>NW_027468587.1:33380331-33482831 GCF_046254945.1 Alosa pseudoharengus | reverse complement strand
GCTGAAGGACATCATTTGATTATCATCAATCATTTCATAACCTGTAGAAGTTATTAAACCCAAGTATCTCACAGAGAGGAGTTGTTAGCCTGACGAGCCAGACCCACATTAAAATGTAGGGTCTGGGCACTCACCGTTGGCAGTGCTCAGTCGGAGGGGCGGGATAATTGGTAGTCTTTCAAATTCCCTCTGCACGCAATAGGACAGCTCTATGAGTCCCATGCGTTTTCCCACCAGCGGAGCTAGTTGGCTAGTTCAAACTTTTGCCAACTTAAAAAAAGCTTAACTCGTGTCACGCTGCTCGCCAACAGCAACATCCATCTTCTTTGTTTTCAAGTAGCAGGGAATTCCCGCCAAACCGTTGCAACTCTGCTATCAATCATTATGTTAAGCCCGCCTAACGTCTCTATACACGATTTGATTGGCCTGATATAAGTTTGATTTTTCCAGCTCACAAGCCAACGGTGAGTTGCTAGACTAGCCCTGGCAGCAAATGTAATTTGCTGCCGCTAGGGTGCGTCTAGATTTCTAGGCTAAAGAGTTGCAGAAACAGATTGTAATTGCCAGTTTGTTTAAAGGAGAATTCCGGTGTGATATTGACCTAAAGTGTATTGAAACATGATACCGAGTGTGAACGTATGTCTCATAGCCCATCTCGGCTTGTCCCCTGCACTCCAGTGGAAATGCATGGATTCCAGTTGCTGCTACTGGAAGAAACTGGAATCCATGCATTTCCACTGAATTATTTTTGGAATCTGATCCCTTATCATACCTGTTCATTCTTACTCGTCGCTCGACTTATCGTGACTAAATTCAAGATGGCTGCAAACGCTAAACTTCGTGAAGATACTGTCTGTATAAATCATCTTGTAAGTAAACTACCAGTGCTTTTTCAAAGTTCTCAATGTCTCGTTTTAAATGTCAGGGCCCTCGGAAGTCTACCAATGAAGTGTGGAGATACATTGAGCCTCGTAAATGGTGTAAAACAGTGATTTATTTGCATGGCTAGCCCGATGCCGAAGCACCACAATTGAAAAAGCTGTTGGTAGCATCGGCTAACTAGCGCCAGATTTTGGAGTGCAGGGGACAAGCCGAGATGGGCTATGAGACATACGTTCACACTCGGTATCATGTTTCAATACACTTTAGGTCAATATCACACCGGAATTCTCCTTTAAGGTTAGCAGTCCACAATTGTGGAAAAATACTGTTGATAAGCTCCTAACACACTGAACAGACTGCTAGAAGACAGTGAGGAGCAATTCTCTCATTTTGACCAAAATGAAATGCGGACTCTACCTTCATTGCATACAAGGTCCTCTGTGTCATTAGAAGATGTACTGGGTTAGCATGGGGTAAGCGTAATCATATGTGAATATTAACGACATACATATACAGGTGGGTCTCAAAAAAATTAGAATATCGTGGAAATAATTTATTTTTGATGATTAGGGCTTACGGCTCATGAAAACCAAAAATCAGTATCTCAAAATATTAAAATAAAGAGGTCATAATACAGAAATGTTGACCTTTTGAAAATAAATTAACTTAATCTGACTAATCTAAAATAGTTAATTTATACATTCAATACTTGGTCGGGCTGCTTTTGCACAAATTACTGCATCAATGTGGCATGGTATGGAGGCAATCAGCCTGTGGCACTGCTGAGGTGTTGGTATGGAGCTGATGGAAGTCCAGGTTGCTTTGATAGCGGCCTTAAGGTCGTCTGTATTGTTGGTTCTGGTGCCTCTCATTTTCCTCTTGACAATAAATCATAGATTCTCTATGGGGTTCAGGTCAGATGAGTTGTCTGGCCAATTAAGCACAGTAATACCATTGTAAGCAAACCAGTTACTAGCAGTTTTGACACTGTGGCATCTCCATAAAGCTTGTCAGCAGATGGAAGCATGAAGTGCTCTAAAATATCCTGGTAGAAGGCTGCGTTGTGTGGACTCTGGACTTGATAAAACACAGTGGACCAACACCAGCAGATGACATGGCACCCCAAATCATCACTGACTGTGGAGACATCAAACTGAACTTGAAGCAACTTGGATTCTGTGCCTCTTCACTCTTCCTCCAGACTCTTGGGACATTGATTAGACCCTGATATCCAAATGAAATGCAAATTCTGTTTTTAGGTGAAAAGAGGAGTTTGGACCACTGAGCAACGGTCCAGTTCTGTCTCTTTTTAGCCCAGGTAAGACGCTCTAACCTGGTCTCTGATTCAGGAGTGGCTTGACAATAGGAATGTGGCCCTTGTAGCCCATTTCACGTCTGTGCGTGGTGGCTCTTGAAGCAGACTCCAGCCTCAGTCCACTCCTTCTGAAGTTCCCCCAAGTTCTTGAATCGGCTTTGCTTGACAATTCTCTTAAGGTTGCGGTCATCCTTTTTTCCTGTACACCTTTTCCTACAAGTTTCCATGAAAATGCTTTGATACAGCACACAACAGACTGCCCTATCAGCAATGACCACCTTTGCCTCGTGAAGGGTGTCAATGAGTGTCGTCTGGACAACTATTAAGTCAGCAGTCTTTCCCATGATTGTGGTTGTGTTTACTGAACCAGACTAAGAGATTTAAGGCTCGGGAAACCAACATTTCTGTATTATAGCATCTTTATTTTAATATTTTGAGAAATAGATTTTTGATTTTCATGAGCTGTAAGCCATAATCATTGACACTAAAACAAAAAAAATGGCTTGAAATATTTCGCTCTATATGTAATGAATATAGAATATGATTCCATTTTTTAAATAAATTAGGGGGGGAAATGAACTTTTTCACGATATTGTTATTGTTTGAGACCCACCTGTAAGTGGAGTATAATAAAAAAAACAATTGAATAGGAAGCTCATGTAGCATGGCCCTAATCACAGCTTTGATTGAAGCAGAAAATGTGATCTGATGCAGACTCTGCCTTTTAATGATGATGATCCAGGAAACTTTAAGGAAAACAGGGCACCAGAGCCGAAGACAGAGTTAGGATAATTTAATTTAGCTTGAGTGTAGACACATCAAGCCTACAGCAGGCAGAGCCAAACTGGAAGTGCCAAAACCATCTGGCGTGTTTGCCCACCTGACTGTGCCCTCCTGTGCTGCCCACAGGAGAAGAGGAAGATGCCCTCCATGCCCAACGGCTCCGCTCACACGTCGGACACTGTCAAAGAGGAGGAACACGAGGCTGGACCGGAGCTCCAGAGAACGGGGAGGTAAGGGATGAACGTGTGCGCGCGCGCGCACACACACACACACACACACACACACACACACACACACACACACACACACACACACACACACACACACACACACACACACACACACACACACACACACACACAAGGAAAAAGGCAGACGGACAGACAAGTAGACACTTTCCACAGAATTCCCACAGAATCACACTCATAGTTTGGAGTGTGTCACATCCACGCAGGCTGAACTCATCTAACCCTATTATTGTACAAGATGCGAAGTGCTGAGTGCGTGTGTGTGTGTCTGTGTGTCTGTGTGTGTGTGTGTGCAGCAGATTGTGGATTTCCTCTAAGTCTCTTTTGATGAAGGAGAGCTGCTGCAGACATGAGAGGCCCCTTATTAAAGCAGCATTAGAGATTTGGGGGGGGTGGGGGTTTGGTGAGGTGGTGTGTTTTGGGGCGGTGTGGTCCTTGGTTTCTGTAATGGCGCAAATTTTTAAAAAGGCTTTCATGTCCCCTTGTGTTAAATTAAGGAGGTATATTTAGCCGGAGCAGGCACACTTTGATGTGAGCTTAAAATCCGCATGAAAGCCCATTGTGCCTGAGAAGCAGGCCATTTAAGGGGGTTTAAGGAGGAGAGGAGCAGATGCGCTGGGCCCTGCACATCTGGAGAGCAGGGGAGAGAGCAGGGGAGAGGGGAGGGGGGCAGATAGCAGGGGAGAGAGCGGGGGAGAGGGGAGGGGGGAGGGGGGCAGATAGCAGGGGAGAGAGCGGGGGAGAGGGGAGGGGGGCAGATAGAGGCAGATACGGGGTCTTGGGATAAACATTATGAGAGGGTGCAGTGTGACGACTCCACAGGTGTTTTTGTAATGACAGTTTTACACAATTTCAGCTCAATTTTGCCACGATTTTGTCGTAGCCGACAAATTTCCAGTGTGGTGACCGAATATGAAAAGTCGGGAACAACACCGAAGGAGGAACGTGTCTTGTAATGTGACCTATTCAACAACCAGCGAGTTATTGTCTGCGATGTTCCACGACCAAAAGACTAGCAATTTTTGGGGAATCTCTTACGACTCCCGTGTTGACACTGACACTATGACGACGCACGATGAGGAGGCTACAATAGATAGGCTACATGATCTTATAATGTGGCCAATCTTCCGACCAATAGGCAGCAAGAATTTGTGGTTCTCTGATCGCCTAGTCTGACATGGTCAATCTCAAAAGACCATCGTGGAAGACAAAAAAATTGTGTAATCTGCATAAGCCATAAAAGGCAACAGGAAAATGATTGTCAGGAGCACTGAAGTGGGGTGGTGGTGGTATAAGAATTAGAGATTGATTTATTAGTGGGTTTGATCCAGCAAGACCACAGCATGGCTTTGCCATGCTGTGGGCTTGCGGAGCAAGCCCACTATTGTTCTTCTTAAGTTTTCTTATTATTATTATATCTTCCTATTCACCCACTTTTTGGCCGAACTACTGCTCCTAGACCGTTTGAGCTATCGATGCGGTTCGAACTCCAAAAATTCAGGCCCGAACCGGTGTAACTTGCTTGTTGATTTCGTGTCGCTGGCCCTTGTCGTTTTCGCGGTATTCCCGTTTTTCTGCGTTTTTTGGGCCCATTGAAATGAATGGCGGAATGTTCAGAATTCAAATTTCGATTGTGACATCACAGCACTAATTGCTTAAACTTGCACCTGGAAGAGTTCTAAGCCACCTGGCAGAGCTCTGATGGGCTGGGCTGGGCTGTCTGTGTATATGAAGGTGTGTGCATGTAACTTTTGACCAGTATGTCCGATTTTCATGAATGAGGTACCGTTGGAATCCTTGAATGAAACCCAGTTCAATGCCTTGCCAGCACTAAGTGTAAAGGTAATGTAAAAAAAGATGAGACAGCGCGAAGCGCTGTCTCATCTTTTTTTTAAAGCCAAACCATGTTGATACAGGTCATTAAAAAAAATATATATATATTTTCCAAATCCATTCAGCCCAGTTCAATGCCTTGCCAGCACTAAGTGTAAAGGTCATGTAAAAAAAGAGGAGACAGCGCGAAGCGCTGTCTCCTCTTTTTTTTAAAGCCAAACCATGTTCATATAGGTCATTAAAAAAATAAATAAATAAAGTATTTCACCAATCCATTCAGCCCAGTCCTATACCCAGCTAGCTCCATTTGAACTTAGTCATGTGTACAGTTGTATAGATTATTACATTGAGAAACACACTTTCATACAGATATCATACATATCCACGCAGCATTACTAATCAAGTTACTCATCGTTGCCCAGCAAGAAGTCCACAATCAATTCAATTGTCTTGCCACGATCTGTGGAGCTTACAGACAACGTTATATTACTACAGGTTCTGTGTGCTATTTAAAGCCGACCTAACGCTGAGTCCCTTCTAGACGGTGTGTTGCAATGCATTCTGGGTGCTGTGCTGTGATTCGACGGCTCGTCACCTGACCCACCAAACAACAACTCTCTGGGATGTGGCAAATATCGCGTAAAAACCTTGTTGCCGGAACAACAGGGAAAAGGCAACAGGATAGCAGCACGAAAGATACACAGGATACACAGGATACACACGGAATTTTGATGGACGTCCTTATCAGTCTAAGGTCTAACTTATAAACGTGTCGGGTCAACGTCAACGATAAGTAAGTTAGGCTAACGTAAACGTTAGCTATTTGCTGTTGTCATATGCTAGTGCTATATGCTTTAGGCTACGTGATGGCCATTTATCACACTAATTTTAGGTACTACTTTTACGAGGTCTGTTGTTCTGTCAAAATGTATCTTATCGTTGAACAGACTACACGGTTATCTTCCTTAGACTTCGTAGATGTAGTTACTACAATTTGGAAGCGAATTTCGAAGTGTAAATATGGTTTTAGTGTGTAAACAGACCAACCGCGATTTTGCAATGAAGTTAATGGAGCCTTTTATGTAGGGCTTCTAGGCTACTTTCACGAAGTCTGTAGTTGTGTCAAAATGTATCTTATCTATGAACAGACTACATGATTATCTTCCTTAGACTTCGTAGATGTAGTTACTACAATTTGGAAGCGAATTTCGAAGTGTAAATATGGTTTTAGTGTGTAAACAGACCAACCGCGATTTTGCAATGAAGTGAATATGGAGCCTTTTATGTAGGACTACTAGGCTACTTTCACGAAGTCTGTAGTTCTGTCAAAATTGATCTTATCTATGAACAGACTACATGGTTATCTTCTTTAGACTTTGTAGATGTAGTTATTACAGTTTGGAAGCGAAATTCGAAGTGCAAATATGGTTTAAATGTGTAAACAAGACGCCTGATGTTTAATATATGTTAATGAATGGGCACAGTATTATTGTGTACAGTAATGGGCTATCAGTAGTATGTAAACAGTTCATGTGTTATGTGATTTACATAAACTAACAACAGAAATGTTAAAAGCTGGTATTGTGTTTCCTGAATTCTTACATTCAGGCATTCAAATGAAATGTAATTAAATAGCATATCAATCATGCAACAATGCAAAAACAATGAAACTAGTGTAGGCCTAATTATATTTTACATTAGTAAAGCAGTACTCTGATGTGCATGCTTTCACAAACTTTTGTAAACAATCTTAGCACTTTAAACATTGACTGTTTTGAAGTGCATGTAGGCAATATAGTATAAAAATAATAATTGTGATATCATTACAATTTGATAGGGGTTGGGAGGAGGGGGTGGGTTCATGTAGGTGGGCCCTATGACCCCAAAGTATGCCTTGACTGGGCCTCAGGTCAAAGAAGTTTGAGAAATGCTGATGTAGACAACAAAGCAGCAAGGAGGCGTCGTGTGATCATTTAAACAAGTTTTATGACGAGGTCGATGAGGGTGGGAAAAATCGTACATTTCTGTGCAAACTTTGCCCGCACTTCAGTCACATTGTCTTTTAAGAAAATGCAGTCCTTTTTTCGGTTCCAGCAGCCAACAACCTCAGAACTGACCCTTCAGGCCTCTCAGGAGGCGCTGGCCTTTAACCGCAGCCAGAAGAGAGTCAGCAGAAATTTGATTGCCTTTAAAAAAATCTGACTTCTTAAAAAATCTTAAACTGGCTGCATTACGTGATTATTTCTGAGACTCTGATACGTTTTTAACCATGACCTATACACAGTTCTGGTTTGAAAATGTATCTCTTAAAATAATCACTTTATGCAGTCAGCTTAAGATGGCTTACTAGCAACTAACTAATTACCCTAGCAACAACCTAGAAACCACCCCTGTAATGTCAACCTAGCGACCACCATAGCAACCAGCATAGCAACCATGTTATTTATGCGTTTTAGCTTATTGGATGTTGCGTTAATGCAGACAACTTTTGATCCGTGTGCCCGATTTTCATAAATGAGGTACCGTTGGAATCCTTGGATGAGGCCGAGTTCTGTGCCACTGATCAAACCCACTCTTGCAGTTCCTCGGAACCGCAATTCTAGTTATAATTTGCAATCCTCCTCTTCTCTCCCTTTTCTTTGTCCATTCCTCTCCTTACCTCTCCACCTCTTTCTCTTTACACTTCCACCCCCCCCCCCCTCTCGGTCTCTGTGGCACTCCATCTGCTCTCCCGTCTTTCTCAGGATATTCGGCGGGCTGGTGCGGGACGTGCGGCGGAAGGCTCCATTCTACTGGAGCGACGTGCGTGACGCTCTGAGCCTGCAGTGCCTGGCCTCCATCCTCTTCCTGTACTGCGCCTGCATGTCGCCCGTCATCACTTTCGGGGGCCTGCTGGGGGAGGCCACCAAGGGCAACATTGTGAGTTTAACCCCCCCCAACCCCCCCACCCCTAAATCCCACCAGCCTTTCATGACCATTCATACTCATTGTCTGGAGAAAAATTAGGAATGTCTCCGTTTCTTTCTCTACTCTTCCCCCACAACCCCCCTGTCTCTCCCTCTCTTTATCATTATGGATTTAGCTTTGAATCTCTCTCCTTTTCTCTCTTCCTCTCTCTTTCTCTCTTCCTCTCTCTCGCTCTCTCTCTCTCTCTCTGGCATTTTTTCTCTCTGCTTTTTTCTTGTTTCTGTCTCATTCCCTCACTCTTTGAAAGTGTATATATTTTGCCAGGCAGTCAGTGTGTGTGTGTGTGTGTGTGTGTGTGTGTGTGTGTTGATTTGCCCTCCCTAGTGTTAAACTCACCCGGGCCCATGCTCCTGTCTCTCCTGCAGAGTGCCATTGAGTCTCTGTTCGGAGCGTCCCTGACGGGAGTGGCCTACTCCCTATTCGCTGGGCAGCCCCTCACCATCCTGGGCAGCACTGGGCCTGTGCTCGTCTTTGAGAAAATCCTCTTCAAATTTTGCAGGTAAGAGCCTAAACTTGAAGGTTGTGTGGTTAATTCAGCGTTTCTCAAACTGTGGGTCGCGGAGACATGCCAGGTGGGGCGCGAACTGACTGATTTTTAAAAAAAAAATGTTTTATCTGTAGCCTGGGCCCAGGTAGCACCCGATGCGCAATGGACGCACTGTGTTATTCACAGGGAAGCGCTCGTGTCAAGGCAGCTTAGTTAGTCCCGACCTACATGAGATTTTGAACGTTGTTGTGAGAGTGGTGAATTTAATCAAAACCTGGCCCTTAAAAGCGCGTCTATTCTCCGCACTTTGCGAAGAGATGGTAGCTGACCAAAAGGCTGTACTGTTTCACAGCGAGGCAAGGTGGCTTTCCCGAGGTAGAGTGCTGTCGCGCGTGTTTGAGCTCCGAGTCGCCTCTTCTTGGAGGAAGAGCGCATGTTTGAATCTGCAAGCACGTTCACTAATGAACATTTCTTGACGAAGCTGGCCTATCTTAGCGATATATTTGATATATCTTAGTGATACATTTGAGTTAAATGTCCAGTTACAAGGCAAAGACAAGCACCTACCTCACCTAGCAAATAAGATTACTGCATTCACCAAAAAAACTTGAGTATGGGACAGGTGCCTCAATCGCGACAGTATTATGCCTTTGAGATTTCTGAGCGAAATCGCTGAAACGTCTGATTGGAAGGCACTCTTGTGATCCCATGTATTAAACAGTAGGCCTACATCACATCCCTGCAAAGTTTATTTCAAAAATATTTCCCAACCAGCAGTGCTCAGTATGACTGGATTATGGATCCATTTAATGCAGCATGTTGGTATTTCATTGAATATATTGTACAATGCTGTAAAATGGCCTATGCTTCCTAATATGTTGCTGGAAAACAGAAATATGTGTGTTATGTATTTATTTATTATTATATCTGCAGCACCAGCTGATTTTAACTCTGTTGAAGAGGATATATTTAGAACTTGTCATTATTTCAATAAATTTGACCATTTTAAGCTTGACCTACCACTTTCTTAGAGCGATGAGGGACAGGTGGGGCTCGAGAATGCCCCCTTGATCAAAGTGGGGAATGAAAGAAAAAGTTTGAGAACCACTGAGCTAGTTTGTTAACTACCACAGTCACGAGTTGGGTCGCGATAGTCTGTCATTTTTAAAAAGTGGGTCCCCAGAAAAAAAGTTTGAGAAACACTGGGTTAATTACAGTGCCTGGACACCCTCTTTTGATCCCCATGTAATGTCCTATAGTATGGTGGTACAAGTATGATGACACTTATATGAATTAATATATATACAATATATACAGCTCTGGAAAAAATGAAGAGACCACTGCACATTTTTCTGATGTCATCCTACGACTGCTGATTGACAATCGAATGAGTTGACAGTCATATTCAAAATTAAGACACCACTGCAAATTTCAATTGAAACCGTCAATGTGTGTGTGTGTGCGCGTGTGTGTGCGTGGAGTTGTGAGCTTGTGAAGAGACAGACACTTGAGTTAATTTCCTGCAGTCATTCCAGTCTCCCCAACATCTCTGTGGCCAGGGGCTGCCATGGGGCTTGCTTTATTCTTTCTCAGGTGTTTTCTTCTTTTAGAGGTATTTCATCATCACTGCTTCAAATTGGTTTGAAACTATTGTGGGGTTTTCTGGATTTGTTACACTGCAGCGGCCCCTACTGGTAGAGCAAGACGTGAATAAGGTGTTCCAGTTTTTCTCAGTTGCTTTGGTGCATTTCTCTTGTCATTTACGTTGGCACATTTCTCAAAACAGTTTGTGCAAACTGCACCACACAGTGCACCTGCAAAAGCAAGTAACTTGCTCAAAATTCTTAGTTTATGTCTCAAAAGCAAGTATTTATGCCAAGGAATATGGCAGTGCTATCAAGATGACAAGTCCTTCCTCCAATGTTTTCGAAGATAGTCAGAATGCTTAGTCATGTTGTCAATATATCACAATTTACTCAGTTAGTATTTTATTATGCTATATCTATGGCTAAGGTGTTGATGACAATGATTAAAAATGAAACTTTTTCTGCTGTGGCATGTGTATCTTATATGTGTGGCATATGTATCAATTTCAGCTATACAATGTTACACATTGCTGTATGTGGGAGATTGAAGGAGATTGACGGCAGTATGTTGCCAGATCATGAAATGTAAATATTTGACTATTGCACTTGACTATTGAAGGTTCATAATGTGCACTTCTGAGATTAGAGAACATGTTGATGACTCCATTGTGAAGTTAACATTCACCTAAGAGCAATTCATCAATCCATAATGGAAATGGGAAAATGATACTTGACAAATTACATATGACAAATGGGGATAGGAATATTCAACGGAGAGCCAGTATGGGTGAGATAAAATAATAACAGAAATGGCTTTGATTACGTCTCCAAGTAACTAGATGGTGTGAAGGTTGAACACGTAGTTTTGAGAATTGTAATACTAATTTGAGAAATGCACTGAAGCTCCTGAGAAAAACTCTCATGTGTTGATGTGTTGATTTCTCATCCATCTTCCATCGTCATACAGATAGCATTGATTCAGATTTTTTTATTTCTTATTTCTTTGTTCTCAGTCTTTATTGTGATTGATAGATAGATAGATAGATAGATAGATAGATAGATACTTTATTGATCCCTAGGGGAAATTCAAGATTGTAAGAAATATGTACGCTCACACAAGTAGGTATTTGATTTATTTCTTATCATGATTCCTAAAACTAAAACACCACATACTGTACATGGTGTCGATGTGGTCTCAGAGGTTGGGCTCCGTAGTCGGGCTGCTCTCGTCTGGCATGGGGTAGAGCAGGAAGGCCGTGATGGTGCTGTGCCGGTTGGAGTTGTCCCAGATCTGTGTGTTTGGCCAGAGCTTAACTTGAAGCTGGTCTCCCTTCTCGAGCAGAAAGGTGGCGCCGTTGGACGCCGTGTCACTCCCCTCACCCGAGGGCTGCTCGTGGACGATCAGCAGAGTCTCATAGCCCTTATAGAGCACGGCGGAGAGGGTTTTGTCTGTCGGGCCGTTAGCGGTCATGCGCACATAGTAAACTCCCCTCACGGGCACTGTGAACATTCCTGTGTGTGCAAGGTGAAGGGGAAACAATGTAAAAATCAGGGAGAAATAAAGGCCCATACAAAGCCAGTACGGTTGCGTCTGGAGCAGGGCTCGAATTATCTTTTTGTCTTTAAGGGGGTCTCTCTATCATAAAAAGTTGGCACACCCCGCACATAGCCTAACAAGGCGGTACAATTAAATACCCTAGGCGAAAGTAGCGCTTTTGCGCAGTATATTTTTTACCTTGGTTTTACCTTGACACACGCACACAACAGAGATTTTTCATAAAAATTGATTCCTTTTAATTAATTTCAACATATTATTGATTGTAATAGTCCATATTTCATTTCAATTTCACAATACAAAGAAATAGACTAAACGATTTAGTTTGTGCCATTCTCAATTTCACAACGTAACACATTTGAACCAGACCACCATCAAAGATAGGCTATCTAAACGTACTTACTCAAAACTAATGGCTGGGATAGATTCAGCACCCCTAAAAACCCCTAATTAGACATCTCAAAAGCTAATATTGGTCAACAAAATGTTTTCATTATTTTCGCCCAATCCCTCTGGGAACCCCAAAATTGATGGGCTCTCCAGGTGTTTCCCCGAGGATTTGGCCGTGGATAAATTGGGAGGTGTTACTAGACACCTATAGGAACACATAGTAAAAAAAGCTATTGGTAAGAATTTTTTTTGCAGATTGCCGAAAAAAAAGCCTAACTTTCCCTAACTTATATGTAAATAGACAAAACACTCGAATTAAAGCAGGGTGACTTCTTTAGATTTTCGAGTGCTGTCAAATCGATCGTATGCGGTTTGCGGTTAGTCTAGTGGTGTGGTGGTGAAGTGCAGTCATGCTGCGTTCAAGACATAGGATTCAAGGGTAGGTCTGCGTCCCGTAGTAGCCTATGTTTTAATAACGCTTTAATGGTAGGACATCGCACAGGGATGGATAATGAGCGGTTGTTTAAGATTAAATTACAATGCCAGACACCTTCAGAAATGAGAGACCCCCTCAGATTTTTGACTTTGTTGCTTTCATGGGAGCCAGTCCTCACTCTATGGGAGCTTGGCTCCCTCTGGCTCCCACGTAATTCGAGCACTGGTCTGGAGGGAAAATGGAAAGAAGTCAACGGCCGATGCTGCCTTTGATATCAATAAATTGATGGTTCAGTTGGTTCTAGTTGGTTCTAGTTACCGTAGGCCTACTGGGCGGTTAAAGTACACAGGCTTGTAACTACCGATAAAAACTAATTACACAAAGAGATAAGAAATGCACTGCGAGTTCAAACAAAATAAACATATATAAGTAAATGTACAAAGAAAGGGAACTAACTCTGGGAACTGAAGGGAACTGAACTCGCAGCATGCCCTAAAGTATGGCTTACGATACCTGTTTCCTTGTTGTATGCTTCGCCAATATTCGTGATGACATCTTTGTAGATGAGTTTCTTGTAAAATGACCCAGCTTCAACCCCTCCATTTCCACCCAGTGATGCAGAGAAGGCAACCTTTGGTACATCTGTGAGCAAACATGACGTCAGTGCCTAGACTGGCCATTTCTCACCAGAGCTTGATTTCATGTTAGCCAAGTAAAGAAAAGACTGTAACGTCACTAGAAACGCTGAAAGAGTGCACACATATGCAAACCTAGTCATGCCCCAAAGACATGCTGCTTACCTACCTTTCACTTCCTTGAGTTCTTTCTCTGCGATGGTCAATCTGTCCTTGAGCTCCTCCACCTGGGCCTGGAGCCGGGTCAGCGTGTCTGTGTCGCCCCTGTCCTGAGGTGCACCGTAGGCCAGCACCAGGGCCGACAACACCAGCAGTGTGTGAGCCAACATGCTGCAGTCTCTCTCTGGCTCTGCTGGCGTGCTTGGAGGACAAGGCGAAGACAAACACACACACACACACACGCTCAGAATTGGATGGTCTATATAGGACTGGTCGTCAATACAGAAACGTGTATCTTACTAAGCCCACAGACCTTTGGTTGTTTACTCACTTTTTGTGCAAATGTTGCACAAAAAGTGCCAGAGCTTTACCAGGGTCAGAGAGACTCAAGATTAGTGGTATTTTAAGTTTGTGCAATTGTACTGTGTGTAAATGTAAAATATTCATGCTTGGTCTCTAATCCTTGTTATATGGGCAGCAGTCTGATCATGGTTTCATTACAATCTGAAACATGTGCCATAGTTTTATAGCCCAACTAGTCCCATGTAATCTCTGCTGGGCCTTGGTTAATGGGGATAGTGTTAGGGCCTCATTGGATTGGCAAATGCATTGAAATGGATTTTATGTTTTGTTTTTATATCTCATATATTCTACATGTATATGCATTCAGGTTTTCTGAGTTTCTTCTGTCTAGATTGTATCTATGTGTTTACTGGTTACAGTTATACTTAAACCTTTTGGTTTTTGTCTAACATGCAGTTTACTTGACATCTATAACATTTAAGCTAGAGTTTATTGCAGTAATAAACTGTTGTTTCATCTACCATTCAATTAACTCCTGGTGTGCCATGCCATTGCATTTTACATTTGGTTCATAAACTGTTTAATGATACTGTAGGTCCTTTACTAATTGAATGGAGTCAGATTATTTATACTTTCTACAATATTCACTAGTCTAATGCATCTTACTGTCCCATAAAATTCTGACACACATGAACCTTCCCGTCAGATGTTTTCTGTCGTTGGTAACATGTTGAGGGCCCTTACAGTAATCAAAGATGGGCTGGCATCACAATCAGGTGACCGAGACCTAAAACTGTTTCAAGTCCCTTTTTCTCGATCTGATTAGTCTCCACACCCTCTCGCCCTTCTCTCTCTCTCTCTCTCTCTCTCTTTCTCTGTCTCTTTCTATCTTTCTTTTTTTCTCTCTCTTTCTCTCTCTCTCCTCTCCCTCAGTGATTATGGTCTGTCCTACCTGCCATTGCGTACAAGCATCGGGCTCTGGACGGCCTTCCTGTGCCTGGTGCTGGTTGCCACGGACGCCAGCTCGCTGGTGTGCTACATCACGCGCTTCACGGAGGAGGCCTTCGCCTCCCTCATCTGCATCATCTTCATCTACGAGGCCCTGGAGAAGCTGGTGCAGTTGGGCGAGAGCTACCCCGTCGACATGCACAACAACCTGGACAACCTGACCTTCTACAGGTACCACAATCGGTCGGCCCAAGTTTGAATGCCAAACATGGCATTACGAGTCTGTAACGCTATGTGTAAAAACGTTCACTAAATACTAGGCCCTTTACTTTGACCTTACTTTCAGAGAACTCAACAGAGACTCATCATAACATTGCTGTGAACCTCATACTGTATACATACATTATACAGCAAGTTATAGTTTTTTCCACACAGAGTAATATATGTTAGTAAAATATGTATGCTTTATCCATGCTGTCAATAAATATTAGTGTGATATTACAATGTAATAAAGTATTGTACAATATAGTAATTATATGTCAGGAGCACAATATTGCATATTATACTGTTGTGTATTACAATACTTTTGTGTTTGTGATTTCACTCATTATTTAGGTATTTTCAGTGGTGGAGCCTGTAATGTAATTGCACTGTTTAGTTAGTTGGGCTATTTGATTCATGATTAACTATGTCCACTCTGTCCTTTTGTTTGTGGATCTCCCACCACAGCTGTCAGTGTTCAGCACCGTCCAACATCACCCCTGAGATCACTAACCTGCTGAATCAGTCAGGCTTCACTCCTGACTCCATCAGCTGGAGTGAGCTGAACATGCCTGTAAGTGTGTGTGCGTGTGTGTCTGTGTGTGTGTGTGTGTGTGTGTTTGAAGCAAAATGGCTGTTATCATGGCTACTGTTGTTGTTGCTTGTTAGTTTGGTACTTATTACTTTAATAATTAGCTAGCTAGTTTTATGCTTTTATCGATAATTTTTGGCTAAAATACATTGATCTGGTTTCAATGAGGAGTTGTAGTGGTAACTATACTGCATGGCTTGAAATAGGCTAAGTATTAGTATGGATTTGCATCCCCTGCAGATGTGCACCAGGCTCCAAGGGGTGTTTGTGGGCCCGGCCTGCAGCCACGAGGGGCCCTACATCCCAGACGTGCTCTTCTGGTCCGTCATCCTCTTCTTCACCACCTTCTTCCTCTCCTCCTTTCTCAAGCAGTTCAAAACCAAGCGCTACTTCCCCACCAAGGTACAGCAGCTCGTGGTTGTGTGTGTGTGTGTGTGTGTGTGTGTGTGTGAGAGATGTATTCCCCAGCTGATGTCTGCTTCTTCTCTGTGCCCTCTGTGTGTAATCCTGTGTAGGTGCGCTCCACAATCAGTGACTTTGCCATCTTTCTGACCATCATGATTATGGTTCTGGTGGACTACCTTGTGGGAATACCCTCTCCTAAACTCAATGTCCCTGACACATTTGAGGTATTCTTCCTCTTCTCCTTCTTGATTTCATTGAGTTACTTTTATGTGAACTGTTGTGACCTTATTTTTTATTTTATTTATTTACTTTATTTTTTATTATTATTATTTAATATGTAATAACAACATATGTGACTGGATGGGGGACAGTTTGGTCATGTTGCCATTCCTCAAGAGGTGACCTCAGAGGATGGACACACTGTGACTGCATTACCTAGAGCACTTTCTTGCATGCATGTTTGCAAACTTGCGTTGACTTCCTGTGTCCTCCAGCCCACCTCTAAGCACCGGGGCTGGCTGATCTCACCGCTGGGCTCCAACCCCACGTGGACGCTGCTGGCGGCAGCCATTCCGGCTCTGCTGTGCACCATTCTCATCTTCATGGACCAGCAGATCACTGCAGTCATCATCAACCGCAAGGAGCACAAGCTCAAGGTGTGTGTGTGTGTGTGTGTGTGTGTGTGTGTGTGTGTGTGTGTGTGTGTCTGTCCATATCTGTCCATACATCCAACAGTCATTCAAAGTCAAAGTCAAAGTCAAAGTCAGCTTTATTGTCAATTTCTTCACATGTTCCAGACATACAAAGAGATCGAAATTACGTTTCTCACTATCCCACGGTGGAGACAAGACATATTTTACCAATTTTAAGTCCACAGACAAACATAACATTCAAGTAAACAAAAAAGTAAGTAAATAAGTAAATAAGAGGGCACATATAATGAAAAAAATAAGAGCAGCAAAATTTGGTTGAAATTGTGCATAGACAGTCAATAAAATAAAATACTAGTGCAAAGTCAGGCCAATAAGAGGCTGAGGTAGTTCTGTTTGACCTAAGTAAGAAATAAAGTGGCATAGTGGTGCAAGTTATGTAAGAGCAGCAGAAGTGTTGTGTTTTCAGGACAACAGCAACAAGTTGCAAAGTGTACAAGTGTGCAAGTGGAGTGGTGCAGGCGGCCATTGTGGGTCCAATGTCCAGGATGTTATGTAGCTGAGGGTGGAGGGGGGAGAGGAGGGAGAGAGTTCAGCATCCTAACAGCTTGGTGTATGAAGCTGTTGGTGAGTCTGGTAGTGCGGGAGCGCAGGCTTCTGTACCTCTTCCCAGAGGGCAGTAGATCAAACAGATTGTGAGCGGGGTGACTTGCATCACTCACAATTTTGGTCGCCTTGCGGGTGAGGTGGGTGGTGTAAATGTCCTTCAGGGAGGGGAGTGAAGCACCAATAATCCTTCCAGCTGTGTTCACTATGCGCTGCAGGGCTTTCCTGTTGTATTCAGTGCAGCTTCCGCCCCACACAGCGATACAGCTGGAGAGGATGCTCTCAATGGTGCCTCGGTAGAATGTGGTCATGATGGCTGGTGGAGCACTTGCTCGCCTGAGTTTCCGCAGGAAGTACAGGCGGCGCTGAGCTCTCTTCGCCAGTGATGCTGTGTTGGTGGTCCAGGAGAGGTCTTCACTGATGTGCACCCCCAGGAATTTGGTGCTGCTCGCTCTCTCCACCACAGCACCGTCGATGGTCCGTGGCAGGTGTTGGGTGTGACCTCTCCGGAAGTCAACAACAATCTCTTTGGTCTTGCTGACGTTCAGCAGGAGGTTGTTGTCCCTGCACCACGTGGTCAGATGGTCGACCTCCAACCTGTATTGAGTCTCGTCGCCCTTGGTGATGAGACCCACCAGAGTTGTGTCGTCAGCAAATTTCACTATGTGATTGTTGCTGTAGGTTGCAGTGCAGTCATGCGTCAGCAGGGTGAAGAGCAGCGGACTGAGCACGCAGCCTTGGGGGGCCCCTGTGCTCAGTGTGATGCTGCTTGAGGTATTGTTGCCAACACGTACTACGTCATTGGTCTAGCTTCAGAGGTTGGTACAGTATGTTTGTCTTTTTAGGTGTTTGTTTGGTTTTGGGTCCAAAGGGTGGAATGACTAGTGAACACTAACCTCTGCACTTACCCGAAAAAGCTTATCGCTTCAGTGTATTGTTACTAGAACTGGTGGTTGTGTGTGTGTGTGTGTGTGTGTGTGTGTGTGTGTGTGTGTGTGTGTGTGTGTGTGTATTGTTACTAGAACTGGTGGTTGTGTGTATATTGTTACTAGAACTGGTGGAGTGTGTGTGTGTGCACGTGTGTTTGTGTGATGGCTTATATCACTATTTTATATAAACTATAGCAGAGTTTTTACGGAGTGATATTGAGGCAGAGCTATTGATAAAGGAAGAGAGTGTGTGGGTGTGTGTGTGTTTCTATGTTGTTTGCTGATACCAATGTGTGTGTGTGCGCAACCGTGTGCTCTCCTTCTTATAGAAAGGCTGCGGGTACCACCTGGACCTGCTGATCGTGGCGCTGATGCTGGGCGTGTGCTCCATCATGGGGCTGCCGTGGTTCGTGGCGGCCACCGTGCTCTCCATCTCCCACGTCAACAGCCTGAAGGTGGAGTCTGAGTGCTCTGCCCCTGGCGAGCAGCCCAAATTCCTGGGCATCCGCGAGCAGAGATTCACTGGCCTCATGATCTTTGTCCTCATGGGTCTCTCCGTCTTCATGACCTCCGTGCTGAAGGTGAGAAGAGAAGAAGGCGGGGGGGGGGGGTTAGGGTTGGCTGTTAACCAAAAGATTGGTAGTTGTAGACTTCTATGACTTCGTTCTTGACCTGTTTGTAGTCCACATTAGGGCTGGGCGATATGGCTGAAAACTGTATCACAATATAAGTATTTCATATCAGTCGATACGTTAATTATTGATTTTTAAAAAAAAGATTTCAGAAACACTTTTATTTTAAACTTAACCTTCCTCTGATTTTAATCACCTCAGTTATCAATCAAAGCAAACAGGGAAAATAAATAGCAACACAATCATGAAAAACATTCAAATAAATAAATGTGCACATAAGTCTGAATGAAAAGCATCACTGGTTGAAGCCTGGAAATATTGTAAACAAAGTAGCTTAATTTGCTAGTTTATCATAGTCTACTGGTTAGATTGTTCGGTTTCCCCCCACGTGTGTTTAAGTTTCAAATGAATACTTTTTCTCCTTGGGACAGGCCCGTTTGAGTCTTGGAAAATACTTTTCCATTTGCATCGGGATTGAGATGATTAGAATTTAGCAGTCAATTTGAATGCAACAGTTTGAGTTGCAACAGAGAGAGAGAGAGAGAGAGAGTGTGTGCACGGGGCAAGGACTCATTGAGAGTCTGTGTTGAGGTAGGCCTACTTCTATCCCTACTCTGGTAGAGTTGCACATACTAGCTACAATGCAAGATATATTTAGCCTATTTATTTATGGACAACATAAGGAGGGAGGTGTGTGTTGATTTTAATTATCGAATGTTCTATCGAACATATTTTTTATTGATATCGATCACATGTCTATTGCTATACATATCGCTATCGTTTTATCGCCCAGCCCTAGTCCACATATTTGGAAAGTTGAAGACTTTTTGGATAAATTTAGCTATGTGAGATTGGGGGGATGGGAATATGGAGAAAGAGGCTAGAATGGATAAGGAGATGAAAGCAGAAAAAGGAACAATCACTTGAAAGGATCTAGGAAAAAAGAAGGTTGTGGGACTGGTTCTGAAATGGCTACCTCTGTGTTTCTCTAGTTTATTCCCATGCCAGTCCTGTATGGGGTATTTCTTTACATGGGGGTCTCATCACTCAAGGGCATTCAGGTAAGTGTAAATACTTCATACATGTAATATAGTCTATAAATGCATAATAAATTATGTGTTATAACATAACCAAGAACACGGTATGTATACGATATAACTATAATATTATTATATATATATAGTCATTATATTCAGTTATATTCAGTTATTAACATTAATAAGATAGTATTATGATACTATTGTTTTTATTATTTTAAAAATACTATGCTATAAAAGATAGAAGAAATGAAAATCACTGAAAAGATGCTGATTTAATCAAGTATATTTTTGTCGTTTTGTGTTGCGGTTCCTCTCTCTCCCCTGTAGTTATTTGACCGTATTAAGCTGTTCGGCATGCCTGCCAAGCACCAGCCGGACCTGATCTACCTGCGCTACGTGCCGCTGTGGAAGGTGCACGTGTTCACCATCGTGCAGCTCACCTGCCTGTTGCTGCTGTGGGTCATCAAGGCCTCAGCCGCCGCTGTCGTCTTCCCCATGATGGTACGCACTCGCCTGCGCCAGCCTCAGCACAGTGGGGGCTGCTGGTTTCTGCCACGTGTGTGTGTGTGTGTGTGTGTGTGTGTGTGATTTTTACATTTTTTTTTTTTTTTTTCTGCTCTGGAAAAAATTAAGAGACCACTGCAGATTATCTCTGATGTCATCTTACGCTTGCTGAGTGACATTCAAATGAGTTGACGGTCATATTGAAAATTAAGAGACCACTGCAAATTTGAATATGACGTGCATATGACATGTAGCCTGGCGGGGCCATCCTATATCATTGAGATGTATAGTCTGGCATCGAATCATTCACCTCGCTTAATCCAAGGGGCGGGCAGAGAATTGTCTTTCAAACTGCCTAGGCATGCAGTAGGTAGGCATCCGGTAGGCAAAATGGCAAAAACCTCCTTCTTAGAAAGGAATGACTTAAGTGCATTGTGTTGCTCAACTTTCAAAGAAAAGCACAAGTCCAACTCCGTCACAGGACTGTCGTTATCCTGTTAAGCCCGCCTTAAGACTCTCTAACGAAATAGAGTGCTGTGATTGGAGAACATTCACGGTGTTAAGCCAATAGAAATTCCTATGGTTCGATACTAGACGTACAGGCTGAGCAAATTAATTTGCCGCCGCTAGGGTGCGTCTAGATTTCTAGGCTATATGACATGGTCAAGACTGATTGACTTGAATCCCTTTAACTGGGGGCAAATACAGACGTACAACCGACTCCAAAAGTGCGCTGGACTCTCTGGACTAACGGTCTGTTCCTTCTGCAGGTCCTGGCTCTGGTGTTTGTGCGGAAGCTGCTGGACTTCTGCTTCACCAACAGGGAGCTCAGCTGGTTGGACGATTTGATGCCCGAGAGTAAGAAGAAGAAGGAGGACGACAAGAAAAAGAAAGCCAAAGAGGTACCGCTGGTCTAGTCACAAGGAGGCCGCTGACCAGCTCCATGGCCCTAGTAGAGCTCACACACAGCTGGGTTACATTTTAAAAAGCCTCCTGCAATACTGCACTTGTGATATATCGTAGGCTGGATGAACCCAGCCTGATGATGGTGAATGACTATCTCCGTTGATCACGCCTCATGTGCAGTAGAAAATACATAACAGACTCCCCAGACCAATGTTCAATCTTAAGATTGAGCTTGGTCTGGTGAAAGCCAGAGTAGATATATCGGCTTCAGTTAATCATTTATTGTTTGTTTTTGGTGTAATTTGTATTCCTCATCTAGAACATTTAAGTGAGGATAGGAGCAGGCTTCACTCAATGTGTCTACTTTTAAACTTTAAGAGTGCTGGCCTGGATAGTTATAATACATAAAGTAACGTAGGAGAGAGGCTGCACTATGCATATATATTATACACATAAAAAAATGTATATATGCATAGTGCGGCCTCTCTCCTACTTTACTTTATGTCATCAGGAACATGAACATGATCTGTTAAGATTTAGCTTTCCCAAAAGCTAGTGGTATGTTCCGGTCGTAGGCCTCCATTGATTGGCCTACTTTCCTATTTGTTCTGGTTGTAGGAGGCACGGCGGATGTTGGAGGCAGATCATGATATTGAGCTGCCGTACGAGGGGGAGAACCTTCTCAAGATCCCAGTCAAGGCCCTGAAAGTCAGGTCAGGCCCATGCTATCTTTCTCGCTCTTTCAATCAGTGCAGTGTCTGTGTGATGCATGTTCTTTGTCTCTTGTCCTTAAGAGTTTTTGTTTATTACTATTTGAGGAAGATCGCTTTGGGTTCTGAACAGAAATCAAGATAGAAGTTGAAATAAAACAAAATAGATATGAACGAAATAAAAATGGTTTTCCTGACCTGTTTCTCCCCCGAGACAGATCGGACAGCCTAGACTCTGATGCCTCGTACGAGGACATGGAGAGCGGAGGGGTTGGTCTTTCTCTTCTCACGGGCCTGCTTTTAACCCCCTCTCACCCCGCCTCCCCCTCATCCTTTCACACCATGAGTTGCTGCTCTTGTTGTTCCCGTTGCTTTGATTTCCCCGGCGGTTAATCAACTCTGACGTTTGACTGCTTAACACAGTGATTTATTTTGCCTTTTTTTTTTTTACACAACTGGACACAGTCATGGCGTGATTGCATGGTCCCGGGACCTCATGCACTCACCTCCACCCCCCAATAACCCAGCCGTTAAAAATGAGAACTTCAGGGAAGCCTGATATAACAGTCATCCAAATAGATTATATCGGATCATTTTAACCACAGTAGATACAGTAACTAGTGTCTTATGTAGGATGTGTAGTTGCCTGCATCACTCAACATTTTAGGGATAACAATGTCTGAACACTGTTTCTGTTATGACTTTGTCTTCTGCTTTGATGTTGATGGCAGGAATAACTTTGATTTAGATTTGAAATATCTCTCTGATGTTGTATACTAGGATTAAAATTGTATAATACAACTAATTGAATGCAGAAATGCAACAGAAGGAACATTAAGTGATTGCAGCCATAAGCCCAGAGTGAGGAGCTGTGCGGCTTGGGTTGATCAGTGTGTTTTGTGCAGTGTAAGGTTGAAATTACCATACTCACCAGTATTCAGAGACTGCAGACATTGCCTAATGATTGATCAGACATTTTTCACACAGCAAACAAAACAACACCCTTATGGTCTGTTTTGGCCTGCATGCTCCAGATACAGTAGGCTAGCTGAACCATTAACTTGGCCAGAGATGTGTGAAAAGTATTTTTAATGGCTTCCCTTCCCAGTCAACTAAAGTGACCTCATAAAGCATTCGTCATCTTTGAATTGCCACCCCTTACATGTGGGGCCCCAGGCACTATGCATACCCCTACCGATGGATCTGAGATGGTGTTAATGCTTTATAAACCATCGCACACCGTGCTGGAGAACCGTGTTGGTAATTGTGTGTGTGTGTGGTGTGTCTGTCCGTGTGTCTGTGCGCGTGGGTGTATCATAATGTACCTGTGATTTCTGGAGTTAAAGAACATGTGGATAGCATTGTATTAATGTGTGACATGAATGTGTGTGTGTGTGTGTGTTTAGGCCTGTATGTGTATGTCTTTGTTCTGTGTGTATTTATTGTGCTGTGTGTAAGTATGTGTGTGGGGTCACTTGCTGTGTACATACTGTATGTGCATGTGTACTTGTACCATATGTGCATATGCATTTGCACGTGTATGTGGCTGACCAGCTAAAGGTGCTGTGATGTGTCCTCCTCTTTAGTGCTGACCCGTCTGTGGTAAACATTTCTGATGAAATGGCCAAAACTGCTGTGTGGAAAGCTGTTTCCATGAACTCTGACAGTGGCAAAGTTCACAAACCTTGCACAAGGTAGCTATGATCCCTCTAACTCCTCTCTCTCTCTCTCATCCTCCTGTCCACATGCTGTTGTGTCGGCCTTGTCTGTGTGGTCGTTTGTTCATGCCAAACCTCGCTGATCCATCAGAGCCCTTACCCGCTCATTACTCGCTGTGCCTTACTTCTGAGTGCACAAACGCATGCATTCAGATGGCACATGCAACCTTTTAATGGGATTTGGTTTTGTGTAGTTTTATTGAAATCCTTTGCCAAATGAAATGCCTGATGCTAAGCTGTGGTGTTGATAAAAAAAAAATCAATGTGTGTTTCACAACATTGCATTAGTCACCTCTTACTAGAAGTGATCATAAGGATGATTGTGAGTGACATATTTTATTGCTAATCTAATAAATGTATTTGCGGGTATTCACACCATGTAGCTGATTTGCAGGTGCATCAATTGAATATTTGAGATTGTACAAGAAGTTGCTATTGAGACAGTTCAGCCCATCACACCAAGATTTATTGTTAGTCTCACTAGTTTCTGAAACATCCATCATAAGGTATCATTTGGGGATCAGTGTCCCACCCATGACTGTTTTTTGGGTCTCCTAAACCTATGTGAAGAGTTCCAGATAGAGCTGCAACGATTAATTGATTAATTGATTAGTTGTTAACTATTTAATTTATCGCCAACTATTTGGTTAATTGATTAATCGGTTTGTGTCATTCTTTAAGGAAAATACATCAGCATTCTCTGATTTGAAGCTTCTTAAAGTTGAATATTTTCAGCTTTAAATACTCCTGACAGTGAATTACCGTATTTTCCGGACTATAAGTCTCTCCTGAGTATAAGTCGCATTAGTCAAAAAATGCGTCATGAACAGGAAAAAAACATATATAAGTCGCACCGGACTATAAGTCACATTTATTTAGAAATTTATTTCACAAAATCCAAAACCAAAAACAGAGACTATGTAACTGGATTATTGAGGCCAAAAAGATTAATGTTAATGAAGACGAAGGAGTGAAGGCAGCCAAGAGGAGGGCAGGAAGGTCATTGCAAAGCAAAAGATTCACTGAAAGAAAATACCATGTGGTACACCAAAATGTATCTAAAATGTGGAGAATGCAATGCAATCAAGCATTTTGGGCGATGTGGAATCACAAGCTGGCAGCAGATTAAATGCTCACGATAGAGAAAAAGACGGTTTTAAAAGGACGTGACCGAAGCTGAGGCAAGCCAGGCATATAGGCCCGACGGTAATTGTAAAGCAATTTACAAAAGATTCACTGAACAAAAATGCTTATATGGTACATGAAAATTTAGCTAAAAATGTGGAGAATGCAATGCAATCAAGCATTTTGGATGATGTGGAGAGACAAGCCGGCAGCAGATTAAATGCTCGAGAGAGAAAAATATGCGGTTTTAAAAGGACGTGCAGACCGAAGCTGCAGCAAGCAGGTGATATTTAGAAATTTATTTCACAAAATCCAAGACTAAGAACAGACAGACTATGTAACTGAACACATTGAGGCCAAAAATATTGAGAATTCTACAGGGAATCTTGAAGACGAAGGAGTGAATAGTGGCAAGAGGCAAGCCGAAGGCTGCTGACAAGTGCCTGACGCTATTGTAAAGCAATTTACAAAAGATTCACTGAACAAAAATGCTGATGTGGTACATGAAATTTTAGCTAAAAATGTGGAGAATGCAATGCAATCAAGCATTTTGGACGATATAGCGTATTGGCACAAGCTGGCAGCAGAGAAAATGCTCGCCGAGAGAGCGAGAGAAAAAAAGATGCGCATTTAAAACCAGGGCCTAAATTTCAGCGCGGGATTGCGCATAAATTATTACTAAGTATTGAGCATACTAATAAAAGTCCCGCAACGCTAGCCATCATAATGCGAGAAATTCCCGACACATTTTACAGCGCTGTCTGACGTTAATCTAATAATGGAGCGGCCTGAAAGCGGACCAACTGACTTCAATTGAACCCCATGCAGAGACACACACTCGCGTGCGCAGGACCACTTTGGGGGTGCCTCTCTCTCTTTGCTCTCTCTCTCTCTCAGCAGGATTTGTCACCGCTAAAGTCAAATTATTATAGCCTATTACGTGCTTCTACATCAACCGCTATCGACAGGAAAGGAAAACAAACGTTTAGCGATCAGGAACCGCAAACACAGAAGCATGACAGCCTATAATATAACGCGAGAGAACATGGATGTGTTCTCCATTTGAGGAACGTTATAATCGATTGCGGACGTGAACAGACAGCTACAGACACGGAGCGCATAGTAGGCCTACTTTCACTTTCTGTGCGTATTCACGTGAAAGATAATTAGTAGCAAAACAGCGATCAAATATTACATGGCAGTGAGTTTTGTTTTAAAATGTTTTCATGCATGTCCAGATAACGGGTGAGGAATGTTTATGGGACAGACTATCGTGAATCCTGAATTTATGGCTGGGCAAAGCACATCACCTTTATTTGGACCATGGCTTGTAGCCTATTCGAGTCAGCTATAGGCCTTCATTTCTTGCGTTTTACTGTGAGACATAGGCCTATACTTTTCGTTTGGAGCAGCATACCGGTAGGCTATCAATGGCATTGGTGTGTCGGGATGTCCATCCGCTTATTGCGAGATAAGGCATCTGCTTTCATTCATTCATTCATTCATTCATTCATGGAACGTGTGCTGTG
Source organism: Alosa pseudoharengus (assembly GCF_046254945.1). Classification (NCBI taxonomy): domain Eukaryota; kingdom Metazoa; phylum Chordata; class Actinopteri; order Clupeiformes; family Clupeidae; genus Alosa; species Alosa pseudoharengus. The sequence goes on along the minus strand of NW_027468587.1, from coordinate 33,456,697 downwards.
CTGCAAGGGAAACCTTATTCTGTATAGCCAAAGAGGTCTAAGATAGCCTAAATTTAGTTATTTTTTAAATTATGCATGATTTACTTTTTTATAAAATTCGTAGGCTGATGCCTGGCAGCAACAATTGTGTTTAAATGTAGGTTAACCTGGGGCTGCGTGCTGGTAGCTTGAGAGCAATGTGTTGGAGACTCATGGTGTAGGACAATGACTTCGTTGGCAACAATATTAAACCAACCAACAATATAAATTATTAAGAAGAGCTATTTTATGAGTTAAATTGAAACAAAATTATACTGGCTTTTATTTGTCCGAATCTGAGGCCCAGCTATAAATAGAATCCCGGCAGTAATTTGAGGATTTAAGTATGCACGTGTGTTTCAGGACTTGTGCATTTGAGAGCGCTCTCTCAAGGCTGTAGAGTCTACAGTGTAGACGATAATGTTTCATGTAGGGTTCATGTCAGTTAATATAAATTAACATTTAAAAACATGTTCAATTATATAATTTTTTTCATATATAAGTCGCACCTGAATATAAGTCGCAGGACCAGCCAAACTATGAAAAAAAGTGCGACTTATAGTCCGGAAAATACGGTAAATATCTTTGGTGTGTGGACAAAACAAAGCATTTGAAGACAATCTTGGAAAACAATTATCAAGATTCTCTCACCATTTTCTGCCATATTATCGATCGAACAACTATCCGATTAAATCGAGAAAATCAAAAAAATTATTGTCAGATTAATCGACTATGAAAATAATCGTTAGTTGTAGCCCTAGTTCCATATAGCCTTCACAAGTGAGATGCTTACCCTATTCTTCCCTTCCAGCGAGGAGAAAGCTGCCAGCATCCAGATCAGCATTGAGGATGAGCAGGGGGACAAGTTTGTTGACAACGAGACATCGTTATGACAACTGGGCAGGGCGAGTGTTTTGACGGAGGGGCGAGTCTGTCTCTGAGGATGCCTGCTGCCCACAGAAGCCTCCTCACTCTCACTGGCAAACAGGAGGGCCGTGGCCGAGCCCGTGTCAGGCTGATGCATAGGAGACATGTCCCATACACACTGTATGCGTTTGGCTTCAGACATCTGTTTTAAATGTTAGAAGCAAAGTTTTTTTTTTTATTCTCCCCTTTTTTATAAAACAACGAACCTATTTAATTTGTTAGGCATTTTACAGAGAGCTCTCAGGCCAGACTAAGAGCTCAACTCTTCTGAAAGGAATTTTTACCCAAGAAACCAAGGAACATTGCAGGATTTTTGTTTTATAGGCTCATTTAAGGAACATTTGAGGTCTTATAATTGAGAGCATACAGCATCAGCTCTATAGATTTCTCTACTGTGTGTGCGTGTGCGTGTGCGTGCGTGCGCGTGTGAAAGAGAGTCTAGGTCTAGGTAAACATGAGGGGGGAGTGTAGTTTGTTTCCCATCTAGCCCAGCTAGTTTGATGTCTGTCTAGCTAGTCTCAGATGCACATAACATTACTGTAGAGCTTTTGGAGAAACGAGGGGGGGAAAGTTAATCTTGTAAGCAATCATTTAATGCTTTTATTCTCCCTCTCTTAGTTGTTGGTGTAAGCAGTTGCTCACCAAACTGTAAAATAATGAAATGAAATACGTATTACAATGTTTTTTTTTATTCAGCCAATTGTGCAGTAGGTTGTGTTCTACAGATGTTTAGGAACAGGGATAGATCAGTTCTTAACAAGGCAAATATGTAGTAAACCATATTATAAACCCTAATCAACTAATGTACTACAGACAGCAAAGTGCTGTTTGATGTGGTCTACATATAATGTGATTTATTTAGTGTTAAAGGAAAATTAATAATTTTATACCATGACTTTATTATTGCTATTGTCTTTTAATTTATTTTTATGGTCAAGTTTGCAGTTGGAGGAGTTTGGGGGCGGTGGAAGGGCCTGGAGACACTGTCGGGGATGTGTCAGGGCTGCAGGTGTGTTCCGCTCCCCTCACGTGTAACGCTGCACTTTACACAAGGTACGCGTGCAAGTTGGACAAACCACATGTACCTTATTTAAGATATCTACTTAGAGCAGTCTCAGGAATCTATGGGTTCTCCATAAGAGCCCTCTCTCTCTCTCCCCCCCCCTTTCTCTGTCTATCTCCCTCTCTCTTATTCCCCTTATTTCTCCTTACCTTGCCCTGTGTTCTGGCAGCGTAATGTTTCTCTTTTATACTGTTCTTCCCCCTCCCTCCCCCTCGTCAGCCCCCCACCGCCCCACCCCACTTTACACTGGACAAGAATGTGATCGTTTGCTTTCTTATTGTTTTTGCCGCAGGACTCTTATTTTCTACTCCGTGCTCAATGTTTTAAGCTCGAACCATTTCATTTCCAATATATATTCCCACACTCCCATAATTCAAATGCTTTCGTTACTTTCTTTGAGAATAGAAAGACTATTTTTGTTTATTATTATTTCTGTTTTACTGTATCCTAGTAGTGATAAACTACTCAGTTCAACTAGTTCCGGTTTTATTTCTCACACCCAGTGACCATGTATTCTGTTGCAAATATTTAAAGCTATGTACACACAAAAATGTTCTAATCATAAAAGAGAAAGAAATATATTGTCACATGTAGAACTCTTAGTCTGATTTTTAATGCCCTTGTGTAGGTTTTTCTTTTTAAATATATTTTTGACCCCTTTGATTGAGATTAAAATAGTTGTTTGCTATTTACTCATCTCTATCTCATAGAAGTCTTCAGACCATTTATTGGACCCAGTTTGAAAGTTATATCTTTTATCTTTTTTTTTTAATATTCTCAATCAATCATGTTTCTTTTTAGGTTGCTCCCATGCTCAAAACTGCATCAAAGCCTTTTTATTTTCTGTTGGTACTAGTGCCTATAAGGGAGTTTAGCGGGTACAGAATTTGCCTGGAAAAAGGTCATCATGGCATGAACTTGTGCTTTGTATTACACTGTACCACTGTCTCCACGTTGCCCCATAAGAAGTGCTTGTATAGTTTATCAGCCCAGGTGAGCAAGCCTGGGCTTCAATTCATTAATGACTGACAGGTGTCACTTGTGCTAAGTAGTCATGAGCAGTCGTGAAATGTCTTGATTTTGGTTATCTGCTCGGTTGCTCAGAAACGCCTTCATATTATATTAATGGAGGGATGAGCAAGAAGTGCTATTTTTTGTAGCTGATTTGTAAATGAAATGGTCAAAAAGGAAAAGCAATAAAGATGATCACTTAATAAATGTCAACTGCTTGGTTTTTCATATGTGTATCCTCAAGAGTCACATATTCTTTGTACAAAACCTACCAATGATATAAGAGGAGCACAGAGATGGAGACTAACCAGGAGGGCAGACCGAACAGGGAACTGGTATTTGATGTGTGCGTGTGTGCACATGCAGGGATGATCTGATTAAAAGACAGACTTGGACTTTGTCCCAAATAGGCTCACCGCAACAAGCACACATTCACCAGGCAAGGCAGACACCATCCTCTACTACCGTAAAATCACCCTGAGAGCTTTACTGTAGCATTGCATATATACTAGGGCTGTCAATTGATTAAAAAAATTAATCTATTTAATTACATACTGTGTGATTAATTAATCTAAATTAATCGCATATATAATTTTTGCTGTGAAAGTATTTTAAATATTTAAATTCAAATGAATCATTGAATAATCTGCATTAGTGACATTAAAGTTCAAAGACTCTTATTATTATTTTCACTGTTCAAATAATTGCCATAATAATTTATGATATGACCTAATATGCTGAGGAAATAAATTCAAATGTGCTTTGGGAAGCAGTTTTTTTTTTCACATACAAGGCATTTCAGGCCACAGATATAACCTAGGGGACACAATGAAAATAAATTAACACTCCCCTCAATGTCAACACTTATTTCTTTGCATTGATGTGCGACTATAGAGTTGATGAACTCCAGTAATATGCAATTTCCTTGCTGCAGACATTGCAGAGGATTTTATTTTCAACACTTTATTTTTTATCAACATCATCAGGCCGTTAAATGTAAAGTAAATGTTCCAATCAATGATCCAGGCAGCACGCTTTCTTCTCTCTCCTTTATTTTACAGTGTCGTTTTTACTGACTAGAACGGTTCGGGGTCAAAGTTCATACGGAATCGATTAATCTGCACTAATTTTTTTAATCAGTTATTTTTTCTCAAATTAATTAATCGAAATTATTTGTTGTATTTTGTGATTTAAAATGACTATGCCTTTACTTAAATTGTGTACTTGGAATGTTAATGGTATCCATACACCTGTTAAGCGGCGAAAAGTACTGACTTACCTTAAACGGGAGGGGGTTCATATTGCTTTGTTGCAAGAGACCCATTTAAACGAAATAGAACATTTAAAGTTGCAGCAAGGGGGTATGATCAGATTTTTTTTTCTTCTTTTACATCAAGGAGCAGGGGAGTTGCTATTTTGTTCCAGAAAAACTTACCATTTAAAGTCACACACTGCATTAAAGATAAATTAGGACGGTATGTCATTATCAAAGGTGAAGTGATTGCCATTATGAATGTTTACTACCCACCTGGTCCTGGCCATCCTAGTGAATTTCTAGCTACAGCATTCTCTGAATTAGCCGATCTCAATGTCAGGAATAGTTTTGTAGGAGGAGATTGTAACTGTCATTTAAACCCTTGTATTGACAAATATCCTGCAGGGCGAATGTCCACCTCTCACCATTCTAAATTCATTAATGCCCTTTGTGAGGATCTAGATTACATAGATATATGGAGGGCCCAACACCCAGCGGATAGAGAATATACCTTCTTTTCAAAAGTTCATAAATGTCATACACGGATAGACTATTTCTTTGTTCCTAAACCTTTATTTCAATCAATTACTTGTAGCTCTATGCAGCGCAGTTATATCTGACCATGCTGCTGTTTTTATCCAGTATCAAGTTGGAAATCCAGTCCCACAAACGAGATATTGGAGGTTTAACCCTTTAATTCTGACAGACCACAAATTTATATCTTATTTCACGGAAGAATTCCAATCCTTTTTATCTATCAATACAGCTTCTACTGAAGACCCATCACTTCTCTGGGAAACCTCTAAAGCCTTTGCTAGAGGTCTCATCATATCGTATGTGTCCAGTAAGAGGCGCAGGCAGGCTCATCAAAGAAACATTTTGGAATCTAGGCTTAAGATGACTGAAAGGGACTACATTATGAAACCTTCATCAAAGAGACTTAAAGAAATCTCTGCATTACGCTCAGCCTTAGATTCCCTTTCAACAGAACACGCAGAGGCCCAAATTAGATTTGCTAAACAAAGATTATACGAGCAGGGTGATAAGGCTGGGCGATATCTGGCTTATCTAACAAAGAAAAAATCAGATTCTAAAATGATCCCTTCAATTATAGATGATACAGGTGAGCAGATGTTTGACTATGTAGCCATAAATGACACATTTAGGAGCTTTTATGAAAATCTTTACCATCTTTACCTTTAATGGTTACCTTTTTCTCCTCTCTGTCTTCCAAAACTGGCAGAAGATCAAAAGTTCAGACTTGACCACCAGAGAGGAGGTACTGGACGCTATTAGTGCATTGCACTCTGGGAAAGCACCTGGGCCTGACGGGCTGAGTAGTGAGTTTTATAAAGAATTCCAGAATCTATTAGCTGAACCTCTGCTGAACATGTTACAGGATTCCTTAGAAAGGGGCATCCTGCCAGCGTCTCTGAGGGAGGCCAAAATTTCGTTGCTTCTGAAAAAAGGAAAACAACCAGAGCAGTGCGCCTCCTACAGGCCAATATCTTTATTAAATGTAGATTTAAAGATTCTTTCTAAAATATTGGCTACACGATTAGAAGGCTTACTCCCTGTGCTCATTCATGAAGACCAAACTGGCTTTATTAAAGGCCGTAATTCATGCAATAACATGCGTAGATTGCTGAACACTATTCAAAAGTTCCATCAACAGTCAATGGATGGTGTGGTCGTCTCTCTGGATGCAGAGAAGGCGTTCGACCGTGTCGAATGGCCCTTTCTTTTTTATGTGTTAGACAAGTTTGGCTTAGGTGAAAAATGTATCAGTTGGGTTCGATTACTTTACAATAATCCTCTCTCCTCTGTTCTAACTAATGGATTGCGATCTCCTAATTTTTGCATACAGAGAGGCACCAGACAGGGCTGCCCCCTTTCCCCCCTTTTGTTCGCTCTTGTTATAGAACCCTTGGCAGAGGCAATCAGGAAAAATGAGGACATCTGTGGTCTACCAATAATCAATAGACAGCATAAGATAACCCTTTATGCAGATGATGTCCTGGTCTTTATGACTAAGCCTGAGGTGTCTATCCCTAATCTCATTGACACTATTAGTAAATTCAGTGCCTTCTCAGGATATAAAATAAACTTTGACAAATCAGAAGCAATGCCCCTGGGTAGTCTGAAGTATCAACCTAAAACTCCAAGTCCATTCCCCTTCAGGTGGTCCCCATCTGGCTTTGTTTTTTTAGGGATATATATAACCCCAGATTTTGATAAAATGTATAAAACTAATTTCACCCCTTTGTTTGAACGCATTAGATTGGATCTGGAGAGATGGAATACACTACCCATCTCTTGGCTGGGACGTGTGGCTCTCCTGAAAATGAATGTTTTGCCTAGATTGCTTTACCCTGTTCAGATGATTCCAGTTCTTTTGTCTCATAAAACCCTTAAAAGCTTGAACAGTTGGTTTAGCTCCTTCATATGGGCAAAGAAGAAGCCCCGCCTCAGTTTAGCAACCATGTGCCTTCCATCGTCAGAGGGTGGTCTTGACCTCCCCGATATTAGGAAATATCAGCTTAGTGCACACCTCCGCTTTATCACTGACTGGATACGCAAAGATCCTTTGTCCATATTTTTAAGAAAACCTTTAGTTAATGCATGTCATAATCCAATTACAGTCTATACTGTCAAGGCCTGGAAGGTAATTAGAAGATTGGAGGGTAGACATAAATCCACTTCTGTTTTTACACCAATATGTGATAACTTAGATTTTTTGCCAGGAATAACAAACAGATCCTGGTTTTCAGATCTGGAATACTAAAGGGATCTCCAGGCTAGGTGATGTATTTGTTGGAGACACATTGATGTCCTTTAGTCAGTTAAGTGAAAAGTATGATATTCCTAAACAGGATTTTTTCCGATACCTTCAACTAAGAGATTTCATTAAAAAAAAGATACAACAATTCTTACTGACCAAAGCAGTTCATGCATAGAGCGACAGCTCTTTTCACTTCAAACAGGCCACTCCATAGGTTTCTTTTATAGACTGCTTAAGGAATATGTCACTACCGGCACTTCACACCTAAAAGGTAAATGGGAAGGAGAACTCGGCATGGAGATTACAGATGAGGAGTGGGATGAGGCATGGAATAATGCAAGGATCTTGAGTATCTGCAACAGGGTTAAAGCAGTTCAATTAAAAATTTTGCACAGAGCTCATATATCCCCCTCCCAGCGTCATAAGTTCAGTGCTGACCTCTCCCCCCACTGTCCTAAGTGTAAAATACAGATAGGGAGTCTCACCCATTGCCTGTGGTCATGTTGGAAAATTAAACATTTTTGGAATATGGTGGGGCAAGATATAAACAGGATTTTATCCAGGTCACTACAATGTGATCCTCTTTGCATGTTACTTGGGATAACAAACTGTTTTATTAATGATACATACAAAGAGAAATTATACAAAATGTTAACTTTCTGTGCTAGGAAATGCATCTTATTAAATTGGATAACTGACAAACCCTCCTCTAGAACACAGTGGCATAAAGTTGTAATAGAATATATATCACTGAATTATCTGACATGTAAATTGCATGATAAAGATAACATTTTTCGCAGAACATGGGAACCTTTCATGTCCTTTATGGGGTTAAATATTGAAACCATACTAATAAGAGGATTCATGTAAAACTGGATAGGACCTTTATTTATTGTATTTCATTTCCAATCTCATGTTAATTACAGTGCATGAAAATGCACTGTACTGTTTTTATCTTGTCATTCTATGTCGTCATATAATTAATGAGCAGAGTCTGTTTGTATATTTGAGTCTGTGAGCCGAGTCTTGTTCTTTTGTTGTATGTTGTTTGTTTTGTGTTGTTAAAACCAATAAACATAATGTTAAAAAAAAAAAAAAAAAAAAATCGAAATTAATCAGTTATTTTGACAGCCCTAATATATACACACTATACGGTGATGCTAAGGTATGGGTCCAGTCACAGCAGCATTCTGCACTGTAAAATTATTTATAGTATTTATCACCATTGGGCAGAGAGCTCAAACTGATTTAAAAAAACTAAATTTAGTTAAGAAGAAATGAATGGGGGGAAACTGAAATAAGGGAACACAGCTTGGCCCTCAATAATACAATTTTTTTTAAAAAGTTGGCAAGACTCGCAACATCAGAAAAGCAATCATTTTATTCAATGAAATCTACAAGGACTCGTATAAAATACGAAGGTCAACACATTTTGTAACAGTATCATTTATAAAAACCATTACATTTGGCTCTGTGGCTCTCCACAACAGTCCCAACCTCACAGTGCTAAACATTACATCGAACTATATTGGCATCCATAAGGTGCAAAAACAAAAGATTACTGAAAAGCCCTGTATGCCAGGCAACACCAAACCCCCATCTATGCATCTCTGCTATGACCCCACTGCTAGTGGCATTCCTCACTAGTCCCTTTGTCTGAAATAAAGTGAAAAAGTAAACACACACACACACAAATAGGCAGTTTGTATTGGATGGTGCTTTTGCTTGTTCAGGGTTGACTGGGGGGGGAGTTCCTCTTGGATTTAGACAATGTTTGAGATAACTGACATGGAAGACAAACATGCACTGGCCACTGGTCTGGTCTGTAACTGAACATGGGCAGTGAATATCAAAGCAGAGCTCAACACTGACTGTAAAATAACATTTTGAGGAGAAAAGTCACAGGCTGAAGAACACGACATGAAATCACAAAAATCATATTTCAAAAATATCATTTTAAAAAAAAAATTATAAAAAGGAAATAATTCTCTTCAGCATGGAACCAAAATACTGAATTGGAAAACAATATATTCTTTAATAGTCTAACAGACACAAAATGCAATGACAATAATCCTGTGGTCTAAGTTTGTGTAAATTTAATGAGATGAGAAATGCTTGCAGATGTTAACCATTCAAATAAGTATTACTTTATAATGGAGATGCCTCCATATCTGTAACAATACTCTGGGTGACACAGAAACAGTCCATTTGATGGGTGCTTCTATTGAAATACTATTAGGTTACAAGTAAACTACACTGAGCATAAATGAAAAAGAGCAGCAACATGAATAATAAAATAAATCTCTGAGAAAAATCAAATAAAAGCATCCTCACATTTTAAATATGCCATCTGGTTTTCAGGCAGCATCATAAGACATATAACCACCAGCAAAGTATTTAAAACATGCCCCATCACAGAGCAGTTCCTGGTGAAAACTCACAGATCTAAAAAATATTCATATATACACATGCTGTACCAAAACACTAAAAGCTCCTTTACGATCGGGCCTGCCCCGTTGATATCTACTATCTTTGGCTGCTTTTGGGAACTCGTAACACTTTGTAAATGCTGTTTTGAAAGACGGTGGTGAAGTGTGGACGAGTGTCTCGGCCCATGATGGAGCAGAGCGGCACCTTGCCAGCGTTTTGGGGGTCCTCCAAGTCCCAGATCTCAGGCATGCTGCAGCCAGGCCTAAACGGCAACACATCACCACCACAAAGGGGTTCAGAGAGACGCCACATCCTGCTGCCTATGTATGAGCTTACAACAATAGTTTGACATTTCTTGTATCCAAAATGCATAAAACTGGCCCCCATATGCAGTTTTGGCAATTTCTTTGCGGTTTTCCCTCTTTTTGCTTGCAGGTTTCTCTGCAGAGCTCCCCCTACAGCTTCAGAGTATAAGCTTATATTTTACAACACTCCTCAATCGGTCAGTCTGCAGTTTCCTCGGTTTACTTGCTTTCTGCTTCTTTTCGCTGGCTCTGCCATGACGAATGACTGAGAAACTCTATCGCTACTTTGTTCTAGCCGGTGCCTGGCATGTATGTGTGCAGTGCAGTAAAGCAATATGTTACACCGCGAGACTTTGTCTTTCAGTCAAAGTTGCAAGGCTGGTTTTTCAGCTCACAGACACTAGGGGGAAGCGAGACGGCCACCATTCACCCCAGAAAGTCATATAACCATTCTAATGACTCGGAAGCTGTTAAGTTAAGCTAAAACAAAAACCTGCATAGTTCCCTTTCAAGTCAATCAGTTTCAGGTATTTTTGGCGACTCTAGAGCACCCCCTAGAGTCGCGATATATTTATGTTTTACTTTGCCTTTGTAAATGCAGTCGATTTAGTAAGGGAGTTCATTGGTCATATGTAGTCTATAGTAAGTAGCCTAAACAATACGTTTGCAAAGTTAACGTTGACAAGGGTGGCAACTAACATTATTTATTATCATCAAGGACTGTGCTAACTCGTACCTTCCGGTTTGCTTGCATTGAGGTGATCAGTTTTGTCAGTTTGCGTGGAACCAAACTAATGTCTGGAGTCATCTATGGTGTTGTTAGCACCCAGCTCAGCCCACGCAACAGACACAGACCACTACTGCCTACTAACTCTTACAAACACATCAGATAAGAGAGATCTGGCCCATCCACTTCACTCATTTACAATGGTCTGTTTCTCTCAATGAACAGAAACTGGGCTCCTAGACTACATTTTAAGTTTACCATAATATCAGAAGCTTATCTACACACATTCATATACCTGGGATATTGGCCTAAGGCTTTGGTGCCACGATATCTTGTTCGGGGAGGCTCTCTGTGTATGAGTGCAAAACAATAAGCCAGTGAGAAGCTCAAGAGGAGTGCAGGACAGCAAGCAGTGGGGAGGGGTGGACAGAGAGAGGGACACTCACCGCGAGCGCCGGGTGCACCAGGAGTCCTCCAGGACAAAATAGTCCACCTGCAGCTTCATCAGGTTGGCCTTCACCTCCTCGGCCGGCTTACGGCTGTACATGGAGTACACCTGCTTGGTTCGTGCCCTGGAGGGGAGGGGGGGGGGGGGGGGGTTAAGAACTAAGTAATGCAGTACAAAAATAAACCACCCTGAACTGTGCCTGATATTAAGACTAGATGGACACAATGGATATAATGCAACAAATGATTTGTGCTCCAGCTTTCTTCCTTAAAAGGGAGTCGGTCCTTCTGTAAGGAGTTTCGACCTGAGACTCACTGAAGTGCCTTGTCATAGAAATAAATGTATAAAAATATAGCTGCAAGCAGCAATGAGGGGGCCAAGCAGTATAGGCCGGAGTAGCCACGGCGACAAGATAGAACTCAGCAGACACCCGGGATCAAGAGGGCTGAAACAGGGCTGAGTATTGCCACCGCCTCCGCCAGCCAGCCCCCCCCCCACCTAATCACCCCAGCCCGTCCCAGCCCGTCCTGCCCTGCCCTGCTCTTCCACGCACACATTAGAATTAACTGGATGGAACATGTTGTCATCAGTTTCACATAAAAAATAAAAGATTGATAAAACACATCAGCAACTACACATCAAAATGCAATATTGCTAATTGCAGCACCCCCTACAGGTCAAAGGTCACCAAAGATTTTTGTGCGTCCTCCTAATGGGGTCATGAATCTATGTAGTAAGTTTGGTTATGATACATGCAAGGGTTGCTGAGATATGAGCTCACTTCCTGTTTAGCGGCTTCGCCACAAATTTCGATTGGCTGTTACAGCCGAATGCTTCTGTCAATTGTTCCAGAAAGCAATGCACTGATAAGGCACGGTCTAAAGATGGTCTCTGCCAATTTTGGTGAGGATCCGCTGAAATTTGTGACCTGCGAAAACTTGTACGTGTTTTTGATTAAATCCAATATGGCGGCCGAATCAATTACGATGACATCACAAATTGGCTTGGGTCGGCCTAAGGACCTTCAACAGTATTACCAGACACCACTAGTGCGTTTTAATTCTAACCACAACTGCAGCTACAGGCCAAAAGGCATGTTTCTTAATTACAGCGCCCCCTAGAGGTCAAAGGTCACCGGATTTCTTGAGTGTCCCCCTGATTGGGTCCTGAGTCCATGCACCCAGTTTGGCTTTGATACATGCAAGGGTTGCTGAGATATGAGCTCACTTCCTGTTTGGTGGCTTCGCCGCAAATTTCGATTGGCTGTTACAGCCGAATGCTTCTGTCAATTGTTCCAGAAAGCAATGCACTGATAAGGCATGGTCTGAAGATGGTCTCTGCCAATTTTGGTGAGGATCCGCTGAAATTTGTGACCTGCGAAAACTTGTACGTGTTTTCGATTAAATCCAATATGGCGGCCGAATCAATTATGATGACATCACAAATTGGCTTGGGTCGGCCTAAGGACCTCCAACAGTACTATCAGACACCACTAGTGTGTTTTAATTCTAAGCACAACTGCAGTTACAGGCCAAAAGGCATGTTTTTTAATTACAGCGCCCCCTAGAGGTCAAAGGTCACCAGATTTCTTGAGCGTCCCCCTGATTGGGTCCTGAGTCCATGTACTTAGTTTGGTTATGATAGATCAATGGGTTGCTGAGATATGAGCTCACTTCCTGTTTGGCGGCTTCGCCACAAATTTCGATTGGCTGTTATGCGCGAACGGTTTTAGTTCCGGAGACAAAAAGCAATGCATTAATGAGGCATGGTCTGTAGATGATATTTGTGAAGTTTGGTGTCGATCGGACAAAATTTGTGACCTCTGATACATTTTAAGTGATTTTGATGAAATCCAAAATGGCGGAAAATCCATCATGGCGGAAAATGACGTCATAGGGTGCGTTGAACTCGGCATGGTCCAAGGATTCCAGCGATACCTCATTTTTGAAAATCGGACTGACGGGTCAAAAGTTACGTGCATGAACGCACGTCCAACTTTGGCCTGTTGGTGGCGCTAGAGTGCTTGAGGTGCCATCATGAAACTTGGTGATATTAATCATGGGACTGTCCCTAATCAGTGTGCCAAATTTCACAACTTTTTACCGGACGGTTCTATGGGCTGCCATAGACTTCAATGGCAGAGGAAAGATGTTGAATAATAAATATAGCTGCAAGCAGCAATGAGGGGGCCAAGCAGTTAGTTCAGCAGGCCAGATTTACCATGTAAGTCAATGCCGTTGCATCAGACATATAGCCTTAAGCAGTCACAGCATGTTCCATGCCAAACAACTCAAGATTGGCTGAGTTACAAGGTCAAGTTTTACATCAAAACATAACTGATTTTGAGGAGCTGAACCAGGGCTGAGTGTCGCCGCCCCCTCCCCCAGCCAGCCCACCACCACAACCGCCCCTGCCCATCCCACCCGCCCCACTCTTGCACGCACGCATTAGAATGAACTGGATGGAACTTGCTGTCATCAGTTTCTCATCAAAAATAAAAGAATGACAGATATGATCACACTTGCTGTGATTTAAACATAGTGGTCAAAAATTAACGTCATTGGGTGTGTTGAACTCGGTTTGGCCCAAGGATTCCAATGATACCTCATTTTGACATTCGGGTAAACGGGTCAAAAGTTACTTCTGTGAACACACGTCCAACTTTGGCCTGTTGGTGGCGCTACAGTGTTTGAGGTGCCGGCATGAAACTTGGTGAAATTAATCATTGGGCTGTCCCCAATCAGTGTGTAAAATTGTATAACTTTTTAGCAGACGGTTCTATGGGCTGCCATTGACTTCCATTGCAGAATAATGCACATTAGCAACTACTGGCCAAAATGCATTTTTGTCAATTACAGAGCCCCCTAGAGGTCAAAGGTCACCAGATTTCTTAAGCGTCCTCCCGATGGGCTCAGAGGTGCATGTACTACGTTTGGTTTTGATACATGAAAGCGTTGCTGAGATATGAGCTCACTTCCTGTTTGGCGGCTTCGCCGCAAATTTCGATTGCCCGCTACGGGCCAATGCTTCTGTCAATAATTCCAGAAAATTAGGCAGTGATAAGGCATGGTCTGAGGATGGTCTGTGCCAATTTTGGTGAAAATCAGATGAAATTTGTGACCTGCGAAAAGTTGTTCATGTTTTTGATTAAATCCAATATGGCGGCCGAATCAATTACGATGACATCACAAGTTGGCCTGGGTCAGCCTAAGGACCTTCAACAGTAGTACCAGACACCACTAGTGTGTTTTAATTCTAAGCACAACTGCAGCTACAGGCCAAAAGGCATGTTTCTTAATTACAGCGCCCCCTAGAGGTCAAAGGTCACCAGATTTCTTGAGCGTCCCCCTGATTGGGTCCTGAGTCCATGGACTAAGTTTGGTTATGATAGATGAATGGGTTGCTGAGATATGAGCTCACTTCCTGTTTGGCGGCTTTGCCGCAAATTTCGATTGGCTGTTACGCGCGAACGGTTTTAGTTCCGAAGACAAAAAGCAATGCATTAATGAGGTATGGTCTGTAGATGATATCTATGAAGGTTGGTGTCGATCGGACAAAATTTGTGACCTCTGATACGTTTTAAGTGATTTTGATGAAATCCAAAATGGCGGAAAATCCATCATGGCGGAAAATGACGTCATAGGGTGCGTTGAACTCGGCTTGGCCCAAGGATTCCAACGATACCTCATTTTTGACAATCGGCCATACGGGTCAGAAGTTACGTGCCTGAACGCAAGTCCAACTTTGGCCTGTTGGTGGCGCTAGAGCGCTGGAGGTGCCGGCATGAAACTTGGTGAAATGAATCACTGGACTGTCCCCAATAAGTATGCCAAATTTCAAAACTTTTCACCAGACGGTTCTATGGGCTGCCATAGACTTCCATGGCGGAATAATAATAAATATAGCTGCAAGCAGCAATGAGGGGGCCAAGCAGTATAGGCCAGAGTAGCCACGGCGACAAGATAGAACTCAGCAGACACCCGGGATCAACAGGGCTGAAACAGGGCTGAGTATTGCCACCGCCTCCGCCAGCCAGCCCCCCCCCCCCCCCCCCCCCCACCTAATCACCCCAGCCCGTCCCAGCCCGTCCCAGCCCGTCCTGCCCTGCCCTGCTCTTCCACGCACACATTAGAATTAACTGGATGGAACATGTTGTCATCAGTTTCACATAAAAAATAAAAGATTGATAAAACACATCAGAAACTAATAATCAAAATGCAATATTGCTAATTGCAGCACCCCCTACAGGTCAAAGGTCACCAACATTTTTTGTGCGTCCTCCTAATGGGGTCATGAATCTATGTAGTAAGTTTGGTTATGATACATGGCAGGGTTGCTGAGATATGAGCTCACTTCCTGTTTGGCGGCTTCGTCACCAAATTCGATTGGCTGTTACGGGCGAATGCTTTTGTCAATTGTTTCAGAGAGCAAAATATTGATAGGTTATGGTCTGAAGATGGTCTGTGCCAATGTTGGTGAAGATCAGATGAAATTTGCGATGTGTGAAAACTTTTTGATGTTTTTGATTAAATCTAACATGGCGGCCGAATCAATTACAATGACAACACAAGTTGGCCTGGGTCGGCCTAAGGATCTCCCACAGTATTACCAGACACCACTAATACATTTTAATTTCAAACAGAACATTAGCTACAGGCCTAAAGGCATGTTTCTTTATTACAGCGCCCCCTAGAGGTCAAAGGTCACCTGATTTATTGAGTGTCCCCCTGATTGGGTCCTGAGTCCATGCACCCAGTTTGGCTTTGATACATGCAAGGGTTGCTGAGATATGAGCTCACTTCCTGTTTGGCGGCTTCGCCGCAAATTTCGATTGGCTGTTACAGCCGAATAATTCTGTCAATTGTTCCAGAAAGCAATGCACTGATAAGGCATGGTCTGAAGATGGTCTCTGCCAATTTTGATGAGGATCCGCTGAAATTTGTGACCTGCGAAAACTTGTACGTGTTTTTGATTAAATCCAATATGGCGGCAGAATCAATTACGATGACATCACAAGTTGGCTTGGGTCGGCCTAAGGACCTTCAACAGTAGTACCAAACACCACTAGTGCGTTTTAATTCTAAGCACAACTGCTGATACAGGCCAAAAGGCATGTTTCTTAATTACAGCGCCCCCTAGAGGTCAAAGGTCACCAGATTTCTTGAGCGTCCCCCTGATTGGGTCCTGAGTCCATGGACTAAGTTTGGTTATGATAGATCAATGGGTTGCTGAGATATGAGCTCACTTCCTGTTTGGCGGCTTCGCCGCAAATTTCGATTGGCTGTTACGCGCGAACGGTTTTAGTTCCGAAGACAAAAAGCAATGCATTAATGAGGCATGGTCTGTAGATGATATCTCTGAAGTTTGGTGTCGATCGGACAAAATTTGTGACCTCTGATACGTTTTAAGTGATTTTGATGAAATCCAAAATGGTGGAAAATCCATCATGGCGGAAAATGACGTCATAGGGTGCGTTGAACTCGGCTTGGTCCAAGGATTCCAACGATACCTAATTTTTGACAATCGGGTCAACAAGTCAGAAGTTACGTGCGTGAACGCAAGTCCAATTTTGGCCTGTTGGTGGCGCTAGAGCGCGGGAGGTGCGGACTTGAAACTTGGTGAAATTAATCATGGGGCACTGCCTAATTAGTGTGCCAAATTTCACAACTTTTCACCAGACGGTTCTATGGGCTGCCATAGACTTCAATGGCAGAGGAAAGAGTGTGTAATAATAATAATAGGAAAAGCTAGAAACACAATGGGTGCCTTCGCAGCTTCGCTGCTTGGCCCCCAAATATAGCTGCAAGCAGCAATGAGGGGGCCAAGCAGTATAGGCCGGAGTAGCCACGGTGACAAGATAGAATTCAGCAGACACCCGGGATAAACAGGGCTGAAACAGGGCTGAGTATTGCCACTGCCTCCGCCAGCCAGCCCCCCCCCCCCACCTAATCACCCCAGCCCGTCCCACCCCGTCCTGCCCTGCCCTGCCTTTGCACGCACGCATTAGAATTAACTGGATGGAATATGTTGTCATCAGTTTCAAATCAAAAAATAAAAGATTTATAAAACACATCAGCAACTACACATCAAAATGCAATATTGCTAATTGCAGCACCCCCTACAGGTCAAAAGTCACCAATTTTTTTGAGCGTCCTCCTAATGGGGTCATGAATATATGTAGTAAGTTTGGTTATAATATATGGCAGGGTTGCTGAGATATGAGCTCACTTCCTGTTTGGCGGCTTCGCCACCAATTTCGATTGGCTGTTACGGGCGAATGCTTTTGTCAATTGTTCCAGAGAGCAATATATTGATAGGTTATGGTCTAAAAATGGTCTGTGCCAATTTTGGTGAAGATCAGATGAAATTTGTGACCCGCGAAAACTTTTTGATGTTTTTGATTAAATCCAACATGACGGCCGAATCAATTACGATGACATCACAAGTTGTGCTGGGTCAGCCTAAGGACCTCCAACAGTATTACCTGAAACCACTAGTGCATTTTAATTCTAAGGACAACAGCAGCTACAGGCCAAAAGGCATGTTTCTTAATTACAGCACCCCCTAGAGGTCAAAGGTCACCAGATTTCTTGAGCGTCCCCCTGATTGGGTCCTGAGTCCATGTACTTAGTTTGGTTATGATAGATCAATGGGTTGCTGAGATATGAGCTCACTTCCTGTTTGGCGGCTTCGCCACAAATTTCGATTGGCTGTTACGGGCGAATGCTTTTGTCAATTGTTCCAGAGAGCAATATATTGATAGGTTATGGTCTAAAAATGGTCTGTGCCAATTTTGGTGAAGATCAGATGAAATTTGTGACCCGCGAAAAGTTTTTGATGTTTTTGATTAAATCCAACATGACGGCCGAATCAATTATGATGACATCACAAGTTGAGCTGGGTGAGCCTAAGGACCTCCAACAGTATTACCTGATACCACTAGTGCATTTTAATTCTAAGGACAACAGCAGCTACAGGCCAAAAGGCATGTTTCTTAATTATAGCGCCCCCTAGAGGTCAAAGGTCACCAGATTTCTTGAGCGTCCCCCTGACTGGGTCCTGAGTCCATGGACTAAGTTTGGTTATGATAGATCAATGGGTTGCTGAGATATGAGCTCACTTCCTGTTTGGCGGCTTCGCCACAAATTTCTATTGGCTGTTACGCGCGAACGGTTTTTGTTCCGAAGACAAAAAGCAATGCATTAATGAGGCATGGTCTGTAGATGATATATGTAAAGATTGATGTCGATCGGACAAAATTTGTGACCTCTGATACGTTTTAAGTGATTTTGATGAAATCCAAAATGGCGGAAAATCCATCATGGCGGAAAATGACGACATAGGGTAAGTTGAACTCGGCTTGGTCCAAGGATTCCAATGATACCTCATTTTTGACAATCGGGTCAACAGGTCAGAAGTTAGGTGCGTGAACGCAAGTCCAAATTTGGCCTGTTGGTGGCGCTAGAGCGCGGGAGGTGCCGACATGAAACTTGGTGACATGAATCAATGGACTGTCTTAAATCAGTGTGCCAAATGTCAGAACTTTTTGCCAGACGGTTCTATGGGCTGCCATTGACCTCCATTGCAAAATAATGCGCATCAGCAGCTACAGGCCAAAAGGCATGTTTCTCAATTACAGCGCCCCCTAGAGGTCAAAGGTCACCAGATTTATTGAGTGTCCCCCTGATTGGGTCCTGAGTCCATGCACCCAGTTTGGCTTTGATACATGCAAGGGTTGCTGAGATATGAGCTCACTTCCTGTTTGGCGGCTTCGCCACAAATTTCGATTGGCTGTTACAGCGGAATGCTTCTGTCAATTGTTCCAGAAAGCAATGCACTGATAGGGCATGGTCTGAAGATGGTCTTTGCCAATTTTGGTGAGGATCCGCTGAAATTTGTGACCTGCGAAAATTTGTACGTTTTTTTGATTGAACCCAATATGGCGGCCGAATCAATTACGATGACATCACAAGTTGGCTTGGGTTAGCCTTTGGACCTCCAACAGTATTACCAGACACCACTAGTGCATTTTAACTCTAAGC
Organism: Alosa pseudoharengus; assembly: GCF_046254945.1. Taxonomy (NCBI): domain Eukaryota; kingdom Metazoa; phylum Chordata; class Actinopteri; order Clupeiformes; family Clupeidae; genus Alosa; species Alosa pseudoharengus. The sequence goes on along the minus strand of NW_027468587.1, from coordinate 33,437,689 downwards.
ACAACTGCAGCTACAGGCCAAAAGGCATGTTTCTTAATTACAGCGCCCCCTAGAGGTCAAAGGTCACCAGATTTCTTGAGCGTCCCCCTGATTGGGTCCTGAGTGCATGTACTTAGTTTGGTTATGATAGATCAATGGGTTGCTGAGATATGAGCTCACTTCCTGTTTGGCGGCTTCGCCACAAATTTCGATTGGCTGTTACGCGCGAACGGTTTTAGTTCCGGAGACAAAAAGCAATGCATTAATGAGGCATGGTGTGTAGATGATATCTTTGAAGTTTGGTGTCGATCGGACAAAATTTGTGACCTCTGATACATTTTAAGTGATTTTGATGAAATCCAAAATGGCGGAAAATCCATCATGGCGGAAAATGACGTCATAGGGTGCGTTGAACTCGGCATGGTCCAAGGATTCCAGCAATACCTCATTTTTGAAAATCGGAGTGATGGGTCAAAAGTTACGTGCGTGAACGCATGTCCAACTTTGGCCTGTTGGTGGCGCTAGAGTGCTTAAGGTGCCATCATGAAACTTGGTGATATTAATCATGGGACAGTCCCTAATCAGTGTGCCAAATTTCACAACTTTTTACCAGACGGTTCTATGGGCTGCCATAGACTTCAATGGCAGAGGAAAGATGTTGAATAATAATAATAAGAAATCCTAGAAACACAATGGGTGCCTTCGCAGCTTCGCTGCTTGGCCCCCAATAATAGGGAAGAAAACGTAGAAACACAATGGGTGCCTTCGCAGCTTCGCTGCTTGGCCCCCAATAATAATAGTAAGAAATCATAGAAACACAATGGGTGCCTTCGCAGCTTTGCTGCTTGGCCCCCAATAAATGTCACTGAATGAAAGTGAACCTATTGAAGCAAGCCTGGAGACTGATCTAAAAGGCTGTCCTAAACAATGGCAAGCGGAGTCCTTTGGCCTATGCCTGCGCTAAAGCACTCACCTCAGCCCTGCGTCTTCATAGTGGGGATGATTCACAATGGGCCGGCCGGTCGACAGCTTAACACTGGCCATGGTGGGCATAGCACCAGCAAACACATCATCTACACACACCCAAGAGAAACAAACAACAGCATGTGTTTACACACGGAAAGCTTCAGGTAAATCATGTTCTACTCAGATCAGATGCAGGAATGGAAATCAACCCACTTGGTCCGGTATTGGAAGAGACCCAGTCCAGCAGCTCTTCTTGAGGGAGATTGCTGAACTCTCCCATAATGCCCCACTGGCCCTGCAGGTTGGCAGCCCCTTGCACTGCCATGATGGAGATGATGGCAAAGGCCACCATCTGAAGTTTAAACCTCTCCCCTACCCAGCCAAACAGCTGAGGCAAACCAAACACGGAAAACACACACAGGTTAGCCAGCCTGACACACACTCGTTCCAAGAACAGATAGAATGACACTTTTTTGGGGGGAAGGAATGAAAAAGTGAATGAACGAGTGATGATGGTGGTGGAGAGCGGACGGACTGACCTGTCTGGAGCAGATGAGAGAGGCCATGATGCACATGTGAGGCGTCAGGAAGAGCTTCAGGCGCATGATGAGCACAGCCAGCACCGCAAAGGCCACCAGCTGCAGCGCATGGTACACCAGCTAACAGAGAGAGAGAGAGAGAGAGAGAGAGAGAGAGAGAGAGAGAGAGGGGAAGAGAGTTGTGAGAAACCTTCAACTACTGCCCCCTGGTGGTCGCAGAAGGCATTGCAGGTGGACTGTGATCGTGGGTTCAAAAAATGTAGTCTCACAATTTTTTTTTTCCATTCAGCAGCTGCCTTGAGTTGCTTTCTTAGAATGGTGGTCCCTGAGCCACAATCAATTGAATAACCCTGAACTACTGTTATCTGAGCTAACATCAACACAGGAAATGAAAAGGAGACGTAAAGAGAGGCCAACAACTCAAACGTGAAGTGAGTCAGACCTTCCGGTTGCTTCACTTACCTCTCCTCTTGCAGACACTTGAGGTCTGGTGAGAGAAAAAACAAATTGTGAGACAATTCTTATTCACAAGCAGGGAGCTCTTTCTTGTAAATTATAAATACAGGGTTCCTACTCTAAGTCAGAGGTAATATTCCATGACTTTTCCCTGACTTTCCCTGACAAAAAAAAACAAAATTTCCATGACTTACCAGTACTATGTAATGAATGGTACAATATAGCGATCAATAATTCCAGAGCAGCCGCGTAGCGTTCAAAGTTGGTCTACTCAAGCAACAGTGAAGCTAATAACCAGATATACACAAATTCTGCGTGGAAATATTTAAAGTGCTTCAAAAATCCCTGATATTCCATGACTTTGCCCCAAAAATTATCAAATTCCATGACTTTCCATGTCTGGAATAGACTTTCCAACATTCCATGATATTCCAGAAATTCCATGACCCGTGTAAATACTAATAGATTCTTACTCGTCGGAGTCATCTTCAGCCAGCTCCTCCTTGACCGATACTCCCTCATATTCTCTCAGCATCTTTAAGGCATCCTGAACAGTCTGTATACCAAGTTGTAGAAAGACATCAACCAAACCTTCAAACCAAAGCTATTCTTCCATCAAATCATATATACTCTTGCAAGTATAAACTTAGAGGTCTCACCCTTCCAGCTATGATAGCCACAATCAGCATATTAAGTGGGAGGAGGAGTGTCTTGATGTATCGAAGAGGAGTCTGAAACATGCAAGAAAGAAGACTAGGTATGCTGGTGCTTACACAAGAGTAAAGATAGATAATCCAAAGGCACATGCTTTAAAGGTGCGATTTGTAGGATTGTTACCGAACGTTCTGTAGGCCAAAATCATAACACTGGTGAACGTTCTCAAGACTACCAGACGCGAGCCTCTTCTGGGTTGCCAGATGTAATGAAGACTTAGCTTACGTTAGTTGACCTGCAGCTGCTTTAACGTTTCTCCAACCATGACCCAGCTACACATTACGGAAACAGTGAAAACAAAAAATACCTCTCTAACAAACGTAACATATTTAGCTGAAGTTAGCGATGCAGATGAAGTTTAGCCTAGGCTACCTGTTGTGGAGAAATATGGCCAGCTCTGCATCAGACTTGATATTCTTCGTTTGACGAAGACGTCACCATCTCAGGAAGCTCCTCCGATGTCCACTTAATTTGTTTCTTGTTTTAATTTTGGAAATTTGCCTGCCTCTCGTAGGCGTTCATGACTACAACTGACAGCTGTTGACAGTTGGCCTTTGCTAATTTGGCAACCCAAATAGGAGGACGCGCTAGCCCATTATTAATACGCTATTCTAGAATTAATCGTTCAAAACAAACAAAAATTCCAAGAGATTCCGCCCCGTAACTCTTTTTTTTCCATGGGTTTTACAGGGTTTTACGGGTTAGAGTAATGTTGTCAAATAAGCCATTACTTCAATTCATCGTGTTTCCTTAATCTCTGACAACATATGGTGATCATTTTTGGAATGGTTACAGTTTATTTTCCATTATTTCCTACATACTGGTCCTTAAAAATGCAATTAAATATAAAAAGTATGCACCATTGTCTGAAAAGCACAAAGTCATTTCACCACCCACCTCAATTTCCATGAAGTCAAACTCGGCTGCACATGTGTACATCATGGTGTCAAAGTCCTTGTAGTTAGTAAACTTGGACTTGATCAAGCTGCTGATGTGAGCCTTGGAGATATTACAAAAGACCAAGTAAACAGCAGCAATTACCCTCAGAGTTGCAGAGATGGAATGGAAAATTAATAAATATTTCATTCCAGTTCACTGATGCACTTACATCATCTGAGGCACCAACAATGGCTGACAGCAGGGACTTCAGAATGACTGTTGAAACAACCCAGGCAAGACCTTGCATGATCTGTAATGAGCACAGACATTAGTTGGACCGTTAAGTCACATGCATTAGACTCTTAAAACCAATGTATAGTCCAAATGACAAGTGCCACTGGACAAAAAAAAAATGTACTGTCGACAGATGTTGCTGTTTTCATAGTCCTACAATAGCAAAACATAGAATAGATTGTCGTATAGATTGTATGATAACTTGTGTGACAACAAACCGTAGTTAAATATTTGTTTACAATTTCAAACATTTACATTTTCTGATCTCACCGTGAAATGAAATGAAACCTAACATCCTCCAGGATGTAGAGTTTTAAGTTGCTATCCAATCAGTCAGACTACATAACGCCTATGCCTTTTCGAATTTTGTGTTGAGCTCGGCTGAGCTCTGTTGATCCCTGGCAGACAAAAATATTTATTTTGTTGAATGACGCTTGTCGTCTGGACTATAAAGGCCTACACACACGGCCGGCGACACGATGGCAATTTGTGGCAGGCGACCGGCAACATTGAATAGAATGTATTGAAGTGAATGGGGAGACACACACAGCAAGTGGAGTGACGGGGCAACCCTCGCCGTTGCATCGCTCTAATCGGCCCCTTTCTATTTTTCTGGGGTGATTTTGATACGTCATAATAGAAAACAGCTGTCTGGTCAGTGTATCTCCACTGAATCGATGGGTGATCGCGTCGCCAGTACTGTCTGTACTGAAGCGATTAACAGAATTCATCGCATTCACATCGCCGGCTGTATGTGGTGGGCTTAATTTGGCAAAACAGTGTGTTTAGTTCTTTTTTGATCTGTGTTTTGTTGTGGTTGCTAGGCAACTGCCGAATCAGCAGCCCTAACTGTGATTTGCACAGTGGGAAATGACATCAGGCTCATGGAGGAGTTCAGAGAGCTGCAAAATCATGAGGCGCCCCGGGTGCATAAGCAGTGCTCAAATCGCTCACTGCCTCTCGCAAAAGTGCCTGCTGTGCTGTCTGATCAAGCATTCATCACTTGGGCCATCATGCCTTAGCTATCCTTACCCATGAGACGAGTTTGGTCTGGAAGAGCTCTGCAAACTTCTCCCTCATCGCTACTATGACCTGTTAGGAGACAAGACAGTAAGCAACACAGACAGTGAGCAACCTGAACAGTGCTAGCCAGCATTGTGACCAATTTTTTAATGGAGAGCTGAATCAGGCCGACTTACACAGATGGAGACCAGCGAGGAGGCATAGAAGGAGGTCAACAGCATGGCGTTCCCAAACATCAGAACAAAGCACACCCCTAGGGAGATCTGAGAAACAAACATGCATCATCTCAAAGGACCCGTGGCCTTATTCATGACTCACACCACAAACAGACTATGCAATCTATAAAATATGCCCATGGTGTTATAATAATACTGAGCTTTCAGGAGACTGGATAGTCAATTTTTAGCCAAAGCTACACAAAAGCATCAAGCCATTGGCTCGCTCACTACTTAACAGCTTAGGAGAATAGGCATGGCTTAGAGCAATTGGATTTCACACCAGTAAGGCTGTGCGTCTTCAGAGATTAGCGGCGCTGTGACACATTCAGAAAGCAGCACCCTCCATCACAGCCTGCATGTTGGCAGAAGGCACCCTTCACAACCCTGCTCACAATATCCACACTGGCCCTTCACAAACACACCACTCACTCACTGACAGGTCTGATGGTGCCAAGTGACACATCCACCCGCGCATCATGATGTGGGTGCACATAGACAAATCAAATTACCATGTGTGTGACTAAAAGGGACTGCATCTTTGAAGGAGTCAGATATCCAAGAATGTATGACGCAAATAAGGAAGCCACCTAGGCAAAAAGCAAAAGAATTTGAGCATAAAAATAAGAGAGACTATTTTGCATGTCTACATTACAAGCAATTAACAAAAGCAGTGTGATTGTTTGCAAAGGATTCCCACAAGTTTGAAACCACCAACAGATAAGTATGTCTTACTTTAAAGTCGCAAAGGATGTAGTAATGTAATGGTTCAGTAAAGCAGTATTCTTTACATGTTTGGATTTTGACCCCTTTGATCTGAGCACTACAAACGCTCACCCCTCAGTTCCTCACCTGAGTCAGTAACACAAACTGGGCAAACTGCCAGGGCAGCATGAAGAGCACATTGGAAATGCCCAGAGCCACCATGACTAATGTGCTTGGTTTTCGTGCTCTATATGCAAGACAACAGAAGAGACCACTGTGAATTACAGCAGAGATGTATCCTCACTTTCATTAAAGGTGCAGTCAGACGATGTGCAGTCTCGATTGCGCATGACGTTGTGCTTGTTTATGTTTATATTTAAATTTCTTAGCAGACACTTTTGTCCAAAACAACGTATATTGTATTTTAACCAAGGACCAAACAAAACACACAAGAGCGGTAGCTCACCCCTCCCTTCAGTATTCTCAGAGAAACTCCACACAGGTCTTTTGTGTTTGAGCCTGGGCTGCCTACAGAGACCTTTTTTTTTTAAATGTACTCAAAGGATGGGCAGCTAACAAATCGTGAGGAGATGTTTGCTGAATATAACAAAACGAACAATCGCTGACTGCACCTTTAAGCATGATATCTTTATGACTCAAATCCACTGTTTGTGTAGTAGTTTAAACATTACATGTAGTTCATAACAATATAGTACATACATAGACAAAAGGTATATAGCAAACATTGAATTACACACACACACACACACACACACACACACACACACACACGCACCATTAGTTTGGCAATGTGTATGCACCACCAAATAGTTTTAGCTTGTATCCCTGTTACCTGAGGATGTGAGTGAGCAGCAGCATTTGAAGGACAAGGAAAGGGTAAGAGAAGCTCTCCCTCAGTGGAGGAGTCCACATGACACGGGTGCTCTGAAATTCACCACAAAAAATCAGACACCACAAAACACACAGGCAGGAAGCAATACAACATACACTTTAAACCTTAACTAGTGTTACCTCCTTACCTCTCCATGGTTAAAGAAGAAGCATAACACTGTCACAACACCACCTATTCGGCTACCGCTGCAATGTAAGGACATGGGAGAGACATAAAGGAAGGAGGGGCAAAGAAAAGAGGGCTGTGTAAGCAGAAAGCTACATCTGAATTATGAAAATGACCTGATACACAGGCCGGCTTGATATCAAAATTAAAGGTTAAATCTACCTCAGATATGTCCCATAGATGAAGAAGAGACTCATCATTGCACCGTTTACAAGGAAGACAAAAGTGACATAAAAGGAAGCAGGATCCCCCATTCCTGAAAAATACAAACAAATCTTAACTACAACTAATCTTCAAAAGTCAAGAGAAGAAATGCCTTTAGACAAGGTTCACTGTTCCTCTATCTGTTTCTATTTGGAAATCTGTGACTCTATAACTGACAGACTAAAAACAGATGGAAGATACATATAGCTACACATGTTCTGACTACTGAAGTGAATAGAAGCATTAAGTTGTACCTTCACAACTTTCCACTGCGTCAAGTCCTTCTCCTCTGTTGATGGACCAACACATCTTTGTTGGAATGCCAAAAAAATCCATGATCCCTGTATATGTTCTGTACCAGAAAGCTAAGAGCACCTATCATGGAGAAAGATATAAAGATGTTGACAGTGTAATAACATGCATATTCCTTACACTGCCCCAAGAATATGCATGATTATATAACACATAAAAAAAAATCCACAGATCTCACCTCTGGGTACAAATTGAATCTTTTGAGGGTGTTTATAATCAACGGATATTCAGTAAGGCGGTCATTCATAATCATGTACAGGCCATTCAGGAAGGTGGGTGCCTCAATAATAGTCTTATAGTACGAATAGTACAGGCCCTGGATACAAAAAAAAATGTACAAAGCTACATTAGGAATTATTGTCACACATGCATTCAAGAGGTGGAATAAAAAAGCAGGTTATGCATATTCAGTATATGGTGCATATTAGTCAAGTCATAGTCAAGTCATATTTATTTATATAGCACACTTAAACGCAATGTTATTGACCCAAGGTGCTCAGAAATTAAATAAACAGTAATAAACACAAAAATAATGACATAAATGCCATGGACGTCATCCAATCACAGCGCTCTATTTTGTTAGAGAGTCGTAAGGCGGGCTTAACAGGATGACGACAGTCCTACGACGGTGAAAAACAAGGAAGGTGGCTATGGCAAACGAAGAGCGGTTGTTTGAATCGACGTTGGCGTCAACTTTGGAGGAATTGGACTTGTGCTTTTCTTTGAAAGTTGAGCAACACAATGCACTTAAGTCATTCCTTTCGAAGAAGGATGTATTTGCCGTTTTGCCGACCGGATACGGATATGGTCGTAGCGCTGGCCTATTGCATGCCTAGGCAGTTTGAAAGACAATTCTCTGCCCGCCCCTTGGATTAAGCGAGGTGAATGGGTCGATTCCAGACTATACATTTCAATGATATAGGATGGCCCGCCAGGCTAGAGAGCCAGGGCTTTAATTTAGCTATTTGTCTTAGTTGAAAAAAGCTTCCCTTAACCACACTACTGACTTCCTTATTGAAATTCAAAGAGGAATCTAGGAAAACACCTAGATTTCTGACCTCACTGTGGCAATTTACAGCCAGTGACCCAAGTGCATTTCTTATCTTAGGAACAGAGCTGAGTGGACCAAAAATAATTATCTCTGTTTTCTTTTCATTTAATTGTAAGAAATTTGCAGCCATCCAACTCTTTATGTCATTAAGGCAGTTAAACAGGCTTTCCAAGGTGCAGGAACTTTCGGCTGTTAATGTCAGATAAAATTGAGAGTCATCAGCATAGCAGTGATATTGAATGTTATGTTTGTTAAAAATGGAGCCAAGAGGCAGCATATATAGGGAGAATAGCAGAGGGCCTAAAATGGAACCCTGAGGGACACCACACTTGATAGGAGCAATAGAGCATCACAGTCCCGCCCACAGGAGTTTCCGGAAGTAAGAATTCAATGCAATTTCTCCAATAACAATTCGGGTATAAGCCATAAAAACTTAACTGCACATGGTAGACTCAAAACCAGCTACGGCTGTACTAAGCGATTGTGTATGCTCATATAGACGCCAAAAGTTCACGGGGCACTAACCTCGTTTTGAGATAAATGTCTTTTATTCGCGATGTCTTGGATAAGTACTTCATTACCCACAATCCTGAACAATCCCACAATCCCACAGTGATGCCTCTGATTGGTTGAAAGGCCGTTCAGTCATAGTTTGAAACTTGAATCAGCAAAAATTATTGACAAGATGGCGGAGTCTTTTACTGCCTATGGCGAAAATCTTAATGTGAATAAAAACTTTCTAGACGAACATTGGTACTAGTATCAACAAGGATTGTGGTTTATATATCACACAAACTTAGTCAGGGCCAATACACCATCAAATAGAACACTGTAAATGCTAGTTTGAACACTTAACTTTTCAGGTAGCCGATAGGCTAGCTAATCATTAGCCTTTCAGACATTAGAATGTCATTATAATGCTGCTAACATTAGCCTACATGCTGCAACACAGGTATGAAATATATTATGTTTTAGTGACCTTGTTGTTTCTATGAACATGAATTGTTGTTTATATGAAACATCAACTTAGACGAGGCATAAAAAGCCCTGTATATCCCCATTAAGAACTTAAACCTTTGAACTAGCTAGCTGATAGCAAAGCTGGATGCTACCACCGGGTAGACACTGCAGTAAAATGGTTAGCAAACCGTCCATGCCCCCGGCCCGTGAATATTTCAGTTTCAAGGACGAAATCAAGAGTGTCCAAAGGGGTGAAAACCACTTTAAATCGGGTCACATTATTGACTGTTGTGTGTCGAGGGTCAGCTTGTGGGTTTTGTATGGGCCAGCATGAGGAACAAGACCCATCAAACCTACGAAGTTGTGTGGTGAGTTTTGCAGGGAGGTTGGTAATGCTAGTTAACATTAGCTAGGCTACTGTAGCCTTCATACTGTACGAGCTATATCAATCATTAACCTAGAAATACTTTTTCATACATTTAATGAACATTTTGTGTAATAATTCAAGTTAATAAACTGAATATGGTGGTCCAAGAGCAGACCATGCACCGGTCCATGCATCAGGATGGCAGTCAGATACGAAGCACTGCACAATGTTGCTAACGTTAACGTTAACCGCTTTCACACACACGATATAAAATACACGATGGTAAATATAACATTCAATACCAAAACACTATTATTTACACATTACTCCTGAAATAACTGCTATTAACTATATAAAAATCATTGTTTGGAGGAGAGGGTTCGCTGCTGTCGCTGGTTGGAAATGAATGATTTCGCGCTGGTTCGTGCTGCTTATATATTTTTCAGTGAGGCCCGGTGGTTTATGGGATGAGTAGTTCCTTCGCTCGGAAATGAAAATATGTACACAGTCTTGTACCTTTGACTTTTTTTTGGACTTTCTATTCGTTTTTTCACTCGAAATGATATGTTGTATGCTTATGAGTTACGCCGTAGCTGATTAGCCTAAGACATGCTCTAAAACTCTTGAGATACGGATTTTTCCAAAACGTCAATGGGAGAAATGAATGGGAAATGTACTTCCGGAAAATAAGCTCTCTCGGAGGAGGGGCGGGACTGTGATGCTCTATGGACGAAGAGCAATTACCTAATCTTACAGAGAATGTTCTATCATTCAGATATGATGTGAACCATTTCAACACCATCCCTTGCAGACCAACTTCAACCTCCAGACGTTTTAACAGGATGCTATGGTCAATGGTATCAAAAGCAGCACTAAGGTCAATAAGTGCTAAGAGGGCACAAGAACCATTATCTACTGAGCAAAGAATATCATTTTGCACCTTAAGTAGAACAGATTTGGTGCTATGAAGTTTTCTAAAACCTGAATGAAATGTATCTAGGATGTTGAAAGAGAGATGTTGAGAGATATTACCATTTCGGTCCTAAATGCCATTTCCTTCTCCAGAGCAGACAGATGTGAAAAGTGTCTATCATTCTCAAAAAGATGTGTCAGATGATACCTAAAAGATATGAGATTAATACAATACATTCTAATGTCCGTTAGCTACTTAACACATGAGGTAATGTTTACTTTTACATAATCAACAAAATCACTGTTTCGATTGCTAGAGGTGTAATTCCACGTTAGCAAGTTTACTTTAGAGAGATAACTTAGCAGCTACTTACCAGTGAATGAATCCTGCGACAATAGCTAAAAAAAACACAAACTATTAATTGGGTGACGTTGGGGTGTGCATCTTGCTGCAAGATTCGCAATTTGTAACGTAACAGTGTCAGGAAATGTTAAATGCTCAATGATCAACTTAAGTAATAGGAATATCCAGCTAACGTTAACGTTAGAGTAGCTAGTTCTAAACTTTAGATTGTTACGATAATGTTATTATGCTAACGTTAACTTACTTTAACCCTAACATGAGTTATCAGCTAACTATGGAGTTGACTTAATGTTAATACTTCACGTTGAGTAAATACTGATAACGTTACATTTAGCTAAGGTTAACTCTTACATGCCGCCTCTCAACGACAAAGTTAACGTTAGTCCATTCTGATTCTGGCTGTAAGGTTGCATGCCATGTCATCCAACAAAGCTAACGCAACATTCTATGCTAACTAGTGCTTCCTTTGCGTTTTGAATGAAGTGTTTGCTAGCAGCTATCTAGCTAGCTAACGTTAGTTAGCTGATAGCTAAAATCATTTACCAAGGACCAGGGTGATTCCAATTTTCATGAAAGCTGATGGACCCAGGCCCGTTTTGTTTCTGATGAAAGCGAATCCTGGAAACATTCCGCCTTTGTACTGAAGCAAATTAAAGCCACCACTGCCTTTCCCATCCTTTCCTGAGCGTCTACTTTTTCCAGTGGCATGTGAAGGCGACACAAACGGACTCCGATCTTTGCCATTGCTTTGTGGCGTTTGATCCTTTGCATTCTGTCTTCTTGTTTTTGCTACCATGCTGGCATCAGTGATTCGCTAAGATTCTGCAAGCAAAATTCTGTCTGTATTTTGACAAATGTGGTAGGTTATATCTACACTGTTGTAAAGTGGTGTTATGATCCTCCCATAAGTTAACGTTACAGCAACAGCCTCCTGATCATCGCCACCAACTGGAGGAATAAAAAAATGCGTTAGTGCCAGTCACCATAGCAACCCTGGTAACGCTAACCTCCTAACTTCAAAGAAGTGAGGATAACTAGGCTATAGTGTGTATCCTACGTTGTAGGTACACTGAATATTCGACCACACTGTTTTTTTCTTTCTTTCTTGTTAGGCTACTGCCACCGCCTCACTTGCACACTACAATATAAACAAACGGAGGTAATTTAATCTTGATTAGAGACAACCAAAGATTCTAGACCGCTGTAAGATCTTTGAAGACAAGGATAGAATGTAGTATCAATGGAATGGATTTCGGATGGAATGTCATATCCTTCTATCAGTCTTTTGGACGGGTAGGCCAGAGCCATAGAGAGAATGGCTCTGGGGTAGGCTAGGCCTATATTTTTTACAGTCTATGTGCCTATAACTTGTGACCATAATGGTTATTACAGTAGGCGTGCCCTGCAGGTCATCTTTTTATGATCAATATTCAATGAAGCCTAGGCCTTAGCTCTAGCTTCTCTACAGTCAGGGTTTTCACAAACACACACACACACACACACACACACACACATAGGCAATCACGCAGTGACCGTAGTCTAAATAAATGGCAGTTCGTTATTCCCACATTGATTTTAACAAATTATGTAGAATGGCCTGTTGTCATGTGTGAAGTGACTGAGTGACATGTTCGTGAAACTTCTCCAGTGATTGCCAGAAGGTGTCACTGTGGGTTTTAAAATTGTAAGGTGTCGCATTGGCAACAACTCAAAATCTAAAGCATGGAAGAGGGCACCACTAGGCAACTTGAGTGTTTAGTGCCTTTCTAAAGAAAGGTAGGCCTAGCCTAGCCTATATCAGAACCAAGAAATTTAAAATCAGACATCTGGCAGTCTTTCTCAGGCTATGTAGGCCTATGTTAGGTGCTCTTTTCGTGAGACTGAGGGCGGGAACGGGACATCATGTTAGATGCGGGCCCAAAAAAATTACACAATAATGCACAATAATACACAATAAAAAAAAGTCCCGCGCGGACCTCTACTTGAAATCCCCTTTCACTTGAATCTCAAAGGAAATTCAGGCTATAGCTGCACAATGGTGTCTAATCAGTCTCACTGGCTCCCACATCAAAATAATGTAGCACAGTTAAAAAAGTTATATCAGATATGCTGATGAACTGGCAGTGTAGGCCCGCAGAAAACCGAGTTAATTAATGGCAATTTATTTATAGGCTATAGCACTTTTATATACAACGCAGTTGACCAAAGTGCTGCACATTAAGAAAAACAAAAACTTACAGACTTGTTTACTATTATTGTCAAGCATGGACACAGTTGAGCATCTAAAATTAAAAAAACAAATAATCTGTGGATGTCCATCTTCAAGATGTCTTCAAAAGTGTAGACAAATTAGTTGTAGCTTAAAGTTTTCTTTTCATGAATTAATTATTGCTATATAAGTTGCATTGATTATTATTTATTTTTTTTAATCAGGGCAGCAGTTTTCAGATTACATTATGTGCTTACATAATTGCAAAACAGGTTCTAGACTGTTGTAGAAAGAAATGACTGATCTTCAATGCAATACTGTATCTACATTGCCCATTATCAGTAACCATTCATCCAATGTTCCAAAGGCACATTCTGTTTACTAATCTGATATTATTTTAAAAGGCGAACTGAAAAATCATTGGAGAACCCTTTTGCAATTATAAAAAACAAAACAACAATGCAACTCATCTTAGCTGGTATTCTGTCTAATGGAGTGGAATGTAAATTAGTGACCCCAAACTTTTGACCGGTAGTGTATGTATGTATATATGTATGTATGTAGGATTGTAGGCCTATGTTTGATAACTTAAAAATGTCATTAATACAATTGTTAGTGACTGTTTTTTCAGATGTCTCAACTTAAGATTACTTTTTTTGGGACCCCATATTTTGCTGTCTATTTGTGTCTGCTAAGATTTCAATTGATTATGAACATCCTCAACTTGTGATTTATGCATTCGTTTTATTCCAGTGTCATATTCCACTCACCATAAGTTGACTAAAAGGTTGCTCAATTTACTCCACTCTCTCCTATTTAGGCTATGTTTCTGTTTCCAAGTCATAATAATTGAATGGCGATGTAAGTTACTGATGGAGAGTTAAGTCATCTAGTTCTGTGTTGTTCAGCTCAGGATGGACCAACAAAATGGTTAGCCCTATTTCTGTGGGTACACGTACAGTGCTGCTGTGCTGTAGGGTGGCATTAAAAAAAGAGAGAAGCATGGGATAGATGCCCTGATCTCATCTGTTTGAGTTGGACAGAGCAACAGAGTTCAGGGCAGTGGTGGTGACATCATGACACCTTCTCACCATCTCCCCAAACAAACAGCTAGGCACCAAGAGCACTTTTTCCTAGCAGTGCTTCAAGATGAGCACAGCGCTTGTTTGTTTTCCCTTGTCTTCTTCACTGTGCGGATTCTGGGACCAGAGAATGGCCTGCGTTCGCCAGGGAAATATCAGCAAGAGAGCCAATGGACACAGAGGACTCCGCATGAGAAAAGATACTTATCCACAAGGAGAGAAATATTTTTTTTAAAGGCTAGTCTACAGTACGCCGTAAATTAACACATTTCTGTGGTTGCATACATTGAAATTGTACCTGTGATAGAGAGGTTGGTGACTAATAAAACAGGACGATGTGGGTACTGGGGGGGATGGGAAGCTTCCCCCCATGAATATGTGATGGGCCTATGATAATTGGTTAGTAGGTATGCTTTCGTCTTTTTAAGTGTCCTGATTGGTTTGTACAGAGGTCTAGTGACTGACACCAGCACAGACTTTTTTTTTAATCACACATATAGTAAAGCGTTGCATGAATATTTGAAATATTATCGCTGACAGGAAGTTTAATACATTCCAATGCCATTACATTTAAGCCCCATGTGAATCATTTGCAGTAATATATTTGTATGGTGATGCAATGGAAAAAAGACAGTAATACTTTTCGGTATGAGGACAGCAATATTACAAAATCTTGACTACCCCTTTCCTCTCCCCGATGCCAGTGTTGCCTCTGTGGTGAGATTGTTGCTTCATGTGGCCAGGCTTCCAGTAGGTACCCCTGCCTGCACCCCACCCAACATGGTGTGTCTGTGGCCAAGACCTTCACGCTACGTATATCATCTGAGATTATTCTGGTCTGAGAATGCCAAGCTTTCAACATGGCCGTGTCCACAGTTCTCCTGCCAAGCTCATTGTGGCTCATGCTGTTTTTTTTTTCTGGCATGTGACGGATTCATGGAAGCTCGACTTAGACCTAAATACAATAACCAGGATTGGGAGGCCAATCAAGAACAGAAAGTTTTTGTGGAGCTGCTGTCGAAAACGGCCCTTGCTATTAGCTCAGCTTGTGAGCACACTGAGAGAATTTGTTTTCTGAGCAAACACAGCGAAGATCTCTGGCCTGTTTGGAGGGGAGGGGTAGGGTGGGGGGTGGCAAGGGCGAGCTGGACCATCAACTGATGACACCTCCTGTCCAGGAGGCCGTGTTGCAAACCGCAGCGTCGTAATGAAAGCCAGCGGGCAGATGTGTCCCGTCCCAGTCTCCCACAGCAAACCTTCGAGGCGAAAACGCTTTTGGGGTAACTGTGGCTTTGGGTCTGTGTCCATGTCGTCCACTGTGTCTTCAAACATGCAATCCCTGATGCCATATCCCTCACAAAGCAAAATAGCTCCTATGGGAATATATTGTTATAGTCCAGTAACTTAGTTATATTACAGGAAGGAGGTGGGCTTAGCCATGGATTTCTGATAGTGATTTGCATGATTTGTAACTAGATGACATTGACAAGATCGATCTTAAAATATACATGTGTCATCAGGAGCAGAACTTTGATGATAGCATGAAAAGAGAAAAAGGGTGAAAGCAATGCAGCCAGGCGATAAAATGATGTGAATAGATTGTGGATTATCCCAGCCGGCAGACACATGGATAGAGGCGCAGTCTGAAGTGTGAATCGTTAACCAGTGTTTATGTAAAGAGCTTTCATTGAGCTGATGGTTTCCCAAGTCTCTGGACAAACATCAGCCAGATGGCCAAAGGAACTGTGGCAGGCCAAACCACATCTGGGGAGAGCTGGTGCCAATGAAACCATGGGACAGTGGGAAGACATCTGAAACATTGCCTGTGTGTGTGTTTGTGTGTCTTGACTTGGCATGGTTAGATTATTTGTTACTGGATTCAATATGAGCAAAATTGTGCCTACAGCATTTGGAAAATCCTCTGATAGGATCAAAAGTAAATATTTTAAATATTCCATATTGTATCTGTTGTTTCTTTATTTGTGGATGTAAAACTTTTCCAGAAATATGACTTCTGAGAGATAGGGTTACATTTATGTGTGTGTGTGTATCTGTGTCTGTGTGTGGCTGCGTGTGGCATTTTGGAGTATTAATTATGCACCTACAGCTCCCCGGCACAGTGACATGTTTATTACTGGCAAGAAACACGTGCTGTCAATGATCAGTTATTCTCCTGGCTACACTTATCTCAACATTACGGGCCATTAGTATTCTCTGGAAACCAATTCAATCAGGGACCCCCGGGCCCCGAGCGTGCTCATTTATCTCCAGAAACACGACATCAATCAGAATGAGGGACCCTCAGCTGTCAAGACAGGGTGTGTGTGTGAGTGTATGAGTGTGTGTCTATTTGTGTGTGTCGGTGTTGGTTGTAGGAGATGGGCAGTGGTCTAACATGATTTCCATTCACTTTCTCTGAACAGAGTTTGGAAGAAGTACTTTGACAGCCATGCTTGAGTTGCAAAAAGTAATAAACTAATGCTCTTTTTGTCCTTCCAGGAACTTTAACCATTTGTTCAGCATTTGTTCATGAAAACAATTACAAAACATTTACACAGGCTAAAAGAAGCACTTTAATTAACTTGTTTGCCACTGAGCGTACTGTAAATGCAATTTTGCTGCTAGCCCATTATCAGAGGTTTACAGGGCCAAATCAGAGGAGTGTCCGTAACAGGTGTGCTGTCCACTTCAGTTGGTGGATACAGAGCGACAATTAGCACACCTGCTATGGCTGACATTGTTTCATAGACCTTGGCTTAATCCTGTGGGCCGCTGGAGGATTACATCCTCTACCTCAGGCCACTCTCTAGAAAATTCTCTCCATGGCACAAGGCACCATCTCTTTGATAGCCCCACCTGCTGCCTGGCCATACAGATCGCTACAGGAGATAATAGGTAACCTTTCCTTAATCCTTCCCCCCAGGCTGAAGGCACGGTGTGATTACATGTGCCGCGCAAGGTTACTGGAAGCCTTATTTACATACAGACAGCCGAAGAAACTGAACCAAAAGTTACCTCCATTTAATGTGCCAGCTGTCTCGTGACCATGTGGTTTCTATTTGCTCAGAGCCCACGACGCACAAGAAAATCCTGTTACTCTCCGGGCGAGTGATGAATTTGTATCCGAGAGCCTGGGTGTCATCACTTATGCAGACTGAACGAAGAGACCGTCCCTATACGAGACCAAGTCAGATGGAGGCCCATGAGCTCAGCTCTGTGATACGAGTTCAATCTGTCAATATCCATTCTGTTGCGCTTTCCTCACTATTATGACACATGTTGAGACTCGGCATAATTTCCTAATTGCTCGGAATCATGAAACAGTCGTCGGGCGGGAGGAGGCAGGGCACGCTGTGAAAGTAAAGGGAGGGGAAAAAAGGAGAAAGGAAAAAAGAACAAAAATTGATACAGAGGAGAGGAGAGGACATGATGAGCCTAATCCCGTGCAGAAAGATTGTTTCCTTTGGCGCTGGGCTGTGATTTCCGGCCCTGTGATCATCTCTTCCATATGATTAAGCCGATGTGCAGAGCATGCAGTCATATGACGGGCTTACGGCCGCTGGCCTCGAGCGAAGCGGCGGCCATCGGGGTGGGGGGGGTGTGAGCCAGGCGAGAAGTGAACTGCGACGGCCAGGCCGATTACCGAGAAGAGCAATGGGCGAAGAACTTCCCATCATTTAGCAGGCAGTGTTAGCGTTGGCCCGGCACCCCCAACCCCCCTTCCCTCTCCAAGCCTGATGTTTCTGTCAACAACACATGACAATGTATTTGTTGATACTGCATTGGACTACCACACTCATACTGTATGTGTATGCACACACACCCTGAGACACAAGCCCACACACACACACGCACGCACGCAGACACACACACACACACACACACACACACACACTCATGTTGATTTTTAAATGGCCCAGCCACACACAAACATATGCGGTCTGAAGCTGGTCCGGACAGCTGAGCCATGCTGAGTCTGTAATGTAATTATACCAATATGATGACCTCTCTTTCAGACCAACACAAAGAGCGAGAGGCCCTCTTTCAGAACGCCACAGCTGGTCCCCTGCTCGGCCTAATGGAGAAGTGGCAGTGCCGAGTACCCTGTCCGTCTCTCGGTGTCTCTGTCCAGCCAGGAGGCAGAAGTCGCTTTCACAGAGGCTGCCGCTCAGGGTCAGAAGGCAGAAAGTAGGCCAAGCGAAGTCGGGAAATCCACCACTATGATGTCTTACTGTATGCCTTACCTCCTGAGTGTGTGTGTGTGTGTGTGTGTGTGTGTGTGTGTGATGATTAAGGATTACACATGGAGCTGTTGTGTCCTCTGTGGGCCAAAAATGACTTTGGACTGATTGAATGAATGGAATGAGAGGAGAGCATTGCTGCCCTGGCAGATGATTCTGGCACATTGGGATTTTTCCCCTCTGTCTGCCGTGGACAGTCTATCCTGAGTTATTCACCAGCCGTGCCGACTGCCTAATTACGAGAAATATTTCCCTTAAGCCTCTTACTGACAGATATACCCGATTGACTATTGAGAGCGATGTGGAAAGCCAATTACTTAAATTAAGGTGGAGGCCCATGGACGGTCTCAGGCCCCGTGGTGTATGACTTCTTCAGACTGGCTTACACACTTGAGGAGATTCCCTGTCGCTTGTCAACACCCAAACGTTTTAATCTTTCCTGCCTCTGTGCGCATTAAAAGATTATGAGCTTTCTGCATGGCTTCCCGGCACACAGACCCCTGTTTTCCAGCCGCCAGAGCACATGGAGGGGCCTGGAGAGGTACTGAGGGCAGCAGGGGAGGAGAGAGGGAGAGAGGGAGGAGAGAGGGGGGAGAAGGAGGGAGAGAGGGGGGGTGGCAGGAGGGAGAAAGAGAAGGATTCACTGAGATACACTCTTTTTATAAAGTGGCAGCATTACTAATAGATTTTCATGCATGTACTGTACTTCAATATATCCTTTATACTGTAGTCCTTTTTTAAAAGTTTTATTTTAAAGCATTGATGAGCACGAACTTTAGTCTTGACTAATCTTGAAAACAGCCTTTTCTTGTTTGCACTGATCACATGTGAAAAATGTAAGAATGTATACTTTTCTCTTCAGGCTGGAGTGTGCTTCTTTCAGATGCACCACTTCAAGGGGTGGAAAAAAGCTATGCCCACTAAAAAAAAAAAAAAAACCTCTAGTAGGGAGTATGTGCGTGTCTCTGTTATAACAACATGGATGCAGAGGAATGTTAGCCAGGCCTGTTTGCACCTTGATCTCCCATGATTCCCGGCTGCATCTGACAGTGGCCCCGCTTGTTGGTGCGGCCCCCGCACAGCACAGCACCGCTGGTGGGGCACGCAGGGCCGGAGAGCAGGTTTGTATTAACACTCCTCTCCTCACAGGTACCAGGCAGGAGAGTAATAGCCTCTTTCAACACCTTAGCGGCCCGGCGTGCCGCAGTAATCTTTCAGCGACTTGGCTCCCCGCTAACAGCGCTGCACAGAGTGCCTCCTTTCAATTAGCAGTTTATTATTGCAGAGGCCCCCGGTGCTGGGCGCTGATAGCTACATGCCAATACTGCTACTGACACCTCCAGGGTTAGCCTGCAGGGCGGCGGGTGGGGGGGGGGGGGGGGGTTTGGGGGGCTCTGCCACGGGATGGGGGTCAGTGCTTGGACTGACACCTCTCAGTCAAACCATCAGGAGGAGAGGAAAAGAAGAGAGCATGAGTGTGTGCGTTTGCTAGGTTAAGATTAAAGTCTTTCTCTGAATGTAAACTAGGTGTTAAGGAACTACAGTAGAATGTCAACTCACAAAGCAGGTGCAGTTTTGGGGAGCGTCCCTCTCATGCAGTGGTGAATATCAGTCTGACAGAGGACTTTCCAAATGGGCAGAGGTGAAAGAGAAGTCTCTATTCCAGCACTCTCTCTCTCTCTCTCTCTCTCTCACACACACACACACACACACACACACACACACACACACACATGCACGCAGGCACATTAGTGCTCCTCTCCCTCCGACCCTCCAGACCACGGGCAGCTATCTGCCAATGCGCTTGTAGAGATATTGTTAGCATTCCATTTGCCATTTACATTTTCTCTGCTTGACATAATTGAAGAATGGATGCTCTTATGAAAATTAAACTTGCGGTCCTCCTGGGCTACTGTAACCCTGTTAAAATGTAATGAGATTCTTTATGCGTCTTCTCGTGATTTTTTATTAAATAGAATATCAGTATGACTAATTCCCCCAGCCTAAATGCAGACTGGGACACGGCATTATTGATAGGGCAGTACATAAGTGGTCTGCCGTCCCCAGCCTCTAATGGTCTAATAATGGATTATACCAGTATCAGTGGGCCTGTGGCTTGCTGTGCTTATTGTCGTTATTGAAAACACCTGGGTGGACCATTCATCAAGGTTAAATCAAGAGGGCCCATTTGTTCATTAGCCTGTCACTAAACATCTTTATTTAGTTTGGTCTGTCCAGAGAAGGAGCCGCAGTGCTGGAGGAATCCTGAGTGGAGAGGAGGCATGCGCCACCCCCCTCTCCCCCGCACGCCCAAAAAAGGGTGGAGGAGGAGAGGGGAGGGGAGGTGGGGTAGGGTGGGGTAGTCTGTGGGGGACAGCTACCCCCGGAGTCAGTCTGCTAAACGGTGTCATTTTGGACGAATGATAAAGAGAAACGGATTATCATTGTTCCCGGAACTGGAGCAGTTTCTCGGCGTAGGTATTCACCACACAGATTTATCATAGCAGCCGACTGCCCGACAGCGAGTGAAAAATTATCCTTGTTTTCAGCTTCTCAGCTTTATTGGTTTTTTTTTTACTTTAAGAGAGCGCATTCTTCATGCTTTCTCTTTTTAATAAAAAAGTAAAACTGAAAAAAAAAATGGGGTTGAATCACTTCCATGAGCTAATCTTTAAAAGAACGACACACATTTAGAACATTTAAAAACAAATTGAAAGCACTTCCACAAATGAAATGTTAATGCGATCTCAGAATGCCACTGATAAAAGAATGGTTTTATTAATTATGATAAATTATGAAATCCACACACCCAAGTGAGTTTAGCCAAAGAGATACTTGGCCTACTTTAGAAACATCTATTAAGATGAAAATCAATACTCTTCCCAAATCTGAAGATTAATATCGAAAGAGAGTCTAAAACGGAACATAAAGGCGTAAAATATTACAGCACTTAATGCATCATTAAGAAAATAGTTTTCTTAAAGGGTGCTATTAAATAAAGGTTTTAGGGTAAAGTCAAATGATAAAATAATAATAATGATCTTATCGTCTACCAGTCTGTCTTGTGAACTTATTGTGCTATATCGTATAGGATGAATTGGAAACAGTACACAATGCATCTGAAAACACACACCAAATGTTAGTTGGAAGGTAATCTTGGCTCCTGCATCGTATGAGACATTGGGAGACTGCACTGTTTGCAAGGTATTTCATGAAGTGTTCACGTGGTTCTCAGTCCCATTTTCTGCAGTGATTACTGAGATGGAACACAACAAAATTAGTGAGGGGGAATCGATGGAGCGTGGCCTAAGTCTGCGGATGATGGGGACACGAGGGTGGGTGACGTCGGAGTGAGATGTTAATGACCTTGAACAAGGGGCTCCAGCCTAACAGCAACCCCCCCTCTTCCTCTCTCTCACATTCTCTCTGTCTCTAAGAACATGATGAATTCAGTTAGCCTTCCCACCTCTCTGACTCGCTCTCTGTCTGTCTGCCTGTCTGTTCCCCACACACACACACACACACACACACACACACACACACACACACACACACACATACACACACACACACACACACACAGAAAGAGAGAGAGAGAAACAGACAGACAGACAGACAGAGAGAGAGAGAGAGAGAATCTGACAAATGCACACTCCAAAAGGAACCAGCCATTGTAACCGACTCTATATAGATACAGCAGCCACCATCTCTCTAATTTATTTACAAAAGTTTGCTGTTACTCACAACTCAATAATAATATTACACTGTGCTCAGAAGTATTGTTCACATACTATACAGATACTCTACTACTCTACTTTACACTACTCTACTCAACTTTACTCTAAAATAGCATACTGTATGTATCTACTGTATATGTAGCTCTAGGGATTTTATAGATAGTATATTTTCAAATTTGGACAATATCATCATGGAGAAGGCTTCAGAGGTCAAGTGTCCACATCCCATAATAGAAACCTTTTATTTGTTCCACTGGCAGTCGATGCAAATCACTAAAGCCACCACACTGTAAAAGAACCCCCCACAAAAACAAACAAAGAGGGCCTGTGTGCGCTCCCTCCCTCCGCCTGTGGATGCGTTGGGATGCCAGTGGCCGTATCGCCGTCTCTGCCTCTGGGCCTTGCCAGCGGCCTCCTGGCAAGAGTTCCAGGGGCGCCCATTCAAGAGGCTCCAGCCGCGTGTTTATGCTGAGTTGCCCTGCCCTTGCGTGGCGCGGGCTCAATGCTGTTACCGGATAATGCCCGGCCTTTGATGACAGACTATTCTGCTCCCCGGCCCCTGTCTCTCCCCGGAGCACAGGCGAGGAACTTCAACGCGGCATTGTCCGCCTCGTTCCGAGATGGCAGGCGAAGCCTCCATTGTGCGGCCGGTCGCTGACTGAAGGCTGCGTGGCCCTCGGCGAAGAGACAAAGACGCGACAATAGCATCGGTTGGTCAACACTGCCAGTGAAGCCTGCAGGGCGAAGATTTAAACGACGGGTTCAGGGGGCGCCATTGCTCGCTAACTATGCGGATCAAAAAATATACACACCTAGGGCACAGT
The DNA here is from genome assembly GCF_046254945.1 of Alosa pseudoharengus. Classification (NCBI taxonomy): domain Eukaryota; kingdom Metazoa; phylum Chordata; class Actinopteri; order Clupeiformes; family Clupeidae; genus Alosa; species Alosa pseudoharengus. Next base: position 33,414,578 of record NW_027468587.1, on the reverse strand, counting down.
TAGCGGAAACACCCACATTAGATGGTGAGGGAGCGCGGTGTTGACTAATTCATGCCCTGGCCCGTGCAGCGCTGCCAGACAGGGACACAGCAGGGATTCATGGGACTGTGGAGGTCCTCCGAGCCATATTTCTCTCAGAGCGGCAGGGCGGGGGTGTACACGGACCTCAGCCGTCTTTCAGTGGGGTGGGCCCGGGCCTTGGCACACAGACCAAAGACAAATAAACACACACAGCTGGACCAGTGGCTTTATATACTCAGTCTCTCAGACTATCACACGTGAAAACACACACACCCTCTCAGGCTCTCTCTCTCTCTCTCTCACACACACACACACACACACACACACACACACACACACACACACACACACACACACACATACCCATACACCTACACAAACATGCATAAACTTTCTCACAATTACAAGTGCAAGTATTATCTTATGTACTTGAATGTACTGTACTGAAACACTCACAGACACACAGACACACACACACACACACACACACACACACACACACAAGCTGTAGTCCTTATCTCTTTTTCACGGTTCTCTCATTTCCCACTCTCACCTAAGGCCATCAGGCGTCCACTCCCAGGTACATTGTAGACCACTGACATCTCGCATCTGTGCCAGCCATCCTCTTAAGAATCATCTCATGCTTCAACCAAAATTACAGAACAGCAGCTGAGCTTCTTTGCATGCCAGTGCTCCAAGAGCTATACCTAACCAGATTGCTTTCTAGTTCTCCAGCATGATATTCAAAGTTTGAACATTGGCTTCTGAAAGCACTTCCTGCATGTAGTAACAGGCTTTGGACTGTAGGAGGCATTTCTGCATAGACAGGAGTCAAATACAGTAATAAGCCTGAGTCTGTCCACAATATGGCAACTGAATAAAAATAAGTATCATACAATTACGGAAGAGGACATACACAGGAATTGCATGTTAAAGTACTGAAAAAATCTAAATGTTGTAATGGAATAATAAATGTGTAATTACATAAGTATAACACTAAATGCATAGTAATAATAGCTGAATAGCTATAGTAATACATAGCTGAATGTGTATTGTCAAAAGAGAACTAAATAAAAGAAATAAAAGTGCATTGAAAAATGCAATCTCACTGTTGCATATCAATGATGAGGGTTTCTCTAATCCAGCTACTGTGGCTGAAAATGTAATGAATGGCTGAGCTCAATTTAATTAAGCCACAGGGTAATCATCGCAAGCGCTTCTTCACATTTTTCTTTTTGGCCCAAACGGGCTCCTGTTTGCTGTCAACAAATTTGTGGAGTTTAATTGGCCAGGCGGGCCAGCTGTGGTGATGAGTGTTGCGTGGGGCTCTGCTCAGCGCTGGCCGGCTGACTCACACGGGATGGAGATTAGAGCGGGGCTTCGGTAGGCGCTTGCCCCCGCCTCGGGCCTCTCCTACTGGGGCGGGGGTCAAGGGGAGAGCCTGGGGGTCAGGATAGCCATTCCACTGGACACAACCCTGTTTGTTTTCCTTTGCCGAGTTGTCGGGGACAACGAACAGCGGTTGGTTGTGTCCTTTGGCAATGGCGCATAAACAGCATCGGTCAGTGTGTGTCATGACTGGGACAAGTGTGCGTACTGTATGTGTGTGTGAGAGACAGAGAGAATGAGAGAGACAGAGAAAATGAGAGACAGAGAGAGAGAGAGAGTAACAAGACAGAGAGAATGATTAGACATTTTTAAACCAAGATATCAGAGAGCATGATTAGACATTTTTTAAACCAAAATATCAGAGAGCATGATTAGGCATTTTTTAAACAAAAATATTGGTTGGTGATTTAAATGGCAATGGCAGAGAATGGGTGGGTGGGTGGGTTTTAAACAGGTTGATGTCACTATCATACCCACATTTTATTAAAAACATAAAGTGATGGGACTGTTTTTGGAGGTGTTTGAGAGTAGTTAAAGGAATCAGGTGTAAACATCAGAATTGTAAACATATATGACTAATCTATATTTAAATTTGTGTCATTTACATGGTCAGTATAGAAAAAAACCCATTAGTCTGAGATACTCCTATGCAGATTAACACAAATTCTGGAGGTTCAGCAAATGCAGAGGCTGATTGTGTTATGTTCTTTTGTTGTTTATCTATTAGCCTATAGAAGTATTTTTAAACTCAAAGTAATTACTGTTATATATCAACGTAATAATGCAATTAAAAAAGGAATTGCTAACATTACATTTTTTCGAATATATTTCATGTAAAATAAAATGTTAGAAATTCCTTTTTAATTGCATCATTACATTGATATATAAGTTATTTTATTTTAAGTTTAAAAAATACTTCTCTTATAATAGATAAGCAACAAAAGAACATAGAACACAATCAGCCTCTGTATTTGCTGAACCACCGGAATTTGTGTTCATCATACACTCAGTCTTCTTTAATTGTTGTGATTGTTTTCTTTAAAACAACTTAGCCAACCAGAAAGGGAAATTGCATGGAGTAAATAATCAGATTACCATGCGATTCTGATTTAATCTCTTCCTGTTTGGAAGATTGCAGACAAAACAGTTTTCCTTTAGTGCCGTTTGACTGGCTGGGCTCTGTCGCGTCACGTCACAAGCTCCCGAATCTCTGGTAACTGGCAAAGACAACACGGGCGTGTGAGCGCAGCTCGGGCCAGGTAACCTGACAAGGGGGTCATGGCAGGCCGAGGGGCAGCGTTCTCTGCAGGTGGAGGGGAGATGAGACAGGTGGCACATCCCATCCCGCACAGCCCCGCTGTCACACCAGAGACAGAATGGAGAGATATCACAGCCGCAGCTCAGGGAGAGAAAGAAAATGAGGGTGGGAGAAGAAGAAGAAGAAGAAGAAAACACATTTCAGCGCTCACGGAGCAGAACTAGGCTGGTCAGGATGGAAGGTGGACCGGGCAGGGGGAGGGGAGAGGGGACGTAATCACATTATCCAGGAAAACTTTTACTTATGGCTAATGGAATTCGTTTAAAATTGAACCGCCCTAGCATAAGCAGATTTGCATCGATCCAGATATGTATAGAGCCAAAGTTAGTCTATCTATTTTGTGAGGGAATTAAAAGCGGGTAAGCCTATAGAGCCAGACTGTATAATCCCATGTGAACAGATCAATACTAGCTGGCTCTCCCATGTGAAGATGTGTGTGCATGTGTGTGTTTGTGTATGTGTGTGTATGAGAGTGAGTGTGAGTGTGTGTGTGTGTGTGTGTGTGTGTGTGTGTGTGTGTGTGTGTGTGTGTGTGTGTGTGTGTGTGTGTGTGATAAAGAGAGAGAGAGTAAGTGTGTACGTTTGTCCAGTGTATATTTTGCCAGCAAATTCTTCAGTGTGTGGGAATTGGCCATCTCCCGTGCTTACCTGCGTGTTGGGTGGCAGCCCGGCTCTTTTGTGGCTCTTTGGGGTTTTGCTCGGCTGTTAACACCACACAAATAAGCCTGCGCCGGCCTGCGTTTATTTAGTCTGACACTGGTGACATCCATCGTCTGCCCAGGCCCTGCGACAGGACAGCCCCGCCTGCCCTTGGGAAGAGCACAGCACCCCGGCCTGCCATCACGCTAAACCAACATCGCCCGGCCCATCGCTCGGCCCCCGGGACAGAGAGAGGGACAGAGGAGAGGAGGTCTGGCCTGGCATGGAGGAGGAGGAGGAGAAGTTGGAGTTCCATTTCTTCTTTTTTTATTTTCTACTATTTTCCAGCTACTGTGGTCTGGACATTGGAATCATCCCTAATAGCCTGGATGATGACCAAACTGAGCACTTTTCTGTTTGGGGGGTGTTAGCTGTTGTTGTCCATCTCCATCTTGCTACCCCCTTGTCACACACACACACACACTCCCTCATGCGATTACCATGTCATTTGCAAAAACGTGTGAAACGACCCCCATGGACTTACCATGTTAGGCACACAACACAAGAGGTGACCTCACCGTGGAGTCAACCCAACCCATTGTCATTCCATGGAGGCGACCCCCCCCCCATCTCTCCCTATCAGCCTCATCACAAGCTCAGTGAAATCAACAGTGTCAGAGGACCCAGAGTGACATTGACCGCAGCCTGCGCGGGCCGAATCTGATGACTAAGAAGCCCAGCTATAAGATTAGCCTCCCGCCTCTTCTCCCCCTAAGTGCTACTCGCTACAAATAGGACCCTAAGAAGATAATAACCTTACAATTGCTTTTATAGGGATTGCGTTATTCTATTACAAGCCCATGAAAGAATTGTATCTCTCTCTCTCTCTCTTTCTCTCTCTCTCTTTCTCTCTCTCCCTCTTTCTTTCTCTCTCTCTCTCCCTCGTGCTCAGGAGCTGCGGGCCAGCAGGTGCTCTGCCAGCCCCCAACCTTTAGGAATATCACAGGGACATGCTGAATGTCAGGGGAATCTCTGCAGCAATAGGAGATAATGGACAGGATTAAAACAACACAATGTGGACCTTTATGACCAAACAAAGGCTCTGATTTTATTGGATTTCTGTGTGTTTTTTTTCCTTTTTGCTGTTGGGAGTAGGTATAGCAAAATATTCATCAGCTGAGATCAAACATCTGAGTGAAATTTCAGGTGACATAAAACATGGCCGTGTTAGAAGAGATGATGTTTAAATGTCCCATGAAGAACTTGGGGAGGCTCTGAGCTGCACCCTTGTCTGAGTATAGAGAGGTCCCAGACTAGCAGTGGCATCACGCCCATGACAAGGGTGGACACACACGCCAACATAATGAATGTGGCCTATAAATACATCAAATAATAAAGCAAAAATGTAAATACATGACTGTGGCTAAAACACCCTAACATTTCAGTCATGGACTGGAAAGGGTTGAGTTTTCATGCATAGGCTACATCTTGTCTCCTCAATCCAATCGCATCACAGAAGTTTAAAACTATATGCATGAAATTAATTTTCATTCAATGTCATTCATGGCCATAGCCCCAAACTTGAGCACTTCTGTAGTTCTTTGATCAATCATCTCTACATAGGGTCATTTTCACTGTCTCTAATGTAAATGTCAGACTAAGGCCTTTGTACAGTTCTGGAGGCAGGCCATGGCTAGGGTATAGTTGCCCATGTACGTGACCATTTTGAAATCCCATGTTCTGCTGTTTTGAGCTGAAACAGTGGCCGTCTGGGATAGCAGCTGAAGCTGGTGGAGCGCTGGACGCCCCCTGCTGCCCCACCCACCCACCCACCCTCTCCTGCGTGGCCTCCTCCCGCTAAACTCCAGCCTAATCCTGTTTGTGCTCCTTTACTGCAATTGAAGTAGAAAAGGCCCCTCTGAATTCCTTCTACTGCATCCCCTAAAAACATTACTCCTCCATATGACCAGGCAAACTCAGGCATTACTGGCTCACTAACTCGTTTACAGAAGGATGAGCATTTTAAAAAATCCTTCTGTGCAAGCAACTTAGTTTCTGAAGGTGTTTCAGATTTTCTGCAAGTGGACTCTAGTGTAAACCCCACTGACTATGCTGACTATATCGATACTCTTGCAGTGGCAAAACATTTCTTGAATGTTGTCACTGATATGCTGCTTCCAATTATACCCAATGAATGTTCCTTTGCCTGATTCCCAGGGCCAAATTATTAGACATAATAGAATTATTCAGTTATTCAACAACATTTTGGTTTCTCTTTATTATTTTTGTGGGGGATTTGATTTAAAAATAGTCTAGGAAAGAAAAAGTACAATTTATATATTTCCATCATATTTCATCAAAGTGCTGTGAGAGCTTTTATTTTGAAGCAAAACTGGGCAGCCAAAGGAACCATTATAACAGCAGCACTACCTGTAAGAGGATGGAGAGGTGCATGCCGTGAATAATATCCACTGCCACTTCAAAGCACTGTTGTGTGTGTGTGTGAATGTGTGTGTGTGTTTAATTATGCCAACAGCTCTGGAGGTGTGTGTGTGAGAGAGAGAGGATTAATGGAGACCCGATCGAACCATTCACAGAGTTAACACCTCTGCACGGAAGACACCAGGCCTCTGCATCGGGCCAATCTGAATATGGTGACCCATCAGGTCGATAATCCTTTTAGCAGATCATCAATATCTGGTGCAGCAGTAAATATGTATCGATGATGAGAGCTGTGTGTTGGGGAGTTGAAAAACAATCAAATAGGAGGCATTCAGAGCATTCGGATACATACATACATATACACACATACATACACATACATACATACATACATACATACATACATACATACATACATACATATATACACTACTTGATTGTGGACAGGGTATATATATCGAGACGTGCAAACAAGGCAAGGCATAGGAAGATAAACAGAAACAAAAAATGGCTATAGAAAGACAGCTTTAATTTACAGTCACGGAGGAGTTTTTCCATGTGTAAAGAGCTAACTGGAAATTACTTGTCAGGAGCACAAATCATGCAGCAGCACAACACTGACGGAGGTCTCAGCGAGTCCTCCAGGAACATTCTCACTGCTCAGGGCAATCTCATGCCCCTCCAGTCCTCTTCCTCAGGAGCTTGTGTTTCCCTCTGCCTTGATTTCCTACTGGACAATGGCAGGATGCCGGGGTGTTTCGAGAGAAAACACCTCCTGTGTCCGTGAGGAGGAGGAGGACCCCTGAGGGAGGTCTGGCCCTAGGGGGGCGGAGGGGTGGGATGGATCGGTGTCCGCAAGGCCTGCTATTTTTAGCGCCCTGGTGCGGGGAGGCCAGCAGGAGGAAGAAACAGTTGTATTTCACTCGAAATGCGCCCGGCGAGGCCTTTTTCAGGAAGACGCGGAGGAAGCTGGTCTGGCAGGAAGCCAGGAGGATCCAACTGGACGCTCACTCACCACGACGACACCTTAGGGGGCAGACGGCGAGGTCAGATGCCCCTGAGGCAGCACTGGACTGTGGATATGATGCTGTTATGGATGTATCAATTAATACTAGTTTTATGAGATGTATTGTGTGTGTGTGTATGTGTGTGTGTGTGTGTGTGTGTGTGTGTGTAAAAAAGTTCTTACAGTGGAAATAGAGTCAGACCCATTCAAAGACGAAGTCAGAAACATTTTATGTTACTTTCACCTGAAAAGCTTTGGCAAGCGTTGCCAAGTCTGAGGACACTGTGTATATTAGGTTGCTAAAGAAACTCTTCCAGCCCCAGAAGTGGGGATTAGTCTAAGCTAGCTTTCAGTCATTTGCAGCTTATCAAGGGGAACCCTTTTTCTGCCAGCTCCTTAGAAACACTTCAAACAACAAGGTCAGCTCTGGGGAGTCTCAGGCAGGCCTGGTTAGAAGACACTCAGAGCACACACACTTAAAACATGCATCCAGGGAGACCCACGTAAACATGCACGCAAACACACACACACACACACACACACACACACATACACACACACACACACACACACACAAACACACACACACACACACACACACTCACAAACACACACACACACACACACACACACACACACACAATGTGTGTTCTCTCGTTTTACACATTTCCACTTAACATTCTACATGTAAATTCAATTCCGTTCACATACACATTATATACATTAACATTAATATCTATATTCACATATACATTATGTTCTTTTCATTTCCCCTATAAAAGACTCTTTCAGTGGAGTTCCTTTACGGCATGTCAGTGCCATTGCGCCATCACACTGCCCCCCCCCCTCCCTCCCCCTCTTCGCGAGTCACCACGTCTTCTCGCCTCCCCTCTAATGGCCTTAATTTAGCTAATGGAGCATTAATGGACCAACAGCCTGCCCGGCCAGTGGGCCACCCACCCCACGGAGTCTGGGCCACATCTGGGCCTGACCCGCCCCATGTCCAGCCTCTCTCTCTCTCTCTCCCTCTCCCTCTCTCTCTCGGTCCAGCGAAGCGACAGGGGAATAGACCTCTGCGCTCAGCACAAAGTCGGCCGGGCACCACCGAGGCAGATTAGATTTCGCAAACAAAGCCGCCGGCGTGTGTCGTCGCTGCACCGCTCCTCGGGGGACAGACAGCTCCCTGCGGCCCAGTTCACATGCAAACGAGGACACTGATGAGCCTTGTTCGGGTGTCACTGTGTGACCTTCAAATGAAAGCTTTTGCTATTGATCGTTTTTGTTCTTTTCTTTACAGTAATGCCGAGATGAAAAGAATTGATTTGATTTCAGCAAACTGAGCCAAACTGCTGTTATAAAGACAAACTGTTGTTTGGTTTGGAAGATGTGTGTGGGGAGGAGCGGGACAAACGGTATGTATAAGGGGAGAGAAGCTGTGCTTTTTAACCAAATGTACTAAATTAGAAAATCTTCATTCAATAACCATACATTCTGAAAGAGAACATTCTGAAAGAGAACAAGGATTTGGCTGCAGAATTTGATGCAGCTTGTCATATTCTGAAGGACAACAAGGGAGGCCAATAATCAAAAAACACCAACACCATTTCCATTTATGAATATTTTTTATTATTTTTTGAAAGTGTTTTTTTTTTTTTAGAGAAACATTGTTTTGAAAATATGTGTAGAATCTAATTATCAATAATTAGAATAGGCTTCTTTAGCATTTCAATTCTGTTCAACATAATTACAAAATATGTTTTCTTTTTATGTGTAGCCTATATTAAGTTTGGGGCTTTGGCAGTGATGTTGCTGTAATGTTTATGCCAATGAAATAACTATAGTAATTAGTCTTAAAAACAAGCTTAAGTCTGCCCTTAATCTTCATCTCCTCAGTTTGGAACATTCAAGTTGTTTCTTCATTTTCATAAATATATTTTTTTTTATATTTTCCAATGCAATTATGATCAATTAAATATTTTCACCTGTCACCTGTCTGTACACCTGTATTTTATTAATCATTAAAATTGTTTTGATACATTTTAGTCTTAATCTTTCTGACACTCTGTAGATATTTGACATGGCTTTTCCACTACATTTTATACATATTTTCTTTTATCTCATGATTTACAGTGTAACAACATTGTAACAACTATTAACCCTTAAACCCTGCCGTACTTACTATAACTGGATTTACTGGTCTAACAAATATGAAATATACGTGCTGTCAAAATTAACACATTCATTTGAAAAATAATGCATTAAAAAACAGAACACTAATTAATATTGGGCGACCACAATTGAGCCACATTCATTTTCAGAGCCTAATGACCATAGCATCGAAATAAACTAGATGACCTCATGCACCCATCACTCCTGACATGCTAGCAAGAGGGGAAGAGGTCAATAATTCTAGCCAACATTTTGTTGAGGGAAAAACGGCCATTTTCTTTTAATTCTCTCTCTCTCTCTCATTCTCTCTCTTCATGTCTCTCTCTCTCATTTCTTCTTTGTCATATTTAAATGAACTATTGTGGACCTTATTGAAATTGAACTGGCCCTTAATATATTGGTCTGGGGTTTGTAGTAGTGCATAAGAAACAAGCCTTTCAAGATAACAGTCAATAACTTAATGGCTTTATTGGAAATCTTTTGGCTTGTTCTGTGTAGAATCTAAGTTCAAAGTTGATTTTATATCAGTTCCATGATATTACATTTAAATGTTGAGTTTAATCAAGATTAATCACTGCAAAATTAGTAATTCGTTTGACAGCCCCAATAGATATAGATGTATTATAAAAGGTATAAATAAATGTATGATTCCAACCACAATTTTATTTACAAAGGAATTATAATTTTATAACTAACTTCATTTGACTTAAATGAGTGTTACGGTAAATATCACTCCAGGATGTTGCTTAGGTTCCACACTGCATTAACATAGTGATTGAAATATTTTCTACAGGTATATGAGGGAGTCTAGGGAGCCAGTCTGTATTTGTGTGTGTGTATTTATGTGTGTGTGTGTGTGTGTGTGTGTGTGTGTATGTGTGTGAGTGTGTGTGTGTGTTGGGGGTTGGGGGTGGGCATGAAGAGTGGGAGAATGAGGTGGAGGAGGCTGGACTGGCCTCTCTGAGAGGAGGCTATCACAGCCACACGGGGGAGGATGAGCATGGCGCCACTGTCCTCTCTCCTTATCCGACTGGTTACTGACAAACACCCCCCAACAAACACACACACACACACACAAACACACACACACACACACACACACACACACACACACACAATAAATGCACACACGTATGCATACAGTGGCATCTGTGCACACACACATACAGTACATGCATCCACAATGCCCTTAAACACAAACGAAGGGATAATGCTCACAAAGCACACTCTGCTGTTTCAGACATAAATACACATGCATACCCTTATTATGTACTCACTATACTCCCATAAAACTGTAATACTATAGCGGTCTTGTTTTTGCATGATGGTTTTCTTTGTGTGATGGGTTGAGTTCTTTATCATGGTAGGGAGCGTTAGCATAATGAAGCCTGGTGAAGCTGCGTCAGCACGACCCCACTGGCGACAGCGCAATCTGGGGCTCTGCGTCCTCTCACGCTAGACCCTGCCACTTCCAGCAATCACTTCTCCCTAATGAGACTCACACCCACCCCTGGGTCTCACACATTTGCACACACACACACACATGTACGCTTCCATATACTGTACACACATACATAATGTATGCACGCACGCACACACACACACACAAACACACACACACACACATGTTCCAGGCTGGTGACAGATAATCATATTAGCACAGCCTACGTGTCTTTGATAAGGCAGCACACTTAAAAGAGACGGGTCCAACCCTGGACAATGTGGATGGCAGAGAAGGAGCAGAGGAGACAGAGTATGTGGTGTGTACTGTATATGTGTGTAGGTGTATGTCTGTGTGTGTGTGTGCGAGACTGCTTATGTGTGTGAGTGGATATGTTTGTGTGTGTGAGTGAGTGTGTATGCATGCTTGTGTGTGTGTGTGTGTGTGTGTGTGTGTGTGTGCGTGCGTGCGTGTGTAAGTGCGTGTGTGTGAGGTGGGGTGCTGCTGAGACAGACAGACGGAGTGACGCTGTGGCAGTAAGAGAAGGAAAAACACGTTGGCGAGTAAAAGAAAGAAGTGCTGTCGCTCTAATCTCCAGCCTGGCTCCACAAACACATGGAGTGAGAGGGGCCAGAACACTGGGGACAGACAGGGGCCTGCAGACTAGCAGCACCTCCACACAGAGAGATGAGGCCTGGAGCTACTCTCACTCCAGTCGGAGGAGAGGAGGAGGGTGCTGAGGAGAGGAGGAGAAGGAGGAGGAGGAGGGGAGGGTGCTGCTCTTATAGCAGTCATCGGTGGTGAAGAGACAAGAGAAGAATGGAAGTGAGCCGTTTCCCAGATTACACATATAGTGACGTCACCAGGATCCCCAGGGAAGAGAAAGAGTGAGTGAGGCGGGGGGGGGGGGGCAAGTGGAGAAAGAGATGAGCTAAAGAAGGAGGGAGATAAAGACAGACAAAAGAGAGACAGAAAGAAGAAGAAGAAATGTCTTGTAGATATGATATATGTTAGTCTAATGGCTATAATGGCTAGATAGTCTAATGAGTTGCTCCGATTGTAGCCAGACTAACACAGATTAAAGACTGATGAGATTCTGTAGAGCATGTGTGTGTATGGGAGCTCTGCTCTCTGTTTGCTACAGACGCCTCTTCTGGGTGTCTGAGTGGCCAGGGATACGAGCTGGACTTAGAGGGGGAGATTAGCGCCGGAGTCATGGAGTTGTAAAGATATGAGGACTATCAGGATCCACTCTCACCAAGCCATGATTCTCTCCAGCCCCATACACACAGTCACATACACAGAGGTCGACATGTGGGACAAACATCCAGACGCACGCACACACGCCAATTTGATCATTTAGAGTTTTGGACATTCATCCTAGACAATAACCATTCACTTTTCTCCAGTGACTGTTGTGGCCCATGGGTATCACATATACTTCAGGAAGTAGCATATCAAAATGAAAGGCCCCATTCAACTCCAAATGTCTTAATAGCTGTATGTATTTTTCCAACTTTACTTTCCCCCATGATCTGACATCTTTAAATGGTATAAATCTATGTGTAAATTTTACTGACCAGACATAAATCTTGTCCACTTCCATTTCCTCCATTCCCTTCCGACTGATAAAGTTTACTAACATTTATCTCCAAATCGATTGGAACGTGTCGAGTTCAGAACAAAAGTGCTTGGCAAGGAAGTGCTAACCAACCTTGTCGAAAGTTATTGACACAAAGGACTTTCCCTTCCACAGAGGAAACCCAGGCAACTTAGAATACGGTCACACATACAGCTCCTAAGCCTAAAAACAACAGCCTTTAAAGCTTCCCACACGCTCAGTCATTCATTCAAGCCATTCATTCACTCTGTGGCTGTGGGAAATCGGATGTTATTCATTCAACACGCAAACGATTTCTCTCCTGTCAGTGGAAGTCATCTGACTTTGGCTTTGATTTCGACAGAGCTGCAAGTCAGGGTCTGAGCTCCAGTGTATGTTTGAGAGGAGACGTTCAGAGGGGTCAGTCTGGGCATGATGGGTATTAGAAGGTAATTACAGAGGAGTCTGAAGGGATAGGCAACAGCGCTCCCCTCCCATAATTAGCGTTAGCGCTTGAGTGTGCCTGTCAGAGGCCTCATCCAGCGCTGGAGACAGAGAGGTGGCAGAGGTTAACCTGGGATCAAAGGAAAGCCTTCTGATGACGCCGTTTTAGGTGTCTGCATGTGTGTGTGGAGATGGTGAATGGTGTTGGTGTGAATACAAGCAAAACTGCTGGAGGGTAAGTACACACTTGTTTGCACAGATACAGTACATGGACATTTACACATACACACTCATATAGTATTTTTAAAAAAGGCACAAAGAACAGTCAGGGCACTTTAGGTAAGATGCTGTCATTTTACCCTCTGCACAGCTTCTTCAATTCGCCAATGTGCAATGCTTCATTTAAATGTATTGTCCTTAGCATTATCATAGATTAGCCTAGGTGAACCCAGACAAACCTGCTAGCAATTTGAATTTGTTCTGATGGTCCATCTGGCAATTCTCTCATTGTAGCTGACACATGAGAAACACATGTTTGCTGTACTTTAATTTCACCAATGTTGAAATCAGAAATCTGAGGTGATCAGAGGTGAACCAAGGATTTCCAGACAAATTCTCAGAATTCTGAAAATAAGTCTAATACAAGGCTATTTATTGATAGTCTCTAGCAGGGTAGGAATTTCACTACGGCCATGGCCGTCGTAGCCCCTTGCGTTGGCTGTGATGCCCCTTTGAAAATCAGAGGTTTACAGGCCATGGTGGCCTTGGTGCCCCCATCTTTCAATATTCTGCTTTGCGTCCTACTAATAGCGATTTTTATTTAGCCTGTGGCCTGTCAAAATAATCTTAGCATTCACAGCGCAAATGAATTTAGTCTTTTACGCAGTGGAGAAAGTGACAGTGCAAGAAAGAAAGTGCGTCCAAATTCACCCATTCTTCTCAGTTGAATTACTTGCGAAGTAGCCTACTCATCATCACACAGACATCACAAGTATCACATGAAAGAGCTTTTTCTCAGCTTTTAAACGATGTTAGACGATAATTGCTGTGTTGAACGGTTCGCGAGAAAAGTAAATAATATAATTATTATTTAATAATTATGTAAAGTAAATAATATAATGACCTAATATGCTGAGGTAATCAATTCAAAAGTGCTTCGGGAAGAAGTTTTTTTTCATATACAAGGCATTTCAGGCCACAGATATAACCTAGGGACACAATGTGCGACTTTAGAGTTGACAAACTCCGGTGACATTGCAGAGCGCTTTATTTTAATCAACACTTTATTTTTATCAACATCAGGCCGTTTTTTTAAAAGTAAATGTTCCAATCAATGATCTAGGCAGCACATTTTCTTCTCTCTCCTTCATTTTACAGTCTAATGGTTACTGACTAGAATGGCTCGGGGTCAAAGGTCATACGAAATCGATTAATCTGCGTTATTTTTTTTAATCGGTTATTTTTTCTCAAATTAATTAATCGAAATTAGTCAGTTATTTTGACAGCCCTAAAAAGCATACTACAAATGTTCAATATGGATTCAGCTTTAGTAACGTAATTTATCATCTTAGCCAAGCCAAGTTGTGTTTGTAGCTAGCTAACACCCTTTATGGTCTGCTGTGATAGCCAGGAATGTGCGCCTCCATCGGCAGGCAGCAGCAGAATTGTTTAACACATGAGAATCGAATGGCCCATTGACTCTGTTAAAGGATAATTCCGGTATTTAGCACTTTGACTTGCGCAAAATAAACACGTGTACCGAGTTCGTCCGTTCTCTGGGATATGTTTTCATGCTAATCGAACATGACCAGTTTTACCACAAACCGCTAATAAGCGTTTAACGATGGTCTTCGAAGCATTGAGAACTTTGTAAGTGTACAGACAGTTTATTAAAAAGATAGTTTAGAAACAGTACCATTTACGTATACAAGCGGGCGCCATCTTGGGAAAACAGTCACATGACAGTTCAGCTTGCGTTGCTTCAGTCGTCCAACGTGAGCTGAATTGTCACGTGATTGTTTTCCCAAGATGGCGCCAGCCTGTATACGTGAAAGGTATGGTTTCTAAACTATCTTTTTAATAAACTTACACTTACAAAGTTCTCAGTGCTTCGGTTTACATGTAGGGCCCCTCATGCTACCGTGGAAGTTTTGTGCTATTTTGAGCCTTGTTAGTGGTATAGAAATAGCTACTTTTACTTTGCGTGTGCCCCGAAGACCAGCGTTAAACGCTTATTAGCGGTTTGTGGTAAAACTGCCCAGATAGCAAAGCTGGCGGACCACTGTCGGTCCATTGGGGGCATAGCTGGTAGTCCGCTGACATTTTGCTCATCGGTTCTCTGGCGGTCCGCTGGCGGGTTGCAGACAAATTGCCCAATATTTTTCCACTCTTGGTCTAAAATCTCTTTAATTTGTTCAGTTATATCATTTTATTAACTTTTCTTAATATTCATGACAAGTTAAATTTAAAGAGATGGTGGTCCAACGGTGGACCACAAGTGGCACACCACCAGTGGCATACCACCAGCGGTCCGCTATCTGCCAATCTGATTTTGCTATCTGGGTGGTCATGTTCGATTAGCATGAAAACATATCCCAGAGAACGGACGAACTTGGTACATATGTGTTATTAACCCCTAGGTTCATTTTGCGCCGGAATTGTCCTTTAAGCGTTTCTTATGAGTTATGGTTTGTATATTACAGTATTTGCTTATTTTTATTGTTTCTTTTTATTAGACTACTGATTGCATTGACATTATTGTTTATTATTGCTATTCTCCTTAATGTAGTCTTACCAAGATTTTAAAACTGTTCACTGTTAATTTTAACTATTGTATTGTTTTTATTTGTAAGTCGCTTTGGACAAAAACGTCTGCCAATCCCATACCCATAACTATTTGTGTAAACATTCAAAATTTTTCAATTCCAGTGGTAATCCTATCTCCAACATCCATCTATGTTATTTCTCTCTCACACACACACACGCAAACAAGCACACAAGCGAGCAAGCCTGACCACACATGTGCTAAAGTGTTGCCATTTCTTCCACCCTCTACTCCCTCACATAATTACTTGGCTCCATCTCGGCACTTACTCTGGTAATTACAGAACCTGGCAACACCCACAGCCCCTGGGCCTCATCAGCAGCTAATGCGCTAAGTGTGTATGTGCAGCCTCCTCTGTCCCCTCATCACATACACACGTGCATGAATGTCAACACACACACACACTTACACACACACACACACACACACACACGCACACCTATACACACACACACGCACACCTACACACACACACACACACACATACACACACACACATGCACACATGCACATGCACACATAAAGACAAACATACTACCCACACATAAAGACAAACAACTATGCATGTGAACATACACACCACACACACACACACACAGAAAGACACACAATTTTGTGTTTGAGTTATCACAAAAAAGCATATGCTGACCCTGAATAAAGGCTTTAGATGATGGTATCAACTAATAGGGGTAGGGCTGTCTCTGTGGGGGGGTGCATACACTTTGACAGTTTTGATTCGATTTTGGTTTGATTGCTTGTGTGTTTGCTAAATGCTAAATGCTATGATTCAGGCTCGTGTGTGTGTGCATGTCTCGGGGCCTTGCAGACTCCCTGGCGTTCCCTCTCTCTCTCCCTGGCTGAGGAGTTAAGCCACCCACACAGCCCCGGCTGTCATCCGCTTCCCTGACGAGCCTCCTGATGCCGACAATTACACCAGCGCTGGTGTGGGAGGCGCGGCACTGACAGCTGAAGCGAGGAGCTTTGTGCGGATTCGAGCGCAGAAAACCTCCGCCCGCACAAAACACCCTGGTGCCATCACCGCAACGGGAGGAGCGGCGACTCGTGCCTCGAGGGGAAAACATCGGACGACGCCACGGAACTGTTAGAACACAGCACCTGTCATCAGCCGCATTCAAGACAATAATCTCACCTGGGTGAAAAAACACATTTCAGGTAATTCCATAACCACGCCCAGTTATTACCTGGGCTCTGAGGTTATAATGGTACCCGAGTTTATAATGAGTGTAAAAGTTGGATAGTGGAAAACACTGAAGAAAGGCAGTGACCAAGTGTGTGTGTGTGTGTGTGTATGTGTGCCTGTGTGTGTGTGTGTGCGTATGTGTGTGCATGTGTCTGTGTGTTTGTGTGTGTGTGTATGTGTGTATGTGTGTGCGTCTGTGTGTGTTTGTGGTACATACACAGAGGTAATTGACTTTAGCGTGCTGAGATAGCCATCACCTAATCACTGTGAGAGGGATGACCGTAATGCAATCCACGCATCTTTCCTGTTAATACACCATGACTGCTCGGCCAATTAGAGTAGTCCATTGTGGGTGCTTTGGCTGATGGAAGCAGTGTGTGTGTGTGTGTATGTGAGAGAGAGAGAGAGAGAGAGAGAGAGAGAGAGAGAGTATGTGTCTGTGTAAGAAAGGGTTATCTTCTTTCATCTGATTAAAATGGCACAGAGAGAAACCGCTAATGGGACAGATGTTTCACAAGAGGTGAAGAGAAACACACACACACACACACACACACAAACACATAAACACAATAATCACACACATACAAAAATATACACACATTGAAAATATTCACCACGAATATACACACTAACGTATTTTACAGTCAGTATAAACGTCCAAAACGTATACACACAGTGTCTCTTTTTTACTTCATTTTCATATTTTGATGTGTAACGCAGTGCTAAAAAGCATTTAAGTTAAATAAATAAGTGCTACATAACTTAGATTGAATAAAGTTCATAATTAAACATTAGAACTAAAGAAATTATCTTATATTAGAATTTAGGAGTAAGCTCAAGAAATAAGCTTATTGTAGTTCATCTCCATTCCATTGATTTTGGGTAAGTGAAAGGGATTATGGGAGTTGATACACCATTCTGTTTAATTCATGTATGTGTTTAAATTCATTTTAAGAGTTTTTGTTTAAAATATTTCATTGGTGAAGTGAAATGTATAGTGTAACATGTAATGTTTTGATGTTTGGTGGTCAAATATATTTCATTGTATGACTTTTGTATGCATGGAATTACATGTGAGGTGAAAGGTCGCAAGCCGCGGGAGAGAGGAGACTGGGTAGTTGATGAGAAGCCACGTTGAGGACTTGCTCTGTGCTTTAGTTGCCAAACTTTGAAATAGAACGTGACAAACATATATTTTGCCAGTCGGACTGAATTGTGAACTTGAAAGCCGAAGTCATCTCGCCACCGAGAGGATGCCTGTCAGTGAGCAGCTGCCAGTCCATGGTCATCGCGTGTGAGAGACTGCCTGCCTGTGCCGGTGCGGTGACTCGACGGGAAACCTACCACTTGGGATTAAGGTATCGTTATTTTTTTCTCTTGCTCTAACGGAGTGAAGGGGTCATTTGTTTTTGGCCACGCCGACCACAAGCGACGCTCCAGGCCTGCAACGGTTAGCTGCCAGGTTTTAGCTCATTTGCCGGCTAGGACTGGGGTGGGTGAATCACGTGTGAATGTGTGTGTGCGCGCGTGGGCCCGCGTGTGTGTTTCATGTTAATGTGTTGTGTACTGTACTTTAAGCTTACTGTTAAATGCTAGCTAAAGTGTGGCTAATGTAGCCTACTGGTTTCTAAGCTCCTACTGCATTTTGAGGCTTTTGAGGTAGTGTAACACTTTGATTTCTTTTACATTTTGTGGATATTCCAAACTTGAAGTTTGAGGTGATTTAAATAAGCTAAGAAAGTATGTGGTGAATACTTTTCTCCATTGATACATTTGTATCTTATTTTTTGTTTATATTGATAATTCATTCTTTTGGTAAATTGAATATTTCTATTCAGTGAACTCTATTTTTATTTAACATTTTAATAACTGAGTTCTGAGTGTTTACTTAGTGTTAAGATACCATTAGGTAATAAATGTTATTTCAGGTGAATATGGTTTAAGTCAGTTACACACCAGTAAGTATACAGGGTTAAGATTTAAAAGTTTATTAGTTTATTCAAAGTAAAGGTAAAGACACAACAGACATTTAAACAGAAGGTCAGCAAGAATTCTATATATTATATATATTTTACTGGGATTAGTTTAAGAACCCGGGAACGCCCTTTAGTACCAGGAGATGGGCCTAGGGGGCGCTACAGATGTATTCAGTATTGATTAATACTAGGGCTGTCAATCGATTAAAAAAAATATCTAATTAATTACATACTCTGTGATTAATTAATCTAAATTAATTGCATATATATTTTTTGCTGTGAAAGTATTTTAAATATTTAAATTCAAATGAATCATTGAATAATCAGCATTAGTGACGTTAAAGTTCAAAAACTCTTTTATTATTATTTTCACTGTTCAAATAATTGCCATAATAATCTATGATATGACCTAATATGCTGAGGAAATGAATTCAAAGTGCTTCAAATTCAAATAAATTCAAAATAAAGTGCTTCGGGAAGTTTTTTTTTCACATACAAGGCATTTCAGGCCAAAGATATAACCTAGGGGACACAATGAAAATAAATTAACACTCCCCTCAATTTCAACACTTATTTCTTTGCATTGATGTGCGACTATAGAGTTGATGTACTCCGGTGATATGCAAATTCCTTGCTGCAGACATTGCAGAGGACTTTATTTTCAACACTTATCAACACCATCAGGCCGTTTTTTAAAAGTAAATGTTCCAATCAATGATCCAGGCAGCACGTTTTCTTCCTTCTCCTTCATTTTACAGTCTAATTTTTACTGACTAGAACGGCTCGGGGGCAAAGGTCATACGGAATCGATTAATCTGCACTAATTTTTTTAATCAGTTATTTTTTCTCAAATTAATTAATCGAAATTAATCGAAATTAATCAGTTATTTTGACAGCCCTAATTAATACTAATGGATTTTTGATATAGACAATTCTATTCATATGTGTTTCTAGACAAATAACAGTTTAAGTGCATGGAAATATCACTGATAAAACATGGGCCTATATGCAAATCAAATGTGGGCCATGAACCGCTCGCTTAATGTTTTTCTGCATAAGCTGTCTGCACAACAGATGAATTGCTCTGCTCTTTGACTGCAACACGCAAGCCTAATACCCAGGGCAGGCAGTAATGTGTTAACAGTGACAGTCAGTAGCCAGGCTGCCTTTATGGTATGCCATGGCCTTCTCCGTGGAAACAGACCAGCTCCCATCTGGGCTAGTCTTGGGTCTCCATTAGCTCCTTAGTAAAGACACTGAAAAGAGCCACAGACTGTTAAAGCCTAATCCCATTCAAATCCCTGGCATACCTGACGGGCACCAGGCGGCCCACTCTTAGCCAATCAGGGAGCAGGCTTTGTGGGAACTCCACAAAGGATCATGGGATTGGAGCGAGGCAAAGAGGGAGGAGGAGGTGCCCGCGAAGCATTCCGATCAAACAGGGACATCGTTCTTTCCGTTTATTCCCACGGTTTACATTTATAACCTCTCTCCCTTTGAATAGGAACGGTTGTGTGGTGAGAACCCTCGTGCTTGTCAGTGAGGTGCTTGAAAACCATTAGCAGAGCCCCTTCTGCAGCCTCCCACGCTAACGTTAACGCTAACACACCTGGGTCTCAGGACTTTGACCTGTAAGGGGCGAAGCAAAAATGTGGTTCAGGGACGACACATGAATGACACGAAACACACCAGAATCGGTTTATGCTTTACACACGCACAAAGTCCTCATGCAGGCCAAGAGGAAAGGAGACACACGAACACACACACACTCTCTCACACACACACACACACAAACACACTCTTACCTCCTCATGCCCACACCTATGCAGAGAGCGTGAGAGTGCGTGGACATGCTGAGCCGTCACGGTGCCCACAAACAGACCGTAAAGCAGCGAGGTGGAGACGCACTCTGCGCTGAAACACACTTCATCTTTTTAACTCCCCGCCGAGCGTGCGAGCGCAGGCAGAGCGGAGCGAGCGCACGCAGAGCGGAGCGATTGAGGTGTGGAGCGCCTGGGCCAGACGGGGAGGGTTTCACCCTCTGGTACGTGGGACGTGTTTACACCACGCGGCGGCCCCGGCGTATTTATGACCCCCCAGCCCAAATCCCAGGTGCTTAAGCGCTTGGGGCCCCTTGCAGGAGCACAGGGGGCTGGAGACAAAACAGAGCCGCCACTCCGCACGGGCGCTAATCCCCAGGCATCCCGCTCGGCCATCGTGTGAGAGGGTCTGGATCTGGGGGCGACGGCTGCCTCTTTCACATGACAACGGACACACTGATTGCCCCTCACACCAACGATGTGTCCTAACACCACTGGCACACCTCCTCTCTCTATGGATCACTTTCACTGATCTTGGTGAGGTTAAAGTCACCCTCTTATTTTTTCTTTTCTTCATTTCTTTCTCCCTTCCTTTCTTTCTCTCTCTCTTTATATCTCTGTCTCTTTGTCTTTATCTTTACATCTCTCTTTACATCTCTCTGGCTCTCTTTCACACTCCTCTCTCTCTTTCAGCCAAGTCTTTGTTTGGGAGGGTGAGGTCAGTCAGGCAGCTGACCTCTGTTTGGCGATGTCCACACAGAAAGACAAGTGCCCCAGTGCTAATGCACTCATCCCTCTCTGTGTGGGCCCTCTCTCTCTGAGGCCAATGCTGAATGCATGAGCCCACCTCAGACGCCATAGCAGACTTTAATGAATGATAATAATGCATTGGGAGGAGGAGGGGACTGGGTCTGTCTGGAACGGAAAGGTACCAGCATCAAGGTACCAGCTATGAACTGTTTCGGACAGCAACACAGAATGCCGTTGCCAGGATACCGACAGCTAACTTAATCAGTGGGAGTTGAAACAGAGACGTTCTAAAGAATCCTTGGTTAAAGGCAGCATGAAGGATACATGTATACTGCCTTCACAAATTGACAAAACGAGGGTATCTTAGAAGGCACAATTTTATACAAATTTTAAATTCTATAAATATACTATTTAATTCAGACATTCCTCGATGCCTTGCTGCCACCAAATGCCATCCTAGAAGGCAGGCTAATTTCTGTTTCGGACCCAGGCATCACTTTCTTTCTTTCTTTCAAGAATCACTTGAATAAAGAATAAAGACTGGAAATCGGTGAACATGCAAAACAACTCAGCAAAACAACAGCCAAACAACATAGCAAAATAACTCAGTAAAACAACTCTACAAAACAACTCTACAAAACAACTCAGCAAAAGTGAAACAGGAGGATGCAAAGAGGCCAATGGACATATGAAGAAACAGAGACAGACAGAGATGGAAGGAAAGGCAGAGAGTCCATGGCACCTCCAGGTTGGGGTGGAGGGGTGAGAGCATGAAGTGAGGTGCCAGGTTGGGGAGCCGGGGGCCAGATAAGCGCTGTGGGGGGATTAAGTTGTCTTGAGTCTGTCTGAGGGCCAACATGGTGGAGTGGCAGCTGCTGAAGTGTTTATCAACAGCAGGATGGGCCCACCCCACCGCTCTGTTTGTTTTCAGCCCCCTGCAGACAGGGCATCTGCACTCACGTTCACATGAACCTCACACACACAGGGTTGTGTGTGTGTGTGTTAGTGTTGGTATGGAGGTGGTTATGACAAGCAATGTCATTCAGATTTGTTGCCAACCATTGTACACTGTTTCCCATTCCCCCCCATTCCCCATGTATTGGTTCTTGGTCCTTGTAAAACCACAACACACACACACACACACACACACACACACACACACACACACACACACACACGAACAGCAGGTTCACATGAGAGAGGATGGAGGATGCTGTTCTGTGTTCAGCATTCCATGTTTCCATGTTCTGCATTCCAGAACATCTGGAGCACTTGAGTGAATTCTGCAGATGCCAAGCTGCACGGTGTCTCCGTCAGCATTTCCCCAGTGGCATGGCCAGACTACGGAGGGGCACAGCGCGGTCCGGGGCAGGGTACAGGGCGCAGGGGCAGTGAGCCGAGACCCCCCCCCCCCCCCCAGGCAGGGTAACTGGATAAGGGTGACAGCGCTGAGGTGTCTGCAGAGGAAGGTGACAGGGTCCCGTGTGAACAGGGCGATAGAGAGAGCTATTCCTGCCCATTCCCACGCAACGAGGCTGCGCCTGGCAACCACGCAGGGACAACGCTGACAACACGGCAGGTGACAAGTGTGCCCGCTGTCACCCTGGCAAGGGGTAAGGTGAGGACCGCAAACACACATACACACGCAACCTGTATGAACACACACACACACACATACACACTCACACACATACACGTTAGAACAAGAACAGATGTGCAAGACACTATGAGGTATGGGAATCCATATGTATAAATAAGCATGTCTTGCACGCTACCACACATTCAGTGCAAGTCAAAGTTAGGCACCAAGGTACACCATGATATATACCTTTTCGGTGCACACAGATTTGTACATAAACAATAAATTATGGACACACACACGCACGGCATCGAAACTGTATAATAAATACAAACCATTTTCTTCACTCCTGGGCAACACCCATTACAATGGGCTTTTCTCAATACAAAGTACGCTAAAGAACGGTGTCCCGTTCTTGAAAGTTCGAACTTGAAAAGTTAAGATCGTGAGTCCAGACTCTGGAGAACGCGAGGACACAGGACGCTCAATTTGCAGTTTGAGACAGCAGCGTTCTTGCCAACGGCAGCTTCTCTCGGAACAGCTCAGCAGTCTAGTCATTTACCTATTGGTCTACCCAGTATTTCTGACATTTACAGTAGGCTAAAATATATAATTCACCAGCTTGTTTAAGTTTGTTTCTCATTGATTTTTTTTATTAGGCTAAATATTAATAACAATATATTCACTTGTCGATGGCGGAAACAACGTTTGAAGTTCGCAGTTTAAGTGAAGCCTGTAGCCTACCGTTTATAGCCTAAACATGGATCGGATTGTAGCAGCAATTATGATAGGTAGGCCTATTATGTATCAATGCTGCCCTTTCTCTTATGTGAGTGTCACGGCTGAGCTGACGTAATGTATGTGGAATCTTCAAGCCACCAAGTCACCACCCGATGCATCCTTGATAAAACCAACGATTCGAGAACACTTCCGGGAATGTTATGCGTTCTTGAATAAATGCGAACTTGTGAATTGGAACAGTACTTCGGCGGTGATTGATGACGTTTCAGAACGATTTTCAAGTTCATGAGAACACAAGTATAGAAAAGAAGGCATATTGAGAAAAGCCCAATGTGTACTGCATTTGGCTAATTGAGTTGAGCTGCTGCTCTCTCTCCTCAGACTGAAGACTGCTTTGACGGGCAGTTCAGCTCAGCGCCCACGGGTGGATGGTGGCCCCAGCCTGTGGCCGCGTGACAGTGGGGACAGAAGCAAGGTGGTATGGCAGGTGACAGAGTTAGCCGACGCTCACGTCTCACCATTAGTGTCCTCGCAGCCAGAGATGGCACCCAGACCTCCCGCCTCAGGGCTCCGCTAATTGCACTAATTAACATCTGATAGTTA
Source organism: Alosa pseudoharengus (assembly GCF_046254945.1). Taxonomy (NCBI): domain Eukaryota; kingdom Metazoa; phylum Chordata; class Actinopteri; order Clupeiformes; family Clupeidae; genus Alosa; species Alosa pseudoharengus. Next base: position 33,390,615 of record NW_027468587.1, on the reverse strand, counting down.
AGGCTGTTTCTGTTTCTTTCTTGTGTGCAAGGCTCTTTTCAAAAATCACAAAAACAAGCAGGAAAACCTCAGAGAAGAAATACATGGAGTAGTATATGGTATGGAGTAGCATATGGTTACAGAGCAAACTTGTCTTATGTATTTATGTATAATTGTGTTTGTGTATTTGTCATTAGTGTTTCTGTATTAGTCATATTGTCATTAACCAGATTTGTATAGACAGAAAAGGTGTCCTACATACTGTATATGTAACCATATCATTGTACAGTACATTATTAGCCTCAGTGAAAGTTGTGTATCTATCCAAGATATCTTTTCATTGCTCGTGCTCCTACAATGCTCCGTATCTGGGATTTCATTTGCAAAGCGCAGCACTTCTCCCCTGCCACTGCCACACCGTCCTGAAGCTTTGCCAGCATGAGGAAGATTGAAGAGCCGTTCTATTTGTTGGGTGCTGAATCAGAAGAGAAAGAAGCGCGGCCTGGCTGAGCATTGTGGGAATGAGCTAAGTGGCTCTTCGCTCTTTGCCTGTGCCCGTCCGCCTTTTAGGCCCCGTCAGGAGGCACGGCGGCATTCAGCACCGGCTCTGCGGACACGGGGGGGGGGGCGTTGGATGTGGATGTAGGGGTTGATGTGCACAAACAAACAAACATCGTCAGCCCGTCATGGTCCACTCAGCGCTACGGAGGCTTTGTGCTACCCTTTCTGTTCGAGGCCAGCGCGAGTGTCTTCTCTGCTGACAAGTCCTTCCTTTGTCCAGCACTCAGGAAGCCACAGGCCGAACCCCCCACCATACACACACACACAGACGCACAGACACACACACTCAGACACACACACACACACACAAACGTCTCAGAGACGACAGCACAAACAAGAGAGGCTGTCAAAGAGAGAGATAGACAGAGATATAAAAAGCACCCCCCGCTCCACCCCCACCCCCAGCAGCGCTGCTGGCCCTTTTTGGCCACGCTAATCCTGTTACAGGCCTGCAAATTTGATTGGAAGCCTAGGAGGGTGCCTTCAGCTGTCCATCATTAGGGAGTGCTGAGAGGGGACCACCTCACCCCACCCTCTGCCAAACGCCAATCATAAATAAACACACAATACACAAATACATTCACTCACATGCAAACCCACAGACGCAAACACACACACACACACACACTTACTTAGGGGAGGGGGCGGGAGGACATGTAACTAAATTTGAGCTGCTGATGTCTTGTCAGGTGAAAGGGGAAGAGCTGGGGGGTGGAGTTGAATCTGAGGGAGGGGATGAATACTAACTTACTAATAGCCCTACTTACCCCCCAACATGCCCTAATAGCCCTACTTACCCCGACATGCCCAACCTGGGACGCGTTCCATTGTCCAGCGGTGAAGGCCCACTCATCAAATAGCCATCAGACAGGCTGATACAGGCTGCCCCCCTCTCTTGACAGCAACAGGAGAGAAATACGTAAACACATCAACTCAACTAATTAAAGTTAGAGCCGGATGTGTGTTGGTGTACACTCAGAAGACGGGAGAATTATTACTACATGAACAGAAATATACTTCAAAATAGCTACAGAATACTGCAAAATAGCAGGGGGGGAAAACCCCAGAAAGGTTAGCATCTCAGAACAGACCCTGCTGGAGGTCAATGAAAGCTTTGGGCTGTCAGCAGAAGCCAGACAAACACAAACACAAAAAAGGTGCAACGAGGAAGTAATTGAATTGCGAGGCCATCTCTGTGCTGCCCACAATGGGAGGGCCAGCTGTATTCCTCTGTACCTCAGATCTGAAATCCTGTTAGCCGCTGCAGCGTTCAGCAGTGTATTGTCTTTCGTCTTGCAGATCTCTGGACGCATCTTTGTTCGAGGTGTCTGGACTGGACACCAGGAGTCTGACAACAGCAGGAATTCAATGCTCCTGTTTTTCTTTTTTTTCTATGTGGGCAAGAGACAGGAGGATGGGAGGGGCAACTTGGTGCATGAATGAAGCATTACTGTGACGGCTGTCAAACACACCGCCGCCTCTCAGGAGGTCAGGGCAATGGGCTTACAGTGATTAAGAAAACAACATCCCAACATTCCCAGATATACTGATATAGATCATGGAGCAACATCACCCACTGAGATTTTGTCACGGACCAGCATCACCTACTGTATCACAACATAGAGCAACAGTACCTATCCAGTTGAACTTATCTATTATAATATGGTCCAGCTTTACCCAATCAGATATGCCTGTCATGGACAGATATTAGTCACACTGATAATCAAATGGACCAACATGACCTACTCAGACAACAAGAGCCATTTTCACCAGCCTTGTGTTCTTTGTCTGCTTCCATTTCAACATATTTTAGCTTCTTGCTTCTTCCTATTTTTTCCTGTCACATCTTGAAATAAAATGGTTGACTCAAAAAAGTAAACAATGTGCTCACACTCAGAATTCAAAATCCTGTCTGGTCTCGTATGAGTCACAACCTGTCTGGTCTCGTATGAGTCACAACAAGACTAGTAAATATAGATTAGAATATACATCAAATATATAGAAAATAGGTATATATTCTGTATACTAGAACTTTAACTAATTCTAGTGATATTAATGCAATGTATATGCAGATAACTTGTCTATGTATTGTTATATGCTTATGTTGAATATTTTCAGGTTTTGTGATACAATACATGTTTTTCCAGTTTTACAATTGCTTATCATAGACCAGTCGCCGAATATGATATTTGATATTCCATTCAACTATAATATTCAACTGTATGTCTTGCACCACGTGACCACTGTCTTACGACCCTCAACAGCCATCATAACTTAAATCCTCTATATTCAGAGCTATACAGTATATCAAATACGACTGGAAGAGACATTCAGTGAATGCTAGTGTGAGCCTTTCTAGAGAGCAGAAGAAAAAAATAAAAACATTGGAAAACATTTCCAGTGCACAGGATCAATAAGAGCTACCTTTTTATCGGTAACAAGATTGACTCTGCGCCCGGCCTATTCCCAGGGCCTATGTACACAGGGAAGGCCCCTAACCCTGGGGAGATGATTGACATGGCTGACAGACATGACTTATAGGCTGGATTATGACCATACGGAGCATGCATTTGCATTGACATGACATGGCTGTGCTGAACAGCAACATGACCGAGGAGTCTTGAGATGCAGGGAATCAAATGCAGACAAATTCACAGCGGGATCCGTGGAAAGGATGATTTTAACGTGATTGACTGAGGTAGCAGAGGGAAAAGTACTGCCCCAGTGATTTGCCCTGTGCTTGAGAAAATAACTGTTGACAAAGAAGTATGAGTGCTTGATGTCGTTGATCAAAGGGTTGCTGAGTGTGACCATATAAGGAGTTCACAGACACAAAATGATGTAATTTTCAGATGTGTTTATCTTGGAAGGATGTGTTTGAAAAGAAGGAATCAACTCATCATAACTTGATCAGACAGCCACGGCAAAAAGGATGAATAAGTCAAACAGTTTGGATTGTTGATTTTTGTTATATTTGTGTGTGTGAGTGTGACTGTGTGTGCGCACGTGGGTGTGTGTGCATCCAATAAAATGCTATGTACTGTATGTGAGCCAGTAAATGTGACTGATGATGGCTGTGGGAAGCCTCATGTAGTCAGTCTCTCTGAGCAGATAGGGTACCAGGGACTAGCAGTCTAGTGCACCCCCCCCCAAACTCCCGTGACCCAGAGCAGCAGTCCCTTTGAGGGCCTGAGAGACGCCACAGGTATCAGCGCCATAAGCAGTATCTCCAGAGGGAAGATCAGTGCGCTATCCACGGAGGAAGTCGCAGGCATGCTCGGGGGTCTTATCTTTTATTGGCTGGCTCCTCTGAAGCTTATCTTTTATTGGCTGGCTCCACCGGAGGAGAGCCCCTAAGCCGGCCCAATGCCTGCCTAACTGCCCCGTGGCAGATAACTCTATCGGCACAGTCTGGGAAAAGGAGGCCCGGCTCTGCCTTCTCCCTCATCCGTCTCTCTCTCTCTTTCTCTCTCTCTTTCTCACTCACTAGCTCTCATTCTATCGTACCTCTCTCTTTCACTCTTTCTCTTACTCTCAATACACTTCTTATGCTATCTCTCTCCTCCCTATTTCTCTACCTGTCTTACCCTCTCACCCCTTCACTGTCTCTCTCTTTTAAAAATGCATTTTTGTGACAAAGTGACTTTAAGGCAAGATTAATTAAGGCTAGAGTAATTATTTTAATAAATCTTTTTTGAAATTCAATCTATTTCTCTTTCAATCCCTCTCTCTCTCTGCACTTTGGATATCTGTAGATGATTTATTTATTTATTTCATTTAAATTTTTTGGGTTTGTGCTTCAGCCTTTTTTAGAACATCTTGCTCATTTTGATTGATTGAAGTTTTGTGCTGTTGTACATTGTAATAAAGTATTATTTTAAATCTCAATTTCAAAACCCCCCCCCTCTCTCTTGCAAGTCTGGAGTTCGCCGACACATCGCCTCATGACGCACTCAGACATTCATCATCAGGAGCGCCTAGCGTTTGATCTCCCTGCTGAGAGGTTGTCTGGGGGATCTTTACAACATGACACAGCCAACTAGACCCCTCACAAATTACACACACAAGTCAACAGGGGTCAACGCAGGAATTCACAACAAATGGATATGTGTAGGACCTATGGACATCAACACCAGGTTAGCTTGAGAGAATCTCATTCTGCGTTGCTAAATCATGAAATGGTAAACACTGTTGACATAAAACTGGTCAGTTAGACAATTGGTTGGAATAGGCCATTGTTACTTAATCATAACTGGGACATTACTTAAGCAATAAGCCCCAAGAGACAGAAGGTTCCAGTGATCTCAGAACAACTAAGGGACAGTGTTAGGCACAACACAAAGGCTTATTGCTTTTCTAAAATAGTATTCAGTCAATCATAATTAAGGACTGGAACTATCTGTTTTAGAAATACTGGAATACAAGACACATGTACCTAATGGAAGATACAGTATACTCAGATAGTTTGATCACTGTGTGAGCCAAACTCTGTGCCAAACATGTGACAAACCTCACAAACCTCAAACCCCAAACCTCTCAGTCAAATGATGTTGTATCACAGTGGTGCTCTGACCATCACTATCTGACCAAACACTTAAGTAATTTCTGAGACATTCAACCGATGACCACAAAGTGGTAAAGAATGGGGCACCTACACACCAGCCTGAGAGAGAGGCGCTCAGGCACGTACCAGGATAAACATATTAGCGTACTGTACATTCAACATACCGGTAGGTACATGACACGTGCAAACATAAAAAGTAGTATACACTGATTTGAAAAAGCGTTGGTATACACTGTACGTGGTATAGAGTTAGTTAAGGATGAGCAAGCATTCAAAGTAGTGCTTGTAGGACAGCTTAGTTGGTACGGGCTGCTCTTAAACTCACTATTACGAGGATAACCATAGAGCACTGAAGCAGACAACTATGACACAAGAGTTAGTGTGAACTTGACCAAACAGGACAAGTAATCCTCAACCTGAGAACCCTCAGTCACTCACTCAGTCGCTCACTCATTCTCAGACAAACACTCTGAGACAGAAGAGGAGTTTTACGGCCTGGTGTGGGACAGTGCAGGGCTCTTTATCCCATTAGCGGGGGCTCTTCTCTGGGGCCTAGGCGGCCCCCTGGCCTGGGAGGCTGAAGCCAGGAGCCAGAGTTAATCCGGGCCTCTCATCGGGATCTCCGTGGCTGGGGAGAGTGACTGTGAACAGGCCCCATGGTCCCACCCCACCCGTCCCCCCTCGTCCTGACATATGACAGAGCCACTTAGGAACCATAAGAGCATCCTCAGGACCAGGGTGCAGGGTTCTCAATCATCCACAGACTATAAGCAGAACTGCACACGCCTGCCTGTCAGTCCAGATCGACTGGACACTGGGGCCAGGGACTTTTACAGTTTTTGTTTTCATATTCTGATGTTGACTGTTAAACTGTAGACTGTTAAAGCTACGTCTTTTTTTTACTTGACACATAATTTACTCAAAGCTTAATAATGCCTTCTCAAGCTTTTGGGTGAAATACACACATAGTCAATACTGTATGGTTGAACTCTTTTATTTACGTGTGCACTCTGTATTTGTCTGTCTCTGTAAGTACACCTGGCAGAAAGAATATAAATTAATATTTGGTATCTGAGAGTATCTACTGTATAAGTGTGTATTGATTATGTGTGTTTTTTGTTTGTATGTATATGTGTGCGTGTGTGTGTGTATGTGTGCGTGTCGGTGTGTGCGTGCGCGCGCGCGTGTTCATATGTGTGTGTGTGTGTGTGTGTGTGTGTGTGTGTGTGTGTGTGTGTGTGCGTGCGTGCGTGTGTGTGTGCGTGCGTGCGTGCATGTGTGTGTTTGTGTGCGTGTGTGTGTGTGTGTATGTGTGTGTGTGTGTGTGTGTAAAGCATCAGCAGGCACCCATCTGCACACTCTCTGTCCACAGCACGCCTGCCCTCCAGGCGCTGTAGCTGTTTACTGCACTGAGACTGGCCAGCCAGACCCTGCGGCCGTTAGTGTGTGTCAACGAGCCTCCTGCAGCTCCCACTACTGTTCAACACAAATAAGCAGCCTGGTGCAATTAGCACAGAGCAGGCAGCGTATGGCATACAAACTGTAGCATACAGGCTACTGTACATCGTGCCATCTTGAGCCTCCAACGTTTAGAATCAGTGGCCATAAGTCGGTGGCCCTTGGTGTTTTGGTTTGACCTTTGGTGTGCCTTAGCCCCAAGAAGGTTGAGAACATCTGGCCTAAAGCGCACTGCCTGTATATTCAGTCAGCATGCAGCTCGTTTAGAGTGTGTGGCCTGTAGTATTCAGTCAGCATGCAGCTCGTTTAGAGTGTGTGGTATAGAGGCTATAAAGGTGACAATTAACACCTGTGCTGAACAGACATATGAAAATGATGCACACTCATCTCTCTATCTCTCTCTCTCACACACACACACACACACACATACAGACACTAGCACACACCATGTGCGTCACTGAGTGACTGGCATGGGGACACAGGGACCTGGTGGCACACATTAACCTAATGCAAATGACAGACTGGAGGGCTCAAGATAAGAGATTTGGTCTGTGGTGGTCAGGCAGGGTCATTAGATTGGGCATAGTCTTCTGTTCATCTGTATCATGCACTACCTATCTTAGAGATCACAGTTACCGGTATGTGACTAATAATGTCTTTATTTATCACGTCAATACTGTATATATATATATATTTGTGAAAAAAGACAACATAATTACTTGTGTGATTTGACACTTTCTTCCACTGTAGGTCAATGAAATGTTGTTATTTACAGTATGATTAGAATCTTTGTGTGAAAAATACATTTGATGGTCAGCCGGTGCCCTGAAAAGGGAGGGGAGGGGAGGTGGCCAAAGTGACCTCTTTGAGATGTTTACATAAAGTGAGATATCCAGAGAGAAAGCAGTGAGTGTGAGTAGAGGGACCGGTAGCCCACATGGCTCCTGGCTAAAGTTTCTCCCATAAATCTGGAGGAATTACTTAAAGCACCATCGACTGAGTCAGTAATGTAATAAGCACTTATATTTGCCCCACCACACACAACCAAAACCTGCCCACCCCAAGCGTTACATCTGGGCCACCTCATTGGACATGACAGCTCTTTAATATCACTCTGCAAACACGTGCCACAGATGGAGGTGACACACACACTCTCTCTCTCTCTCTCTTTCTCTCTCTCTCTCTCTCTCTCACTCACACTCACTCACTCACTCACACACACACACACACACGATATTGTGCATGTAATGAAATAGGTTAGTCAGTATAATTGTTATATGATTGTTTGTTGTGAAGTGCTTGTTATGCACTTACACATAGGACAACAGTATACCGTATATTCAGTCCAACTGAACTAGCAAACATTAGATTTGATTTCTGCCTAATATGTGCATTACTCATCCTCCTTGACCTCAGCGCTGCTTTTGACACCATTGATCATGGCATTCTTTTTGATCGCCTGGAAAATAGAGTTGGACTACAGGGCCCTGTCTTAAGCTGGTTTAAATCCTACTTGACAAAGAGAACTTCCTCTGTCAAACTGGGTACCAGGTCCTCCTCTCCAGTGGATATTAAAGGAGAATTCCGGTGTGATTTTGACCTAAAGTGTTTTGAAACATGATACCGAGTGTGAACGTATGTCTCATAGCCCATCTCGGCTTGTCCCCTGCACTCCGAAATCTGGCGCTAGTTAGCCGATGCTACCAACAAGGCGGTCAATGGTGGTGCCTCGGCATCGGCATAGCCATGCAAATAAATCACTGTTTTACACCATTTACGAGGCAGGGGACAAGCCGAGATGGGCTATGAGACATACGTTCACACTCGGTATCATGTTTCAAAACACTTTAGGTCAAAATCACACCGGAATTCTCCTTTAAATATGGCGTCCCCCAAGGATAAGTTCTTGGTCCCCTGTTATTCTCACTATACATGCTGCCCCTTGGCTCTATCCTTGAAAAGCACAACTTAAAATACCACTGCTATGCTGATGACACACCACTGTATTTACCCATCTCCCCTGGTTGCACTTCATCTATTGAAACTATTTTTAGCTGTTTGGAAGACATTAAATCCTGGATGGCAGCAAACTTCCTCCAGTTGAATGCCAAGAAAACTGAGATGATTTTATTTGGATCCTTCCCCCTACAAAACATCTGAGCAATGCCCTTGGTCGTCAAACTTGCAGAGTTTGCAAACCTAGGTGTCATTTTCGACAGCTCTCAATCTGTCACACTTGCCAACTGCTTTAACCATATGTAGTTTAAACCATATTAAAGGCTACGTTTACACGAAACCGTCGGGTGAATTTTCTCTTACCGCTTTCACACCTTTAACGACACCGGTAAAGAAAAAACTTGCGTGCACACACAGAGGTGTAACCGGCTAAAATTTGCTGTAGTGCATATGCCAGACCAGTCGATGGCGCCAGCCGTGCAGAAGCTCACGTTTAATTCGCGTGAATCGCGTAGAAGAAAACATTGTTGAAACAGTTTGTTAAGCAGTCGCATGAAATAAGGAGACTACAGACAATTCGGTTTTCAATTTAACTGTTAAACTAATAAAGTTCATTTTCAAGGTATGTCTGCTATGTGAAATTTCAAATGCTTAGCCTACGCATTGCATTAGGTCTGAGCACCACTGGAGAAAACACTTAACATGCAGTAAGCTAATGTTTAACTAAGTTAAGCTAACATGTGCTTCTAACTTAGCCACAAAAGGCTGATAGGCTACATTGTGCACATAAATCATGACAGGGGAAAGAAAAAACATTTTAATATGATAAATAAATGGTTTGGTTTGTTTTGACAAGCAGCGTGTCAGGTTGAGTGCCGTGGCTGAGTTGAGAGGTGGGGCTATGTCATCATAAAATTGCCGGCTTCGCACCTACAGGCGTCTACACGGCGAAAGTTAGCCGGCGGTTTCAAAAATTCCCACTTCGGAAGCCGGTTTCAGTCTCCTAAACTGCAAGGCGTAACCGTTAACAAAACCTCACTGGTTTGGTTTCACAAAAAACGGCGTCGTGTAAACGGCCTCTTAGCCGAAATGTTGAATGTTTACAACTCTCATGCCCCTCCCCCACTACCACCGAGCACATTCTCATCGAGTTTGTGCTCGTCAGTGCGCATCAGATTGCACCAGACAGTGATTCAGATCTCACACAGCCCTGCTCTGATTGGACCAGAAGAACCGGGAGCTGTGGATTTTTGCAAAACAAATAACAGGCTCTAGGTGGAGGTAGAAGTGTGTTTTTTTTTATAAAACCAGCTGATTTATGTTGTTCTGTCGGAGCATAGTGTCGATTTCACTGAATATGATCAAAAAAATCTTGCCAACGGCAGCTTTAATTTCAAAAAACAAATCAGCTCTGTTGTTAAAGGAAGTTTTTCTCAACTTAGAACAGTAGCTGAAGTACTTTTTATCTAAGAAAGATCTTTAAACAGTCATTCATGCTTTTATTACCTCACGTTTAGACTACTGCAACTCACTGTGCACAGGCCTAACCCAATATAATTTAAACAGACTCCAATTAGTTCAGAATGCTGCTGCAAGACTCCTCACTGGCACCAAAAAGTTGAAGCAAATAACTCCAGCTTCATTGGTTACCAGTGAAATTTAGAATTGATTTTAAAGTTTTACTTTTTGGTTTTAAAGCACTCCATGGTCAAGCGCCTTATATTTCCAATCTCCTGTCCACTTACTCTGCCGCCAGATCACTCAGG
>NW_027468587.1:33265331-33375331 GCF_046254945.1 Alosa pseudoharengus | reverse complement strand
CTCTCCAAGGGTCCATCCTTCCCCTCAGGACCAGCACCACTGCACCCCTTCCTCTGCCCTTAGCACCCCCTCCTGTGGCAGCCATGATGGTGCTATCTGAGTCCTGCTGCAGTGGAACGTGTCACCCAGTCACCCAAGGGGGTTCTGATAGGCCTGGCTCCCTGTCGGCCATGGGACCGGCCTTATCAGGCAGACCTGGCTCCATGCTGGGCTGGGAGAGGAGTCCAGAGATTGGGGGGGGGGGGGGGGGTGTCAGTGGGTCTATGGCAGTCTCAGCACCCCACCACCCAAACCACCCGCCTTGTCCTAAACAACTAAACAAAAAACTGATAACAGGAGCCTGGTAGAATGGTGAGAGAGAGGGAGAGAATGAGCGAAGGACGGAGAGAAATAGAGGAGGAAGACAGAGAGAAATAGAGGAGGAAGAAACACACTAGGCAAAGGGAGACAAGGGAGGAAAAAAAAGTAGGGCAAGAACAAAAATTAAGAATGAATTGATCTCCTCTGACTTGTTTCCTTCATATCTCCCTTTTGCGCCAAATCATTCTGAGAAGTGAATTGTTGGATGGTCAGGCAGCCAGTGAATGTGCCTTCCCCCTCACGTCATTCATATTGCTGGGCTCTGTCCCCAACCCCACCATCTATCTTCTGATACAGTCTCAACATTATAATGGCCTCCCTGGAGCTCTTAAAACCATAGAGGTTTTGCTCAAGGAAACAGGGAGTTAAGCCTAAACATGTTAGCAGAGTCAATAACGTCCAGTAAGTGGACTTCCCGTATTCTGCAGCTAATAATGTGCTTTGTAAGTGTGTGTGTGTGTGTGTGTGTGTGTGTGTGCATGCACATGAAACACTAATATTTTTGACTTGTGTACTGCGTGTGTGTGTGTGTGTGTGTGTGTGTGTGTGTGTGTGTGTGTGTGTGTGTGTGTGTGTGTGTGTGTGTGTGTGTGTGTGTGTGTGTGTGTGTGTGTGTGTGTGTGCATGTATATATGAATAGATATGTGTATCTATTCATATGTGCATTGGTGGGTGTCTGCTTATATGTATGAATCTGCATGTGTACATCATGTGTGTGTGTGTGTGTGTGTGCGTGCGTATCAGAGTGTTCGTGTATCAGAGTGTGTGTGTGCGTGTGTGTGTGTGTGATAATTCCATTCAGCCATACGCCTCTGAGCTACAACTTTACGGTTTTATGAAAACACACTTGCGTAATGTATTTCCTGTCTGACTCATGCGCGAAGAAGCAAACGAGTGAGTTTACTGGGCAATAACGGCGCAGCCCTGCAGAATGTCACCGTGCGCCGTCGGCCCTGATTTCATTACCTTGCTGGATAAGACATGCCGGACCGACGGTGCGGACGGAGTCCATCATTGGTGGAGGGCATTGACAGGCGGGTGAGGAGAGCAGGAGGAGGGGCGTGGCCCTGGGAGGCCATTTCCTCCCGTAATCTGTGAAGCACAGGCCATTAGCGCATCCTTCCACGGCCCGTCTGCCTCTGATCCTCCAGCACTATCATCTGCAGGGGCGTCTGCACACATGTGCTTGCACACAGATACACACACACACACACACACAAGCAGAACACAAACTCAACATACACACACATACACACACATACAGACAAGTCCACAAAACAATGTATAGACACAAACACAAATGGACACAAAACAAAATGCTCACATTAACACACACAGACAAACACTCACAAACACACACACACACAGACATACATGCCAAACCCAATGCACTTCTTATCTAGACACCCTGACGGCATCTTAAGACGCTAACTGTCTACAAATATGGCGAGGCCAGGCATTGTCAACACCCAGCCCACGTCCTGATACGGCACCCAGCTCCCCTCCCTGGGAATAAGGGAGAGGGAGGATGCTCGTCAGCTTCATACCTCACAGGGAGCACAAGAGATAACAGCACACACACACACAAACTTACTCATGGTGCCCTTACATATGCTAGTTTACAGTGTGTGTCTGTGTGTGTGTGTGTGTGTGTGTGTTTGTGTGTGTGTGTGTGTGTGTATGTGTGTGTGTGTGTGTTTGCGCGTGTGTGCTTGTATGTGTAGGGATAAAAGAATACAGGGCTGTTGTGAGAACTCTGACCCCTTAGCCTGTCAAGCATCTATTCATCCATTTCTCTCCCTAGTCATGTCTCCTCTGCAGGATATCAACAGGCTGAACTTCATAAAACCTATAATTGGCACATCAATAACCAAGGTAACTCATTAGTCAAATGAAAACGCCATAACAAGCAGTTAATACTAGTCATAAATTAAGGACATAAGGTTATCAGACATTATCCATTGTTGTAACCCAAATATCACAACAACCCTGGAAGCATACATGCCTTTCATGCAAATACCTATTTAATGAATTACCAATCCACGGCAAACACAAAGGAACCAATTCAATTTGAATTTGTTCATATAGCACCAATAGCAATTGACATTGTCCTTAAGCACTTTAAAGAGCCCAGAGCCTAACCTCCAGAGCAAGCACCAAACACCGAGGACACACCAGAGAGAGAAATGTTCTATAGACAACACGCCTAAAACCACCAGAGAGGGTTGCTGGAAGTTACCATGATGTGTACTGTGCACTGCAGCGACACACTGGGGATGGGTTTGGGGGGTGAGACGGTGAGGGGGTTTGGTGTGTGTCGGGGACAGGGGGCTGGTAAGAGGGCCGAGGAGCTAAGAGTGGCCCAGCTCAGCACTGCCTGCATGCCAAGGGCCCTCAGAGATGGACTTGAGCCAGGGGAGTGGGGGGAGCGGTGGGGGAGGTGGTGCTAGAATGGGGGTGGGGGCAGCTGTTCCGACCCCCTGCCGGCCCCCTGCCACGCTGGATGAAAGCTCCCGAAGGCCGTCGTCGCGGTAACTAATTTGAGGGAGATTTTCTGGTTCAGTGGAGGCACGAGGAAGCCCTCCTCTGTTTCGGTTCTCTCCTCTTACCCCCGCCACCCCACCCCCGCCCATCACAGTACTCCCCCACCCACCACCTTAGCACCAGCATCCACTCAGCCCCCCACCCCCCTCCTCTTTCTCAGCCTTTTCCATCTTAGCTTTTGTCTTTGTTCACTTCATGACTTAAGAACACTTACGTGTAGTCACACCACCACCTCTGGCCCCTAGGGGAATATGGCATATGTGTGTGTGTGTGTGTGTGTGTGTGTGTGTGTGTGTGTGTGTGTGTGTGTGTGTGTGTATGTGTGTGTGTGTGTGTGTGTATGTGTGTGTGTGTGTGTGTGTGTGTGTGTGTGTGTGTGTGTGTGTGTGTGTGTGTTTGTGTGTGTGTGTGTGTGTGTGTACGTGTGCACTGCACACCCCTCGCATCCTCCTATAAAGCACAACATCACTTTAATCTGCCTGAATGGTAAAGCCCAGAGCTGGTGTCCCATCATCGCTGTCAATAGAGGTCATCACAGAGGTCACTCTGGCATGTCAGTCATGGTGCAAAAAGGTGAAACAAAGAGATGCAGAAGAACACTTCATCTGCTTCACACCTGCCCCCTGTCCCCCTCCCTCACCATCCACCCCCCCCCCACACACACACACTCCCCACCCCGAACAACTCTGTCAGTTGAGATATTCACAGCCAATATATTCAATATGTTTGGTACAGTACATGAGCTAAATGTAAATATGAAGCGCTACTGACACGTGTACTTGTGTATGTGTCACATTCACCTGCAGGAAAATGCCACAGAGAACCTGAACCAATTTAGGGTACGTTCAGACTAAGCGTCTTTTTCTCAGCTGCCGGCGTCTGTTTTACATTATAACCCTATGGAGTAGACCGTGTTTTCAAAAAAGTCGTCGGCCGCGACTGCAACCGTCTTTTTCTGCAGCTCAGAAGTTGCGAAATGTTCAACTTCTAGCGGAAAAACGCCATACGTCATGTTGTCTTTTTTACGGATGACCAATCACAAGCAGATTACCGAGACCTGTGGTTTTCCATGACAACCAAGTAAAAAATGGAGAAGGTGACAGAATACCGGTCAAGAGACTCGTTTTAGTGTCTGATTATAGGGAACTGTTTGACATGACTTCACACCTTTACCATAACATACCAAAAGCAATAGCCAACGTGAGTTTTCTCTTCCGCGACATTTTGTACCCATACGTAACGTTAGACACTTTGTCTATCGCAAAAAGACGCTTCCGGCTAGCCTGACGAGCCAGACCCACATTAAAATGTAGGGTCTGGACACTCACCGTTCGCAGTGCTCAGTCCGAGGGGCGGGATAATCAGTTGTCTTTCAAATTCCCTCTGCACGCAATAGGACAACGGCAGCGCTATGAATCCCATGCGTTTCCCACCAGCGGAGCTAGTTGGCTAGTTCAAACGTTTGCCAACTTAATAAAAGCTTAACTCGTGTCACACTGTTCGCCAGCAGCAACATCCATCTTATTTGTTTTCAAGTAGCAGGGAATTCAAGCCAAACCGTTGCAACTCTGCCATCAATCATTATGTTAAGCCCACCTAACGACTCTATACACGATTTCATTGGCCTGATTAAGTTTCGATTTCTGGAGCTCACAAGCCAACGGAGAGTTGCTAGACTAGCCCTGGCAGCAAATGTAATTCGCTGCCGCTAGGGGCGCGTCTAGATTTTCTAGGCTAGCTTCCGGCTGCTTTTTGAAACAAGAATGCTGACAGATTTTTTTTTCAAACTGAAAAAGCGGTCTGCATAACTTCTTTTGTCAGAAAAAGACGCTAAGTCTGAACGTACCCTTAGGCAGCGTAATTATGCGCAATAATGTTGGATTCTCTGGATTATCCTTAAGAATGACACAGAGATGGCATTGGACTTGATTTTGGGATAGCAAAAGTGAAAATGAATGTTTATTAAAAAAAAGCACAGAAGAGGTTTGACACAGCCATACAGTAAGAAAAGCTGGATAACAATAGGTCTTTTCTTACTGCTCTTTGGCTTGTCTTATGTCACACCAGTGTTAGTTTAGGGTGATTACTAATCCCGCTATTGTTAGCTGTGAAGAAGGGGGCCCCACACTGGAGCAAAAACCATTAAGTTCATTGCTTAAGTTGAATGCTGCAGATTAAGTGTGTGTGTGTGTGTGTGTGTGTGTGTGTGTGTGTGTGTGTGTGTGTGTGTGTGTGTGTGTTGGGTGGTATGTTTGGGTTTTTGTGTTTATGCTTGTTTGAGTGTGTGTTTGTGTGTGTGTGTGTGTGTGAGTATGTGTATGAGACAGAGAGAGAGAGAGAGAGAGAGAGAGAGAGAGAGAGAAAGTGTGTGCCTGTGTGTTGGTGTGCAAGACGACAAGACGACGAGTTAAAACACCATCGTGCGCATATATTGGAGAAGTGTGTATCCATCTGGGTGTGAGATGGAGGCTCAGCTCGTTAGAAAAACAGAAGCAATTACTAAAACTTCAAAGTTCCTTAAACAGCTTAAGTGCCATTAGCCTGCAAATGTCACCTCAAGTTCAGGCTCAACGTGTGAGAAATAAAACGCTCAACACTGCAAGTGTGCAGGAGACTGGGCTGGAGGTCTCACAGCAAAATCCATACATAAGCCTCATGGCCCAATGGCCGGCATTGTGTTATAAGAATAATGGCATAGTGGAGGGGATTTGCAGCCAGCAGAACTCAAGGAGAATGAACGGAAATATACCAAGAAAGATTCTGACCATCTCGGGGAAATCCCTCATCACAGTTATTCATAGTTTCTGAAGTCATTTCATTTGTTAAATTGTGTTTATTGTAGTTATATGTATTCTGAGGGAACTGTTGTGGTGTATGTATGTGTATTTGTGTAAGGGTTTATGTGTGTATGTGACTTTGTGTGTGTGGATGTGTATGTGTGTTTATTTGTGTGTATGTGTATGTATGTGTATGTGTATTTGTATTTGTGTAAGGGTTTATGTGTGTATGTGTGTGTGCATGTGTATTTGTGTAAGCATTTATGTGTGTATGTGTGTGTGTGTGTGTGTGTGTGTGTGTGTGTGTATGTGTGTGTGTGTATTTGTGTAAGAGTTTATGTGTGTGTGTGTGTTTGTGTGTGTGTGTGTGTGTGTGTGTGTGTAGCCAAGGGTCACTGGGGGAAATGAACAGACCAGGGGGGATGTTAGGGTTGGAGTGAGCGTGGGCTAGCCCGGGGGGAACCCTGCTGTGGTGTTTGGAGTGGACAGAGGTTAAAGGGAGCCGGACTAATAGGTGCTCTTTGCACGTACGCCACTTTGGCCTCCTCTTGCTGAGCTGTTAGCACCCAGGAGCCCTGGCTTCACACAGCAAAGCACAGCAGGTACCAGTACTCTCTGGTATAACTGTACAGGCATAGACACGTGCACGCACACACACACACACACACACACACACAAACACACACACACACACACACACACACACACACACACACAGTTGCCTTTACACAAGCCAGGAGGGCTGGTTAAATCAGGATTGATCATCTATTCACTTTTTAACACAAGTACACACACTCACCAGTAATACATACAACACAAATACACAACTACAATCTTACCTCACAGCTGCAGCTTCCTCAGTTTGGAGTTCAAATTGTTCTTGATATTTTTAAAAAATGCAGTCATTTTGTTATCACGTTTCATTAAATTGTAAATAGTTTACCAGCCAAATTCATCAATTTGGTCTTAGTTACAGTAATGATAAGTTTCAGAGAATGACAGAAACCAATCTGTGATGGAGTGAGCTAGATCTATGATCTATCCATGAAGAGCCCAGGAAAGAGGCTCTAGGGCGGGTGGCACTGCGTTCAGACTGGCCTGAAGGCTATTTTATGGAGCTGTGGAGGACGCCTTTCTCCACTGTGTGCAAGTGAAAATCTGTCGAAGTTAAGTGTGGAGCCAAGAACTAGAGGTCGAAGCAATAAAAGGACACGGAGGTGAGCGGCGCGACTTAACATGCAGGGGTGCAACGCCACCTCCATCACGCCCAGAAATGTGATCACCACTACCCGAGGCCTCTGAGACCCAGAGAGAGGTGGCTCCGGGGACACAAACACTATTAAGCCCGTCCGTTAAAGGGATGTTTGCGGAGCCCGGGTCCCTCTGAGCCTCGCCCCGTTTCCCCGTCCCAAACACAGCCTCCCCCTCGACTACGCGCTCTCCCCGGCTTTTATCACCGCGCCATCGTCGCTAAAAACCTGGTGTCGTGTGATGTTGCAAAAAGGCTTTGCCGCTGTCTCCTTGGACGTGTCTGTCACGCCTGCCGGTCCTTGGGGGGGAAATGTCCCCTCGCACCCTCCCAACACAAGTGCCTGTTGAACCACGCCAGTACACTTTTAAACCAGCAGCCTTGTACATTATTAATGGCAGTGGTAGAGTTAAACATTCCCATTTAAAGATTTTACACTTGTTTGACCAGGAGGATGTCCCATATCCGTGTACAGACAGAGGAGAGATGCTGATGCTGGCGAATGGGAGAGGAAAGAGGAGAGACCAGAGATGGGTGGGGGGTGGGGGCTGTCCTGTTAGCCACATGGAGAAAAATGAACAAGCAAGAGAGAGAAGAAGTGTTAAAAAGGGTAAAGAAAGTAAAAAGAGAGTCAAAAAAGGTCAAAAGACAGAAACAATGAGAGACACTATCGTGATCCCTGCCAGTGCCCTTGAAGGCTGACACACAGGTTTTTAGTGTGAGCTTGTCCACGGTGCCCAAGATGGCACTGCCAAACCCAAACCTGCCTGTAACTGTCTACAGCAGCAAGAAAAGACAGAAATGATTCACCACTCTGATAGAGACAAACTGCACTCATGCAGACCTTGTAATCCACAAGAAATCTGGGCAGAGGAACATGTCATTTAAGAAATGATCTAAAAATGGACATTTCTGATATTACTATAGTATAAGACCAACATTTGGTCTTCACTGGCCAGTGTAATGTCTTATGTGGCATCCTGACCTCAGAATTGGTGGTATTGTCAGAGAATGGGTTTAAGTGGAGTTCAAAGGTCGTTACTCATCGGTGATCACAACCAGTGCAATTAATCAGTTAGGACAGGGGAAGTATACTTATGCAGACACAGATCTGTGCAATGCAATACATTTGCATGAATGTCTCCAAAGTATAATAATAATAATAATAATAATAATAATAATAATAACTTAGCTTTATTTAGTGCCTTTCAATAATAACTTAGCTTTATTTAGTGCCTTTCAATCTCATTTTTCAACTAATTTTTGCTGTTGCAGACTCATCTGCATGAATTGACACGCACAAGTCTGCACTGACACATTTTAATTCTGCGGATGAGGACATTTGAACTGCGCATACCATGCACAGACCACACACACACACACACACACACACACACACACACACACACACACACACACACACACACACACACATATACACACCTCCCACGCTTGGGCTGCAAGCTACATACTGCTGCACCATCCTCCAAACTACACCACCCTCCTCCCATTTTCTGCCCCCTCCAAAACCTGACACGTTCTCACTCACTCGACTAATGACCTTAAAGCACCTTCACTTGTTCTGTCAAAGAGGAGAGCACCCCAGTCCCGGAGTCACCCACACACGCCACATCACACCGCGCCACACCACGCCACACCACGCTGATTACAGCTAAGCCACCAACCAGCCGACCCAGGCAAGTGGTATGAATGGAAAAGACTTAAGTCACAGAGAGAGAAAGAGTGAGTGAGAGAGCGAGAGAGAGAAACAGAGAGGAACAGAGAGGGACAGGGAGAGAGAGGGCGGAAAAAAACCTTGAAAGATTTAACTGTGCCGGATCTCAGTCACTGACGTCTTTAAATCTGAGGGTCTGCTTAATGAGTCTAATCCCATGGAAGGGTGAAAACCCCCCAACCCCCCCCCCCACCCCCATAACCCCCTGAGCCAGTTAGTCGGCACACTTGCCCTCTCCACACATCCCCTCCCCCTTACCCAGTGTCCACTAGTCAGACCAGCTGATGGGCTGCCTCAGAAGTCCTCAGAAAAGCCTCTGTCATGGCCCTGGTCAGGGCAACAGAAGGGTGAGGATGGGGGCAGCAGGGATTGGAAATGTGTGTGTGTGTGTGTGTGTGTGTGTGTGTGTGTGTCGGTGTGTGTGTGTGTGTAAGAAGGGGGGTGGGGTAGAGACGGGGGTGAAAGAGAGGGCGTCGAGACGGCGCTGCATTTGAACTTAACCTCGCGGTGCCCCTGGACGGACGTGGCAATTATCACCAGGGCTCAGCATCAAAAAGAACAGCGCAGCGTGAAGCTGCTCTAATTAGTCATATGAACGGAGGCACCGCCGGAGCAGCCACCGCATGCCTGCCTGCCCGCCCGCCTCCCTGCCCCGCAAAGCCCGGAGAGGGCCTGTCTGAGCCCAGGGCAGTGTACATGAGTCTGTGTGTGCGAGAGAGGGAGTCTATGTGTGAATGTGTGTGTGTGTGTGTGTGTGTGTGTGTGTGTGTGTGTGTGTGTGTGTGTGTGTGTGTGTGTGTGTGTGTGTGTGTGTGTGTGTGTGTGTGTGTGTGTGTGTGTGTGTGTGTGGGCTGTAGGGAAGAGGGGCAGAAAGAGAGAGTGAGTGAGTGAGTAAGTGGGTGGGGTGGGGTGGGGTGGGGGGCATGTGGGGGTGTTTCACTGCTGAAAGAGGGCAGACCACCACTCGTCTGCTCTTAACAGTTTGGTGAGGCCAGAGCGAGGGGCCTGGCACCAGAATCTCAAGGTCATCTCTCAAACAGTGGCAACTTATCACACTTGTTCCAATCTGCCCGTTCGGCTGTTTCCATCTCAGGTTGCAATTAGCTGAACAGAGAGACGACACTGCGCTCCTTAATGCACCCCTGCTCAGCGCTGAGCTGGTCAAGCTTTGGCTGAATCACCACAGGACAGGAGATTATGTCTGCATCTCCATGCCATTATAGAACATGCTAAAAAATAAAAGCACATAAACACAAACATATGTGCAAATCATTCAATCCAGCCTCATTTACTCTAAAGACAACTAAGATTTTTTTTTTGGTGAATTAGATTAGACTGAAATTAAATAAAAGTCATGTTAATGATCAAAGTGGAGAAAAAGGAGAAATGTGTAGATGTAGATGATTGTGGGAAATGTTAGAGAGCAGAGGGTCCATAAGACCCCCCCCCCCCCCCCCCCAACCACCCCCATCAAAATGTTTTACTTTTTCTCTAATTTAAGGGTTATGGATTAGGTCAGACATCTCTAACACTTCTGACACTGAAAGTCTAACACTTTTCCATAAAACTTCACATCTGTTGAATACATCATACATTTAGCACTTTTGTAAGGTCGGTGCACCAACAACTTGCCAAGAATCTTCATTCACAAACGCACACACAACCCTTCAAATATTTCCTTGCAGACAAAAAGGATATTTCGATTCAGATAAAAGTCAGCAAAATGACAAGGAGACATAAATTCATAATGCCTTTAAACGCTGTTTGTTTTTATATCTTTCACACTCCCACTGCTATATCAGTCTTCATTTTTCTTATAATTTCTTATCACACTTATCATTTCATGTAACTGTATGGTCGCCAATAATTTAGGCTATTTGGTTGTTTAGATTACTTTATCATATAGACTTCGCAGCTGTAATTTTATTGTGAAGGCATGTTTTGAATAACCTAGGCAGTTATCATCTCTCTGTCTAGAATGATCGAAAATAACAACCAGGTGTGACCACAAAAAATAGCCTGTATAATTTAGATAGATGAAATACTAGCCTATTCTGAAATGTCAAAATCACAACTTTTTGAGCGGCAGAAAGTTTATTGACGCATAAATGAGATGCATTTACCTTTGGACTTTCGATGCTTTGTATGAGGCCTTCGGCGCAACCAGCCTTAATCTTACTGAACAGTTTAACGCATCGCATATAGTCCATGCTAAGTTAAGTTTTTTTTTCTTTTTTTCTAAATTTCAACGACTGGCACTTAAAATCCTAAGATTGATATTGGTCACAATAATTGCATTTACATGACACTTCGCAAATGATGAGACATCAACCAACACATGGCAAAGGCTAAAGCAGTGTTTTTTGCCGAGTGTTTGCCTAAAGCCGGTGACAATGACCTCTGTGTTTTTGTTAAGGCCCACTATGTCTTTAAGAAGCCCTCGGCCGGCCGGCATACCAGCCCCCAATGTGTGAATAATATTCAGTAAGGAGTTACGCTAAGTGGGAAAGCTTTTAGCACATTATCCACTGGCAATTGCAAGGTAATCTAATTTGTCAACCCAGGTCCCCTTATAATATATCTGCAGCATTGGATTTGCATTTGGGAGGCGCCTAATAGGTTTAAGACCCTGTGGATGTGGGGTTCTTGTGTATATATGCGTCCATCTACCCAGAGTGAGTGACATTGAGGATGAGAGGTGATTCCTCAAGCGAGAAAAACACAGGAGTCAGCGCTTTTCAAATATATATTTATATCCCCACCACAGTGCGGCAGCAAGTGCGACACCAAGTTGCTTCAATTGGATATGGGAAAGGGCTCTGCTCTGACAAATCAACAAGACGATCGAAGACGCGTGCGTGTCAGAGAGAAGGGTCAATGAATGAGTGAAACAATGACAGACATTTTTGGAAGCCAACTTTATCAGCTAAAACCTGTTCTGCCTTCACGACAACACTCCTAAGAGAAATTATCTTCACTTTAAAAAATGTGAATAAAGAAAACAGTAGCTTAGGCTTGAATCTAAAGTCCATTCTATGCGTTTGCGTTTTAATCGTCCCGGATTTATATGAGAGCATTTCAGGGCATTATTTATGCAACTGATAACCTCATAAAAGCTGGACTTGCTGATTAGGTCAACTGTGTGGCAACGCTAATAGCCTGAAAGGCACGTGCTCCTTTGGCAGGAAAGAGTGGGAAAATGCGCTAGCGCTCGAGAAGGCTTGAGGTGGCGTCTAGACAGGATTTGCGCTCTTGTCCAGTTCAAAAGGACAAAGAAAAATTAGCAAAGACGATAAACGATATAGAGGCAATGTCACGTGTGACGTGAGTTTTAGCTAGCTATGGCCTAAATAATAATAACAATAGGCTAACGATAATAATAATAGTAGTAGTAATAATAAAAATAGGCTAATACCCCAATATAATATTATAGAATATAGTAGCCTATATTAGTAGCCTAATATTTCTATAATAACAAAGTTAATTAAATAACAATGATCAACAATAACAATGCAGTTCATATGTTCTATATTTTACGCAGCAAGCCCTATAAATGGATAACACTATGGGTTGTTATACTTCAGCTTTCATCTTCTTCTTCAAGCTTCAGATATAGTGGCGTACAGTGATTTTACATTAGGCAACTCAAAGTTTTTATAGACTACGTTTATGGATCATAGTCTGAATAGAGCATGCAGATGAACGGTCAAGGGAAGTGCTTCTACCTCTAAGATTTAAAGTACATGTTTCAATAAAAAAGTATAGCCTGTAATGCATAAAACATAAAATAAAACTCCAAATATTTTACTCGCGTTTAAAACAAGCAAGCTCGGGCCTATAGGCCAACATAGTGGAAAGATGTTCGAATAAGGAAAAGTGACCGATTGATGCATGTGTCCCCGTATAGACTATGGAAATATATTTATTCATAAATGTCTAAAAGTGTGTTTGATAGAGTATCCAAATGATTTTACCTAAAGATAAACGATCAGACACGTTTCTCATAAATCCCTATCTGAGTTAAATGTGGGTTGTGCAAACTGAACTGTTCTAATTTTCTTGCCTCGTTTTTATCAAACCCTGTCATGCGTTTCCAACCATCAGGCAGGTGTTTAAGTGTCAAACTGCGGATTCTCCATTTTGACGGATTTTTTAATGGGCAGGAAAGCTGTTTTTGAAGGAGTGTTCTGTTGAGGTTCAACTCACAGGACATTGGGCAGCAGTGACGTCGACAGCGAAACAACTATTGGCTGATTGCTGCACCACTGAAAGGGGGCTGAAAATTAAGTCGAGTGCGAGTGTCCAGCAGACGCAATGAGGATCTTGTCTCAGACCGACCAACATAAGGGTTCCTGTCAAGGGTATCGCGCTATGTCTCCGCCGATTTGGTTTCAACTTACACCAGCGCTTTAATTTGTTCGTGTTATCCAGATTCCACTTTACATTAGATGTGTTTTTAGCAACTGGTGGTACGATTGAAACCAGTTGTGCCTTCCTTAGATGATCCATTGTCTACTGACAATCCACCGGAAAGGGTATTTACGCGTTAGAACGCAAGAACAATCTTACCGCCATGGAGTACACAGCCTCACCGAAGCCGCAACTCTCCTCTCGGGCAAATGCGTTCTCCATAGCCGCTTTAATGTCCAGCGGGAAAACTAAAGACAAGGAAGCGGAGGAAAACACAATCAAACCACTGGGTAAGTTAAGAAACTCTTAAAAACTGAATGTAATAGGACAGCTCATGAAAATTACAAGTCATATTCAGATTGTTGTCACGTTTTATTTGTGGCTACATGTGGGAGCACGTAATCTGTGAACCACAGTTATAATTCACATGAACATTTTACTACGCATAAAAATGTAAACGAAAGACATGACCCTAAAGTGATATGAGAGCAAAGCGCATCTTAATACAATTTCTGAAATAACATGTAATTGTAAAACTGCAGTTTAAGGCCTGGACTCCCTGGAGGCTAGCGCTTTTTACACACGCAACAGTCAACACGTTTGCGATAGCCTATGTTTTCTCTCTCTCTCTCTCTCTGGAAAATGAGACCTCTCTGTTTGCTGATTTGAATTATGCATTAAAATACCTCGGTAAAGGATAAATTGAATCCTAAGTTGTGCGTCATTCTAGCCAAATGGATTCCAGCATATTGAAACCAAACCTTTCTCTGCTTGGTTCCAATAAATGACAGTAGCCTTCTCTTATTTATACAATAAAATTGACAAGATTTCTGTCGGTATAGCCTACTGTCACTTTTTGAATTTGGGATGCTACAACATTATGACACAGTGGTCCAAGGTGAAGCACAGATAGGCCTATTACAAGCAATACGCATTATTTTTCAGGAGCATTATATTTTCAGGAGTGCAAAAGCCTACTTTAGAACTTTATCGTAATAGCATGTCCATATAGTTTTAAAGAAAGGTTAAAATGTTAAGTTAATGAAAGCAACATTAAATGTAGGCCCACCGTTGACTGTAAACATATTGTGACAGACAGTGAGCACGGAGCAGAATAATGATAATGTGGGCCTGACATAAAACAGGCCTGTAGGCTACGTGTCGCAAAACAGCAAATTATAAGTTGACTTATTTCGGACTTCAATTGGTCTCAGTGATGACTTTGGAGGGTCGGACCGAATTAGTTGAGGTGTGTCATATATCTTCTCCATTTTTAGAACAATTTGTGGAGAAGTCCTCTTGCAACCAGAGCTTGGGGGAGATGCCCTCCCTGGAGTCTCACGGCGAGTTCAACAGCCCGGCTCCGGCGGTGTGCACCGAACCCCTCATTCCCACCACTCCCGGTGTGCCGAGTGAGGAGATGGCCAAAATTTCCTGCAGCCTGGAAACCAAAGAGCTCTGGGATAAATTTCATGACCTCGGTACGGAAATGATCATCACCAAATCTGGAAGGTGAGCGTAATGGTATACCACCTGTAAGGCCTATCGAAGGCTACAACATACGACAAAAGCCTATTTTAAAAGCCACACGCAACCTTTGACGCCCACTTTGTCATTCTGGGTGCAGCATGATTTCGAATGATATGGATGGTCCTTTAAATATAAACCTTCTGTGTAAACATAGCCTAATAATTTATGCTATGTGTCATACAGTTGAAGAGGTTTAAAACCAGAACAAATCTTGTTGTTGGCAAATATTTTTCCTGCACAAAATATTTTACGCATTTAATTATGCACAGACATTATCACGAACATTGTTATGATGTCATGCACCAAGTGGATGTGCAATATCATTTAATAGCTTATTTTAAGATAGGTGATATGGCACATATCATGCAGGCTTACTGTTAGGCTAGCACCACCATCATTTTAAACTGAAAAATTAGTTAGGTCTACATGACATCTGCTGAACTTGGATAGCCTAGGCCTACTAAATAGTCAAGTAGCTTCGTCTATGATCTAACACCACCATCACATTTTAATTGGGCCGGGAAGACAGGAGTTCTACGAAAATATAGTTATTTATGATTCATTGTCGTTTTTAACTAACGTTTTTATCACCCTGCCTCCTCCCTCTTACAGAAGAATGTTTCCAACCATCCGCGTGTCTTTTTCTGGAGTCGACCCTGACGCCAAATACATTGTGTTGATGGACATTGTTCCAGTGGACAACAAGAGATATCGCTATGCCTACCACCGGTCATCGTGGCTCGTGGCCGGGAAAGCTGACCCCCCCTTGCCAGCAAGGTGAGTTGAATTTGCGCCATCCCCTTCACCGATAATTCATTCCCCTGTTGTTACGACCGAAAATAATGTTTCAACTACGTTAGTTCTACTATTTTAACCCAGAAACGATATAGCTTTATGTTCATTAAATTAAATAACGTATGTAGCCTAAATGATTAGAGAAAAATGTGATTCCAAATGTCTACATTTAGCCTAGTCTTTGAAAAAAAAAAACAATAGTCCATATTAGTAATAACATATCTTATGGCCTACCCAATTATGTAATTTTAATTAAGTAATTTGCATTACATTTGATGGTTTCGCAGGTTGTATGTCCATCCAGACTCTCCTTTTACTGGGGAACAGTTACTGAAACAGATGGTATCCTTCGAAAAAGTCAAACTCACCAATAACGAACTGGACCAACACGGACATGTATGTATAATACTATTTATTGATAAAGGCCTATATTTATTCATTAAGTCATTCGTTTTTGTTTTGACTTCAGCTTATTATGCGTAACAGATCAGCCAATGACATGTAGGCTAAAACTATTCATGTAATTTTGGAAGTCGGGCAAATAACGGGGCTTTCGACATAACAGCGCAAATGTTCCGTCTGCAAAAAAGAGCTTAAACATACAGCCTTTTTATGTATTCTTAATAATACAGCATATTTTCCCTATGTTTTTTTCGCATTGTGTCCTATGTGTCTCCTTATATGTTAAAATGTAACCTAGGCTATTTTAATGAATTTATTCACAAAAACGCTTTAAAAGTTGCAGGTTTTTAAAAACACAAATGGATAGTAAGGATACATAGTAAATGTAATTGCACAGAAAATATCGACAGATTAGCCTATTATCGTATTTGGCCTATTATACAGTTATTATCATTAATTTAAAGCAAAAGTGTTCGGCACGTTTGAAATAGTAGGTTACAATGCATGCAATGGTCCATTGAAAAAGACATGCATAGTTTTGCTAACCAATTATCAATATTTTTAGAGTGCAATAAAACGAAACTAAATTGATTGAACAATTTACAAAATCAGTGTGATATAATTGTGATATTTTAATTGACACACTAATGTAGGGGATAGACAGAGAAATAAAACCTTTCCACAGTAGGCTACTGTATATTTATTCTTCAGGATAGGCATTTGGAAATACAATTTAGAATACACAAACTGAAAAGAAAATATTTAGAAAATTCTTATCTGTGTTTGGAAGATTTGAGGTCCTTGTTTTATTATAGCTGATGGTGATGTTAATGTATACTCTGCCAGTTGTCTACAATACTGACTTTTCAGACTCATTAATAACTTGATCTGTTATACAAGTGACTGATTGTTTATTAATCTTTTTTTCCTGGAGGAGTACAGCAAAGAATTTGATTTAATCAGAGACCTACGCACAAATCCTAGTACATGATAGGTCTAAATGTGCTCCGTATTTGAAATGGAAAAAAATAACAATATTAAAGGAAGAATAATATTAAAAGAAATTGAATGTGCAGAATGGGAAAGGAAACACTGAGGGTTAGGACATTTTTATGATATAATTATATTACACAGTTATAATACATTTTTGGTTTGATTTTAATTTCTAAATTCAAATGTATTTATTTCTGTCATTCTCACATTCACCAAAACTCAAAATTATAGTGGATGTGAATTAGTTTCTTATTATACACTGCTATATGTCATATTACGTTTTGACATTTTTGAAGAAAACATATTTTTGCCATTTTTTGTAACCATGTCTTTGAAAAGGTTTATTTCTGTCAAAACCACAACTTTATTAATTATCATTGCATATTGGGACCACACACAAATAGCTATTGATTCAGAGGGAGCTTCAGATTATTGTATTTGAATATTTAGTTGGTATAGTGATGTCTTGGTGTTGTAAAATATTTTTTCGTACCCCTTTGCAGATTATTCTGAACTCCATGCACAAGTACCAGCCGAGGGTCCACATTATCAAGAAGAAGGACCACACCGCCTCATTGCTCAATCTCAAGTCCGAGGAGTTCCGCACCTTCATCTTCACAGAGACAGTCTTCACGGCCGTCACCGCCTACCAGAACCAGCTGGTGAGTTCAAAGGTCACAGCATCTGAGGTCAGCAAGGAAATAAAGACCATTAATTGGTATATTTTCATAACAAAATATTGAAAAGAAAAAGGAAAAGCTCTTTAGTGAACTCTTGTCCTATTGTCCCAAAGGGCTGAAATGTTGTCATTCAAACAGGGTAATCCATTGGTGGCATTGAGGCTTTCTGACTTTGATGGTTTATTATTCAGTAATTTAAGAATTAAGATCATCTACATTTTCTTTGAAATATTATTTTTTGAACTGGCATTCCACGAGTGAAAGAGACGTCTTGTTAGTGACAGTATAGCAAATTACTTTCATCCAATTCCTGTCTTGGAAAGCTTGACAATCCTTCTATTTTTTTTAATGCCGCACATAGCTGACAGTATATGTCTGTGTGCATCTTATCGTAAGTTTTGAAAGCTGTACACAGAATGGTTGAGGAGCATTGCGTGTGTTTATGGTCATTCTGTGTGTTGGGATGGAGTAGGCATGCGAGTGGGCTTTTGACGCAGCATCCCAGAGGCCAACAGTGGCCCAGATTTGTTTAGTCTACATGAGGCGTTATGATGTGATAGAGGGGTAGAAGAAAAGGGAGTTGGAGGGGGCAGAGAGCGATAGAGGGACAGAGGCACACACACAGAGGAGGAGTGTTGTACACATACCAGTATATGTGCATATATATGAGTGACTGATTATGTGTCTGTGTCTGTGTGTGTGTGTGTGTGTGTGTGCATGTGTGCGTGTGTATGTTTGAATTTGTGTGTGTGTGTGTGTGTGTGTGTGTGTGTGCGTGTGTGCGTGTGTGAATGAGAAAGAGAGCGAGAAAAAGAGAGAGTAGGAGAGATAGAAAGAATGAGTTTTAATCTTGTTGTTGGCATCCTGCTCCACAGATAACCAAGCTGAAGATTGACAGCAACCCGTTTGCCAAAGGCTTCCGAGACTCCTCCAGACTCACGGACATTGAGAGGTACTAAGAATTCTCTGTTCTCTTTAAAGTGTGTTTGTTTCTGACCCAGATCCGATAAGAAAGCGAGAGAGTGTTGGGCAGGCGGGGATGACATCTGCACTACAGTAGTGTGTGTGGGTGGTTGTGTGTGTCTAACTGGCTGGCGTGCCAAGCTTTCGGGTGTAGGAAAATATCTGCGCTACAGTGGAAAGACAGACAGCGAGAGAGAGAGAGAATGTGTGTGTGTGCGTGTGTGTGTGTATGTGTGTGTATGCCAGTACCTTTTCACATATTCAGTACTTAAATGCATTTATACAACCCACTTCCAACCTGACAACCAAAAGACCACCAAAAAAAAAAGAAATTACCCCCCCCCCCCACACACACACACACTCCCTCTCTCACTCTTCCTGTTTTTTGGGAAGGCTGTGAATTAGATGTGATCAATTGATCTTTGGGGAGCTGCAGAAATCGCATTAGTCTGGAGTCGGCCGCTGCACTAAAACATGGCATAATTCGATTGGCTGCTGTGACTGATTGAAACCAGCCACCCACGTAGCAGGGCCGGCAGGAGCTGTGAGGGCCCTCTACCCTCCACGCCAGCGCGCCGCTGATAAAAACACACATATTTGTATTGCACCGCTGACAGATATTGCACTTTCCTAACCTAATTGGGGGGCCGTAATGTGGACGCATGGGCCCTTGTGATGCAGGGGACTCTTAGGCCTGTGCTGCCCTCTCCCATACATGGAGGGGGGCTGCCTAAGGAGAGGCTAATCGAACGTGAACTAATGTACTTACAGATCAAAAAAGGAACAAGGGCAGTGTGTGTGTGTATGTGTGTGTTTGGTGGTGTGTGTGATTTTTTTCTCTGAAAACCCTCCCTTTCAAGTATTGTTTGTGGGTGCTAAAAGATCCTTTTTTGTGTGTCTGTTTATGCTATTTTTGTTACGTGACGTGTAGTGAGCTGTGTGTTGTGGTGTAGTGTAGAATCTCTCCAGTACGACTGTGTGAACATGTGTGTAAAAAAATGTGTGTAAAAAAGCAGAAATTACTCACGATACAGATGTGACTAAATGTTGATGTTTGCCATTTGTGTGTGGGGGGTGAGGTCATTGCAATTTCTGATTATCTGCAAAAGAGACATATTCCACTGTGTTCCTTTTTATCCTAAAGTGGCTTAGTGGTCAGTACACAGCCCTTGCAGCTTACTGCTAGGGGCATGAGTCCGGTGTAATCACCAATGCCATCCATTGTATCCAGCATTACTTTGGGTGAAAGCACCTATAGCTTTTTGTGTGCATTTTATTTTCTGTGAAAGTAGAGATATATCTTGGGCTCGTCTCTTGGGTTTTGATGCAGGGAAAGTGTTGAGAATTTGATCCATAAGCACTCATACGCCCGGTCACCCATCAGGACATACGCAGGCGAGGAGGAGGGCATTGGCGAGGACGGACTCTCCGCACACGGCAGGGGTAAGGCCCTCTCTCTCCGTTTCCTTAGAAAGATTACCAAAGGCGCAGTGAATTTCATACATTAATACTACTGGCCGTATAACTGCTATGCCCCTATTACCACTACTGTTACTACAAGTATTAAATAATAATAATAAAAATAATAATAAAAAATAAAAAAAAAATAATAATAATATACTTATAAATAATGATAATAATTATTATATATATTTTTTATTATATTGTAATAAACCTTTATAAATAATGCCCTTTGTACTGCAAAATGATTTTAGTACACAAAATGTTTGCTGTGAGGAATGTGTTTATGCTGTAATGTACCTTGTCCCACAGGCTCAGCCTTCACTGCCTCAGACAACCTCTCTCTGAGCTCCTGGGTCACCACCACCTCGGGCTTCTCCGGCTTCCAGCACCCCCAGTCCCTCTCGGCCATCAGCTCCAGCACGGCCTCCCTCGGCAGCCCCCTGCCCCACCCCATCCAGGGCTCCCTACCCCCCTACAGCCGCCTGGGGGTGCCCCTCACGCCCTCGGCCCTGGCCGGCTCCATGCAGGGCAGTGGGCCCACCTTCCCCTCCTTCCACATGCCCCGCTACCACCACTACTTCCAGCAGGGCCCGTACGCCGCCATCCAGGGACTGCGACACTCCTCCACCGTCATGACGCCGTTCGTATGACTGCCGTGATTGGCAGAGGGGATTGATGGGATTGCTGATGCGTGTGGCCCTGTGATCTTCTCTCTTTATATCTCGTGTGTACTCTCCGGTGCATAATCGCTGGTGTGTACACACACACACACACACACACACACACACACACACACACACACACACACACACACATACAAGTGCACATACAAAGACAAACATAAACACATGCTCACACGCAAGAATACACACACAAACTTCACATAGACACACCCACACTGATAAAACAAAACAAAAAACAAGGATATCATGTATCATGTTTAATAAGTCCTCCTTGTAAATAGTGTGAGTATAAACTTTAAAGAAACGGACTACTCAATGACGCGGAACTGCTGCAGCAGTACTCAGCACAGTTGGAGCACGGCGAGAGAGACTTTAACAGACTTGAGGATTGTGGATTTTAACGAGACTTGAGGAACACACACAGTGCTCCTCCCACAGGGGACCTTGCTAGCAAAACCAACAGAAGCGTTTCTGTCTGGCCCTTCTCCTGGCCACTCAGCTAAGGTGAGACAGCAAATGATTGACAGCTGCTCATGATGACTTACTTGTGTGTCCTGCTCTGTCTCCTCCTTCTCCCTCTATTTGTCCATATTTGCCCCCCCCCCCCCCCCCCGGAATGCATGGAATGGACTGACGACCCTGAAAGATGCAGAGTAGATGACATGAACAGGGCTCATCACCACCCTGCAACACATGTGAACTTCAACAGACTGTGATGCACTAAAGCCCTGTCCACTAAAGCCCTGTCCACTTAAACCAACAGGGGCGGCGCTCTGGACTGTCCAGTCATACTGACCACCCCCTGTGTCCTCTTCCTCAGCAAGGAAAAGTGCTACCTCTATGTCAGACTTCCAAATATTTAATGCCTGCCACTGAAAAAAAAGGTCTTTAACTCCTTGTTGTTTTGAACTCATTTATGGTGCAGAATGATACTCTGAGACTAAGTGATGGTGCTGTTCGGCTTGAGGGCTGGAAGGCGTTTCACATCCCCCATGTCTGGTTTTTAAACCCACTTTTCCATTTGTACAAAATATCCCATCAATCACTGCAATTTGTGATGAAGTTGCAAGCAGCTGATATGTAGAAGCAGATCATGCTGGTTTGAACTTGGATGGATGATGCAATGCAATGAGTCTAGTTTGTCTATTCAGTGTGTTTTGTAGGGGAAATACGAAAGGTTTTGATTTACAGAGCTATCCATGCTTTCATTTCATTTCAACATTGCAGCAAAGTGGAAACAAAGTGTTTATAATTAATATATTTAGTTGATGCTTGCTCCTGTCTCCCTTGTAATCAACATGTTTTGGTCCTATGGCTGCAGACCATGCTTCTATGTTCTAGTGGGCTTCCACTCTCCCCCTTATTCTCATACTTCTTGTGCGTTTCATTTGAAAGCAGCATACTTAACAATAGCGCAATTCACTTTCCATGGGCAGTGTTAGTGTTTGTTATGGGTTGCCTATAGGTTTGTAATGAAGTCCCAAGCTTTCCCCACGCTTACTCTCTGGCTCTCTAATTCTCTCCATGGAGCTGATCTATTGTATCTCCAAGCAAGTATGTCAACAGTCTCCTTGGAGGAAGTCCACACCTGTAACTAATGGCCTCACAGTGCCCACTCCCTCCCTCTCTTACTCTCTCCCTCTCTTACACACTCTCTTCTCTCTCTTGCTCCTTCCGACACCGCAGGCAAGGGGAAACAGGCTACTTCATGGCTAAATGAGTTTCATTTGTGCCACCAGTGTCAGTGTATCAGCTGCTAATTATGGAACAGCACTCAAAATTGACATGTTTAAAACAGAGGATAATGTGTGTGTGTGTGTGTGTGTGTCGGTGAATGTAAACCATGAGTGGAGACGTGTAACTCTTCGGCCACGTTAGAGATGACCTAGTGATGAATCTTTGTTATTTATCCACGGAGGAGCTGCAGAAGCTGGAAAATGTACTTGTTCATCAAATCATTTCTTTTATTTGACATCTACCATGCTATCTGTTTTGAATTAACTGGACTTGTGCAGAATATATTGAAAAATATATTTTTTTTCTGAGAAGATGCATTTGATGGGGAATTAAAAAACAAATACAGGATCAGTCTTCACTCTTCCCCCCAAGCTGTGACCTAAAAATGTGGCATAAATTGATGTGTTTTGAAGGGATTCTGGTAGTATCTGCATGGAAAGCCAACTCTTTGAAAATCTATGATGCCATTCTTGCTATAGTCTGTTGAATCTACAGTGGGTGCTCACAAAAAATTACAAATTTATTTCTGTCCAGGGGATGAAGTCCCTACTTGTATGATTATGGTCCTGGATGTCATGTAAAAAAGACATTGCAGACTTGGTAATAATGTCATCAATAATGGCACCGTACTTGCTGAAGGAGGAAAGGACTCTGTTGCTTGCTGAAAGAAGACTTTGTACGCACAGTTATGAACGTCGATCTGCAGAGTGATTTCTCTGTTTTTTTGTTTGTTTGTTTGTCATTTTGTGTTTTGTAATGCTTGTATTATTGTATTATTTTCCATGTTCTGTGTAACCTAGACATACGGTAACATAACATCATTTGGATGATTTTTAAGTGCAATATATTTATTTCTGCTCTAAAATGATACGGCATAATGTAATATTTCAAGCATTTAAAAATAGATGTTATTTGTAAACAATGACAAATATATACTCTATCACCTAAACAAAATGTATGCTCTGAGACTGTGATTTCCCAAATTTTGAAATCTGTGATCAACTATGATGCAATGTTCTGTCTAATGAAAATATTAATATGTTAAAGTTTAATAACATTTACCTTTTTCCAAAATAAGCCCTTGGTTTCATCTAGTGATATTGATGTATTTTTCACAACTGCTGTTTGGACATTTGATGTTGGCGAGTGATGCGGTTAGATTTACAACAAAAGGCATCTCTGGCAATTAAAATAACCAGATAAAAAAATAATGGATAATAATTTAAAAACACATTGAAAGGTCAAATAAAAAATAGGATCCTCCATTACCTGCTATAATAACCACCATCCACCAAGTTACATAACCAATTTCCATTTCCATGTGAAATATAAAAATATACAGAAATATTTATGTGACAGACACTTAGATATTATCAGGGAGGACTTGAATACCGGGTAAAGTAGGTCCTGTTTTCAGTCCTGTGCATGACCATAGAAGCCTCAGGGCGCCCACTGAGTTGAAATGCACTTCCTTTAGGGGGCGGAACTGATATGTAGCCTACTGTCAATTATTGACTAATGTAATCCCATAGAGCCAACCCTGATCTCGGATTAGATCTATTGATCTGTGAATCACAGTGCATGAGACCTCCCAGAGCAGGGTTCATAAAACTCTCCTGATGATGAGGTCGACTCTCTCTTTGGAGCTATGCTAATGCTAATGCTTACGCTGCAGCCTTCATTAGTGCACAGACTTGGGCTGCATTTCACAACACAAGGCTACCTCATTATGCACTACTCCGGGGTCAAGTGTATACAGCCTGAGTCATGCAAGGCAATGTTTCTGAACTGTAGCATATACAGGTGTATCTCAAAACAATTAGAATATAATGGAAAAGTCCATTGTTTTGACCCAATTATAGTCAATGGTTTTGACTTAATTACAGTACCCTCCAGAATTATTGGGACCTTTGCTAAAGTTGACTAAAAAGAAGAATATAAAATCATCTTTTGGAAATTGATCGATAAAAAAATGGAAATATCCAACCTGTAAGGACACCAATTTTCTTTGTGAATGAATAATGTATCATAAATAAATAAATAAATGTTCTTCCTTAAAATACAGGGATCATAAGTGTTGGTACCCCTATGTTAAATTCTCATATTTTTATGCTCATTGAGCTCAATGCAAATCAAGCCAGCTAATAGGCTAACTGAAATAAAACCATGCCAATCTCTAGGTATGGTGAAGGGTATGTGATGTGGGGCTATTTTAATTCCAAAGGCCAAGGGAACTTAATCAATCTTTCAACCATGAGCCTTTAAAAATAAAAAATCTGCCTGCCTTAACATATATACTTATATTTATATACATATAAATACTTATGATCCCTGTATATTAAGGAAGAATATTTATTTATTTATGATACATTATTCATTCACAAAGAGAATTGGTGTCCTTAAAGGTTGGATATCTCCTCATTTTTTTACTTTAAGGCATTAGATAGATAGATACTTTATTGATCCCCAAGGGGAAATTCAAGAGATTAAGATCAATTTCCAAAAGATGATTTTATATTCCTCTTTTTAGTCAACTTTAGCAGAGGTGCCAATAATTCTGGAGGGTACTGTAGCTGATTAGAGCTCATCTCAGGTTGACAGTTCTGTATAATTTTTTTTAATTGATTTTTGATTTCAATTAGATGTAAACCATAGTCATCAAGATTAGAATGATCAAGATTAAGTCATAAAAAGGCTTGAAATATTTCACTTTTTGAAATAAATTATGGGAAAAATGACCTTTTCCATGACATTCTATTTTTTCAAGATGCACCTGTAGGCTTATATAAATAAAATATTTATAAATATTACAATTATTTCATAAAATGTAAAAGATACTGAAATACAAGGCTATATATCACAAGATGTATGGTATGGTGTGTATTTTAAAGGCATTAGCCAACAGAACGCCTTATGAGCACAACTTAATAGTTGGTAGCAGCCCTGAGTGCGCCCTCAGCATGAGTCTCCGCGGCGTCACTCTCACAGCCGCAGGCCCACCGGTGGATCAATAGCAGGGCGTTAGTCACCGTTTCACCAGGAAGAAGGGAGCACTTCTATCCCCTGATAAAATCGGTAACATCCTTTTGAAAATAAATAAATAAACAAATAAATAACATCCACCGAGACGCTGATTGAATTAAAGGGATAGGCGAAGGGCAGTCTCGGGGCGGTGAGGTATGGTGAAATAAATTGAAAAGAGCAGTTCGCCAGAGAGTCCATTTGAGGGAATAACAGTGTAATTTACACAGTGAGTACTGCTAGATGAATCTAATGTCATTTCCATCAATTTTGCATCTCTTTTTTTTGTCTGGTGGCCGTTTAAGCGTTTCGAGGAGACAGCAGGCGTGCATCACTATGTCAGAGGCCGCGGTTTGGACCTTGCTTGTTTATTGTGTGGCGGCCAGGCCTGAGAATAGCAAACTTTCATCCCCTCCGCTGATAAAGAAACCAAGAAGAAAGGCTGCTTCTCTGGAGCACAGCGTCCTCACACTCAGACACTTGCAACCATCCATCACCATTACCACCACACAATCGCACAAGACAACATGATCTTAACTTGCATGACTATTTTTCGGGATTTGCCATTCACAGCCAGGCAAATATAAATAAATAAATAAATAGAAAGACAGAAATCCTATAAGAATGTCTCCTGAATAGTCGCTTGAACTTGTGCACACTACATGGGCCACTCAGACCACGCCAGCCAACAGACATCACCATTTAGCATGGAAGCTACTAAAGTTCATTATGATGATGAGATTTTCAAAGAAGAAATGAAAGAACAAGAGGACATTAATTGAAAATCTCTACCTCCGATAAGGGAGCCTCAGCTCTGAACTGAAGGAGACTAACTTGATTTGCTCAGTTACTTAAGAAGGCACCAAGTAAAATGAGGACCCAATAAAGGCTCCGTCATGCATAATTAATTGTGTTGTTGCAATGAACTAAACAGAATCCATCTTCATTTGATTAGAGGTTTCTGAGGACGCTGGAGTGCACTGCATTCCTTTCCACCTATACACGTCTCCAACATCAGTAGGTCCAGTGGTGGGGTGGACACATGCGTCTTATGTTTACATAAGGTATGATCCCCTCCAAAGAGCAATCAGGTAGGCTATCTATAGTGGTTCTCTGGCTTGGTAGGTTCCATAACTTAAAAAAAAAAGGGGGGGAAAAAATCAAAGGTCCTTTTCGTTATCCTGATATCTTATACACTTGTTCCATGCACAAAGAAGAGTTGTTTCTATTGTCATTTGAGATGAAAGGCCACCACTGCTATTATGATATCTGTCCACATGTGATGAAGGGCAGAGAAATGAAAAAGCCTTGGAGGCCTTATTTCAGATTTATGGCCGTGTTTTTTGACAGAGCAAGCTCTGCTTGCTGATAAATTATGCTTGTCCAAAGAGTTACATTTGAGATTTGTCTCTATGGTAATCAAAAAACAAACAAACAAACAAAAACAATTCAAATCAATAGGTCACTTCATGGAAAAATAACTGTCAGAGAATCCAGTAAGAAGATTGCAGGTCTAATTAGTGGACAAGTGGTGCCACCTAGTGACCAGTTTATGTCATGACATACTGACTGAACATGCCCAGCATCAGATGAAGAAATACATGAAAGGTACTGAAACTCCAACGTTTTTTTTTTTATTATTCAAAAAAGCAATGCCTTCTTGTAACGAGATCCATATGTTTAAATATGCATTACATAGCGTTTATATATAAGTTCTCATATTTGCTTGCATGTGTCAGTGTGTGTCTTAGTCTTTTAAGTTCTTTTTTTAAAACAGGTGAAAAATATGGAAGACACAGACATTGTCAGTCCACCGAAAAGTACCTCCTGACGTGATCAAAACAAAAATAAAAATAAAAGCAAAATTAAAAATCATAGTAAAACTGTAGGCTTAGTAACTAACGCAGAAGGGATGTGTACTCACACATAAAAGCAGCATTTATGACCTGCTGACACATGGCACAACCATGATTCTGAGTGGTGGCTCCTCATTCTTTTATTATCAGCTCCCTTTGCTTCTTTTTCCTCTTCAACAGTTCGCTGTACACGGCTCAGGCCTCTGTGCCTCACCCACTCTTTGACACACACACACACACACACGCACACAACACACACATGCGCACAAACACACTCAATACACACACACATGCGCACACACACACACACCCCCACACACACACACACAGGCAAACCCTAGTTGGCACCGTGGGCAGGTCCCTCAGGGATGAGTGAGGTGAAGAAGGTGCTGATGAAGGACCAGGCAGCTGCCAGGAAGCCCGGGTAAGGTGGCCCGGGGTTGGCACCGTCCGGCTGGCCCTCCTCTCCGCTCTCGCCGTCCTCTTCGTCTACGCCTTCATCCATCAGACGCTCCTGCAGGCCAGGTGGGGGGGGGGGGGGGGTGTTACAAGACTGTCAAGAGGACTAGACTCACAGGCTCTGACTGAACACACACACACACACACACACACACACATCCACACATTTGGACAGCATGGAACTGAGGACTATTGAGTTCCTCTGACCGCAATTTGAGCTCCTACCTTGGGGCATGTAGTTAAGTTAGTTAGTAGGTAGTAGAACTGTGTTCTTAGAACTATTGTGTCCAAATGTGCCTAATGATGATGCTCTTGAGTCTCAACCTTAGCTCAACTTATCCCTCAAAAGACTGGAAGGTGAGGGGTTTGTGTGTGTGTGTGTAGGTCAGTGAGATGTGTGTATGTTAGTGGATTAAAGCGAGTGTGAGGTGCATGTGTGTGTGTTTAATTGGTTACCATCTCCTGCATATCGTTGTGGCGGTCGACCTCCTCCTGGGGTGCCTCTCCTGCTCCGGGATTCTGTTCCTGACGGAAGGGGAACCAGCCTGCCTGGTGCCTGCAGGGAGCACAACACACACACACACACACACACACACACACACACACACACACACACACACACACACACACACACACACACACACACACACACACACACACACACACACACACACACACACACACACACACACACACACACACACACACACACACACACATTAGAGGGGTTTGCATAGGGTACGACATGGTAGAAACAGTGAAAATGCAGGGAAGTGATTGGCAAAGGTCAAAAAAGCAGGACAATATATAGAGCACATAGTGCGGAGTGGTGATGCCCCCCTGGCACTAGAAATTTTAAAAAAAATAACCCCTTAAATGATCTGATGAATTTTATGGAAACTACTGATAAATTGAGATACATATATTTCATACATTATAGCATATTACAAAACAGACTATAAGGCCTAAAGAAATCGAATTAATAATAGAGCAAAGTAGCATAGGCCTACGCAAGACTAAACCATAGAAATGGCTGAAATATAAAGGTCATCATGATCATTTTGCCAACAATGATGTAGAGCCATGGATTTGTTCAGTTTGAAACATGTTTTGTTTATAACTTAAACCTACATAATTGAAACTACTTGATGATAATATATAGCCTGCCCCCTAACAGTCCCCTGGGCCTGTGTAAACTAGGGAAGGTGATAGGCCTACTGATATTGATGCTGATTGAAGAGGATGCCGCTTGAAGGTTGTTGATTTTTCAGTTCAAAAAGGAATCAAATTACACCTCTCCCTCTCCTCTCAAAGTAACATTGTAGGTCCTACACCTCTCCTCCTAAAATAAAATGGTAGGCACCAACTGTTCTTATACTGCCCCAGGATTGTGTAGGCTAGGCCTAGGTCGACATCACGAGTTGTACACACTACAAATCACACACTAAATGGAAAGTTAGAATTAAAATGCAGACTGTGCCTTTAAATAACCAACTTTTTATCGATCAGCACAATTCTACAGTAGACTATGTTTTTACTAAAGATTCAGCTTAATATTATGTGCAAGACTGATATTTACCAAGCATACCAAAGCTTAGTCACTTAGTCTTAGTCACTGTCACCATACGTTTTCTCGTGGTGATATAGAAGGTCATCCCAAAATATGTGACAAGCGCGAAATGACAAGGTGTTAAACTATTTAGTAGACCTAAGCTAGACAAGTGTTGTG
Organism: Alosa pseudoharengus; assembly: GCF_046254945.1. Taxonomy (NCBI): domain Eukaryota; kingdom Metazoa; phylum Chordata; class Actinopteri; order Clupeiformes; family Clupeidae; genus Alosa; species Alosa pseudoharengus. The sequence continues at coordinate 33,345,944 of NW_027468587.1, read as the reverse complement.
GTTAAAACCATGAAAACCAGTTGGCTAGTTGGCTGACACAGTGAACTTCAAGCACAGTAGCCTACACGCGGCAGAAATTAAAAATCAATATCAGCATCAGGAGATGCTTATCATCGGGAAATCCCAACAAGGCAAACTGGAGGCCCAATGCAAAGCCAAAACGAGAAAAAAAACAACTTCATAAATTGTGTCTTTTTAAATCGATTTGTTGGCTGTTTCATGGATTCTGCTGCGAAACAAATAGGCCTAGTTCGCCACACACACTACAGGTTTCTTGAATCAAACATTCTTTACAGGGTTCCCACTCGAAAAGAAATGTAAAATCCCATGACTTTCCCTGACAAAAAAAATGAATTTCTTACTATATAATTAATCGTACAATATACCGACCAATGATTTCAGAGTAGCCGCGTAGCTTTTTTAGAGCGGAAGATGAATAAATGGGCATTGAATAAACAACTTTGGCCAACTCAAGCAAGCAGTACAGCTAAAAAACAGATATACACTAATTCTGTGTGGAAATATTTATATATTATTTTTGGCAAGTAAATTTTAAACTGCTACAACAAAAAGACCTGATATTCCATGACTTTGCACCAAAAATGATTAAAAATAATCCCTGACTTTCCATGTCTGGAATAGACTTTCCAAAATTCCATGATATTCCAGAAAATCCATGACCCTGTCTTTAGAACGCAGCTTATCAACCCGTCTGCTTTCACTTTCAATGAAATCACTTTTAATGAGATTATGAAAGATGTGAATTAGAAGCACAAAACCTGTTGTGTTGCAAGAGATGCAGCTGAAAGAGTACCTTCTATGACACTATAGCAAGGCCTACAGCCATCAAAATGCCCCCTTTGAAAAAGCCCACGCGGGGCCCAACTCACAGGTACACCAGCAGCATGGCTCCGATCACCATGACGAAGCGGCCGAACGACGAGTAGAAGTAGACAATACTGAGCAGGATGGCCGCGCGCGACACCGTGTACATCCAGTCCAGCCAATCGCGATTCAGCTCGTCGTCGTTCAGCACAGGCCCACCCTGGGCATTCATCTGGATGTTGGGGTTGGCCGGCCGGTCCTCGGGCGCGGCAGCAACGGCCACAGCGGGGTTGGGGGCAGCGGCGGCGGCTGGGGGGTCGTTGGCCTGGGGGGGCTGAGGCGGGGAGAGTGTGGCACTGGGGGAGGGGGCACGGGCGGTGATAGGGGCCTGAGAGGCTGCCAGCGCCGCCTGACTGAGGGAGGGAGGGAGGGAGGGGGAGAGAGAGGGAGGGAGAGAGAGAGAGAGAGAGAGAGAGAGAGAGAGAGAGAGAGAGGGAGGGAGAGAGAGAGAGAGAGAGAGAGAGAGAGAGAGACACCAGAAGACAAATTCAACAGGATAGAAAAATGTGTCTGAGCACTACCCACAAAAAAAGACTTTCATGAACAGCCATGGCAAAGAGAGAGGAGGTGAGTCATCTTTAATCATTTCTAGGCCGTGCTCCACATGGGGAGGGTGATGTGGTCAAATGAGGCACTTACTACTGCATATAGTAGTGGCGGGCATACATCTGCTGCCACCACAGCATCTGCATAGGCATGTACATGGGATGGGCCGGCAGAGGGGCTCCTGCTTGCATGGGGACTGGGAATCCCGCTGGACTGTGGAGAACACACACACATACTCAATATAATCAGCATCAGAGTTTTGCACTCAATACTACTAACCCATAGGATAATACAGGGATACCGTTTATACATTGATTTTGCTAAATTTCTTCAGCTATGAGGTTAATACATGGAGGCAGTTAATATGGTATTAATATGTTTGTTTTTTTTACTTGCATAAAACACTGTCCTGCGGCTTATACACAATGCAGCTAATACACAGGAAATTACTGTACATGTCAGACCTTGATATAAAGTAGGTAACTCTTTTCCCTTCCAGCTGAATACACACACACACACACACACACACACACACACACACACACACACACACACACACACACACACACAAACACACACAAACACACACACACACAGTAGGAGCCATTCTGCTCGTCACACATAGCAGACATCTTTCTTTTTCTATCATTTCCATTATGGGTCTTTGAGCATGTCTGTGAGTGGTCATTGAGTTGACCGTTCTCAGGAGCTATGACTAAAAGTCATAGACTGCAAGGCAGATGCATGGGTGGCGTTATGTACTAACTCTTGCATGATGCCTGGGGGAGCAGGGTTGACCGTGTGGGAGGGCCCCCGATGCCTCAGGCCGTCAGAACTTCCTGTGGTGGAGGTGGATGGGCCATCCTGATTGGGCGAGCTGGCTGGGGAGGACGAGGAGGAGCTGGAACCGTCAAAGTTCTGAAAGATGAGAAAAGGTCAATGTCACTCATTAAAATAATGATATAGTAATATAATAATAACTGATTCAAGAATGAAAAAATGCTTGAAAAAATTTTAGCAGGGCATGGTGACAAAGTAAAACTGGACAGTGCACATTCAAAAGGCCAAGTTACTTCACTGTGTAAAAACAATCAGTATTTCAGTGCAATTGTTTTCTTTCACTTTCATTAATAGATCCGTGGGGTATACTATGAATCTCGATTAGTGGGTTAGCGAGGTATGTTGCGCTCAAAGCCAGGGTATGCTGTGACACGAAAGTGGATCTGTTTTAGTGTCGCTATATCACCATGGTATCTTATGCTGTCAACCAAACCTGGTAGGGAGGAGGTTATGTGCTAAGTTATAGCTCAAATCGTCTAATCTACCGCCCACTGACCAATCAATTGTCTTAAAAACGAAGTTCTCTCACGTGTAGGATTCTGTCTTACAGGTGGAGCTCCGCCTCTACTAACATTTTGGATCTCGAATGTGCTTTAATAGTGCTGTGCGTGCAAATATCCCACTATGGACATGCATACCATAAAACAACTGATGACAATTGATTTATTTGATGTTATAGGTTAGACACAAAAAATTACCGCAGTGTAGATTAAGATATCGCTCATGAATGCGGAAGTAATTGTTTTTAAATAGAGGCGGTCTTGTGCGTCTCCACGTTTCACGATTGGCCAACGTCATCCCAACACCGAGAACGCGCACAGATCTGAGCTGAAAGCCTAGTTTGACAAATATATCACATAACTGCTATCATAGTATCACTTAACGTATACCCCTGAGTCAAGGCTTTGTCAAGCCTCGATATGTCTACATAGCCTAGAAATGTCTAACATGCTTCGTAGTATACCCCACTGGTGACTGAAGGAAAGTACCTACAATTCCTCTAATTGGCTAGAGTAAGTATAATAAAGTGTTCCTTCTACCTTTCATATCTCCCACTCAGCCTAACCCCCACATGAAACACAGCACTGATTAGCCAGTGTAACTGCACAGGGATGGAGGGGGGGAGACCCAGGGGAGCTCCAGTGCAGGCGAGCGGGCAGACTCACCCCAGAGCTGGCGTCCGCTGTCCCAGGGGTGCTGGCACTGCTGTGGGTGGATGGTGACTCGGGGGGGCTGTGGGTGGCACATACCAGGTGGAGCATGTGGTACTCATCTTGCTGTGACAGACACACACGTCTACATTTAGGCCAAGCGTTTGAGTTTGTTTTCTCACACTTATATCTATTCACTCTGGGATGTCCTTTTACCCAAAGCAACTTACAGATACGGCATTTTCCATAATATAGAGATACTTGGTGTTGAGTGTTGTTTTGTGTGGGTGTTATGTGAGTGTGTGGTTGTCCTGTTGTTATCTGTCGTCTGTCTATCTGAAAAGCTGTATGGTGTAAGATGAATTTCCAAAAGGATCAATAAAACATCTATCTATCTATCTATCTTACAGGTATAGGAGATACCAAGAGGACATACCAAGACTCTTACAGCCTAAATTATACAGTATCATAGTCACTGGATGATGCATGAAACTGGGTCCAGGCAGTATTGAGGCTTAAAGAAATGCCCAATCCTCAGAGGAGAGACAGTGGCCTTATAATGGGTTATTTTTAACAGCCCTAATGAGACGTGGCTGGCCAAAGACGGGAGCCTGCTCTTTATTGTTGCTCTCATTATTGTGGGTGGATGATGGGGACAATACAGCCAACAGCGCCAGGCCAGCAGAGAGAACAGACTGGAACTCGTGGGCACACAAAAAGAACAACCACCCCAGCAGAAAACTTAAGGCCTACCTCACAACAATTCAATGCGCGCACACACACACACACACATATTCTCTCTCTCTCTTTATTTCTTTCTCTCTCACTCACACACACACACACACACGTATGCATGCATGCACACACTCTCTCTTTTTCCCTACCCAACACACAGACACACAAACACACACCTTTCTGAGGACATCTCTCAACTGTAGATGGTCTTGGAGAAGCCGTCCTGAGTACACCAGCCTCTGGTCCTTTGATGACTGCAACACAAACAGAAACCACCTCAACAACAGCACTTTTACCAGTCAGTTGCAGAGGGCCCTGAAAAGGTCATCCATTATGCCACAGACTCATGGCTCATATGCAGGGCTCATATTCACATGCAAGGCTGCACTTTCCTACAGACCTCTGATGAACTACATGAAAATAATGTCTTTCTAAACATTTGCAGGTGTAGAAGTGCAGGTATAAACACACATTTTTCAAATCAGTCAAAGTATGTGGCTACATCAGAAGTTTTTCTTGACATACTATTCTTAGTCTTAAGCCGAAGTTACATGGATTAAGTGTTTTTTTCCCCCATGAAAAAGTCTACAAAAAATAGGTCAGGAATTTCAGATCCTCATAATATTTGATACACATTAAGACACATTTTCTTCGGTCTAGTATTGCCATTGTGCAGAACTTAGAGCCATTTCCAATGGGATTTTCCTATGAGGTCTTCAATATGAATTAAATATATTTTTTTAAATCTTTATTTTTCACCCCAACTCAATATCTCTGTCATTTTGTTTCTGACAATGTCACACACACACACACACACAATGTGTGTGTATGTTAGTGGTTCAGACAAATGAAAAACAAACAGAGATCACCTGAATGCATTAATTCCTGTGAACTTTATATTGAAACTCAGGTCATGTCATGGAGCTTCATTTCTCAAATCTCCCTTAAACCAAATGTGAAACCATTTGTATAATCAATTCTTACTTGAGTCTGTGTGCATTAGCCTACATGTTTGACCATGTCATCACAAAAACTTGTATTTCCACTAGTGTTTTAGGAATGCTGAAAAAATGAGTTCCCCCATGTAGCTAAAGACATGTTTACATGTTTGTTTTTAACTCAACTTTGTCTACAGATTATTACATGATAAGCTTAAATATGAACAAAAATTTTTTTGTTTTGTCATATGTTGCCATTTTACCAAGAGGTAGATCCCATCACACCAATTACAGAGGGAAGGTGAGAATCTAGCATGGCCAAATATTCCAAAAATGAAAGAGGAATCTGCTCACAAAAATCACCTTAGTGAAATGTCCTGACCAGCTGCAAACTCCAACCAACAAATAGGTTGATCTGCTGATCAACTCCTCAGACTAAGCTATACTGCATACATCTGGGCATGTAGGAGTTAGATATGCATACATGACATGTCATGTCTTAGGCACTACTGTTTAAACAGCAAAGACATTGCCAATAACTGCATGCAGACTCACCGGCTTACTGGGGTACACATTTGAGATGTGTTTTTTCAACTTCTCTACAGTCCAATTCAAGAAACAGCTTATGGTCTGGTCATCATACTTCTGGTTGGGGGCCTTGATGACAAGGGTGACTGGACTGTCAACTGCACCTTGGTCCATGTTTCATGCTAGTGGTCTACTCCCTTGCTGGTTTTCATGAGGGGGTGCAATTCAAATTCTGAGTCCTATGTTGAAAGAAGAACTTCCAAGACTTCCCTTAGATCTTCGTCATGGTCACGTTCGGTCCAACCCCTAACAGTGATAGCCAACAAACTTTTATTGTAGCATTTTGTTAGAGGCGTCGGGTGACATGTGTCTAAACAAATCTTCCAGTCAAGAAGGAGGTGTCAAACTTCAACTGAAGACAACCTGAAAGACAACCATAACAATGGACAATTGATGCCTATGTTTAAATTTTTAAAAACAAGTAGGCCTAAAGTAGTATTCTGTAGCATTCCCAATATTTCCTGAACTTTAGTTATCATTACAGTACATCGGTTACATCACGTTAAATATACACAGACCACAAGGCATGGAAACACCAGTAAGGCTGACCCACAAACGGTTGATAGACATGACACGATGACAACGCACCTGTCGCGTTGCGTTAACTTGACAGCTGTCATAACAACCCAACCTAACCACACAAACACAATGTTTATGCCAAGAAGACAGCTCTAGCTTGGGTTAACATTTCTACCTGGCAGCAAAAATGACTGAACTGACAAGGGACACCAAGATAACACTATACATACGGAAGCACCTCAATCTATGTGGCACTATATTTTCTTCAGTGCAATGCACTAAGAGCGAAAGTTACATGAAAGACATAGTTAGCGCTATGGTGCTTCCCTGGGGAAGCTAGCCAACGCTAGGTGGAACATAATTCCAAGAAAACACAACACCGGAGTTTGCATTCAGGAACACATAAGATGAAAGGATTGTGATAGAGACCAAACTCATCCAATGAAGTACTTGAGTTTATACCCACCCAACTTAGCCGCTCCTGCCGTTTTTAGTTCTTTGTTTTTGGTGCGGATCCATAACACCCTATTTGTTATCTTGTAAAATGGAGTCGGGTGTATCACCGGAAATTACATCACTATCTGTCTAATGGTAAGGTGAGCGAATGTCCACCAGATGGCAGCAGAGAAGATTGTGTCTGGGTCAGGATTTTCTGCAGGCCAGAAAGCAAATACCTTCATCTCCATAGTACTGATTTTGTTGACAGCTGCGAGCATCACATTCTGCTTTGTTACAAAGATTTTTTCCATATAGCCTACAGACTTTAGACAGCTGAAATTCATGCTATTTAGAATTTCACATGCTCAATCTTACTTAGATTCTTTACATTACATTACATTTATTTGGCTGACACATTTTTAACCAAAGCAACTAACAACATGGTAAACAGTTTAAGTTTTAAAGCAATTCTCTCAACAATTTAGGACAATTTAAAAAAAGGTAGAGTACAGTAAGAATAAGTGCATCAGTGAGTGCTGTTTTTAAAGAATCTTAAAAGATTCTTGCTGTGTTAACCGCTTATGTAAAACCGCTTCACTTCAATGACTAAGAGAACCAATGAAGTCATTGGTTCACTTTTGAAGGGGTTCTAGTCACAATCATTGACATAATATGACGAGGTATATATGACAAAAAGTAGATACATAAGAAATAAACCATAATAAATAGATCATAATATATTTATTATGTCTCATCACGTTGTACTCATTTGTTATACACTTTCTTTTTGTTCTACAGGTGACGCAGCATACACATTTCATCAGCATGAGATAGAGATAGTTGTATGTCATAGTGCTCACAGTCCACATGTCTGGAACTCTGAATATACCGCTTTGGCCATTTCAGACATCCAGGCAGGAAAGTAATGCAAAGAGAGCATCGAACACCATTAACAAACCTCTATTCTTTTGGACTGCAATGCAATAAATCTAAACTGGAACACTTGCCCATATTTTTCATGCCCATAAACACATAACAATAGAAAAAGAGAGAATGCATGCAATGCATAGAAAATAACTATCTGGCCGTCTGTGTTGTAGCAATATCAGTGCTGGACAAACATTGGTACAGATTGACAATACTTGAATGTGCAATGGAGATGGGCATTTTGCTCCAGGCCTGATGTTTTATCATTCATGAGAGAAAACATATTTCCTTTTTAGCCCAAATGAAGAGGCAACACATGGAATAACGATCACATAAAATAATCCTTGTCTTTAATATTAGTGTTCCCATTTGCAATGTGTGACCAAAAGCCTCATTTTAAGTGCTTTTGCTTCAGCTTACTCAGAACATCTTGAGTAAGCTTCCTGCTGTACCTATTAATCTTATGATGCTCTGGCATCCATCCGAGCAGGAAACGATGAAAGTCAGTCCATGCAAACGCAAACATCTCCCTCCACTCCGTTTCCAGATCTTTGAAATTCACTTGCTCCTCCTCAACAGCTGCCCTTAGTTCAGAGAAATAGTAGTCCAGCAGGTCTGGAGCCCTCTTCTCGCACTGTTTCTCATTCATACAACTGCCGAGGAAATAAATCACATCCTTCATCCCACAGCCACCCCCCACGTACTGAAAGTCCACCGCTGCCACCCCATTTCCTGTCCCGGAAAAACAGAAGTTGGCCAGTTTAGCATCCCCATGCACAATGGTTTTAAAGCGGCAGCTGTTTAGTATCCTGTCTATTTCCCCGGCTGCGTTTTTCAGCTGTTGGTCTGACATGGCCTCCAGTTCATCGGGACGGGTCTCCAGATGCCAGTATGTACCTATGGGCCATAATCCTTTAGGTTCAACTCCTAGGAAGAGAGCATGGAAATTAGCGAGCCAACTGAGGCAAGCATTGATCTCATCAGCGTTCACATTAGTCCTTCGCTGATGAAATCCCGCCACATCCAAATCCTCCAAAACAATCACCTGCTCATCCCCAAATGATCTAGCCGCAAGACAAACGGGAACACGGCAACGATCATTGGTGGAATAGTTTTGGTACCAATGGGTTTCCACCTGGTATGACCGCACCTTTCGCTGGTGAGATCTGTCGGTGTTCCATCCACCTGGATGTGCAGACTCCTGTGGAAACTTGACATGTTTGACGACTACTGATGGACGGCCACAGTTTTCCAAATTAATTCTCACTATTTCGCCATAGCCACTCCAAAGGGTTTGTATTTTGGCACCTGTGCGTAAAGCCTTGGCTCCGGTTACTTGCAAAATGAGGTCTTGATATGATTGCATTCCAAAAATAGACTGTCAATTGAAAGGACGAGAAAAGTGATATGAGAATGGCAAACTTGTTATGCATGTCATGCATAATAAAACAACACACGTGAATTAAAAGAAAGATGTGAGAAAGTGCTGAAGTGGTGGTAAGGCTAGATTGGGTAGACAAAGTTAATGTTACGTATTCTTAAAATGAAGAAAGCTACCCGATGGACATCAGCAATTTAGCAGAAAAATAAGTGGAACGTCATAGTTCAAAAATAGACATTTCGCGTTATAAAATTTTAACATTTAGGCCTACCTGAAGCTCTTCACAGTGTTCATGTGCCTCATCAGAAGTCTGATTTCCTCATGTCAGTGTAGCACTGAACAATTTATTGCCACCTATTGGTAGGGAGTACCAATGCAAGGCGCGCTGTGTCAAGTAGTGTGTGTGTCTGTGTGGGAGTGTGTGTGTGTGTATGTGTGTGTGTGAGAGAGAGAGAGAGAGAGAGAGAGAGAGTGAGAGAGAGAGAGAGTCTACGAATTACACATGCAATTGTTTAATTTGTTTTTATTGTTTTCTTGTTCATTATGAGCAGTATCAATAAGAATTCTGTATCAATCCAATATCAAGAGAGAATAACTAATTTGCTAGAGAGGCCTTAACATGGAAGAACTCCACAGTTCCCAGATATCTTTATTGAGGATCACTCTCTCCGGTACTGTTGACCTCTACTTCGCATAGAGTTAGGTATCTTCTTCTTCCAGGAAGAAAGACACTGACATAACGACCCTCCATTCCACGGCACCAAAAGGTCACAGAGTCTCCCTCTCTCATGTCTGATATAACACCACACCTGTCCAAAAAGCCCACACTAATTAATTATTTATTTCAGATCTGATAAGCTATATTAAATGTATATTTTCTGTATATATAATTTCTCCACAATACTATTACTAGAGACCCCATTGTAGATGTATGATATTCATAAGCTGAATTCAATTAGCCTGATATAGCATTTTGTTTTACAGGCGACTTACAGAGGGTTGTTGTTGCCATGGTTTTCCAGGGAGTTACCGATGTGAATCTCGGCTCCGTTGATCCTCTCAGCGCAGCAGTCCCCTCTGTTGGTGATCGTCACAGAGGTCACTCTGTAGCTCCTCATCAGATCGACCCGCCACCAGGGGTTTGCCTCCCGCTTGGTGTGAGAGCAGGAGCCAGCGTGGTACAATGGGTTTCGCTTTCTGTCTATGGCATTGTTGGCATTTCCAAGGTGGTCATATTGAGAGGACTGGGTAGCATTTCCCTGGGAGGCAATGTTCTCTGGGTTCAGATATCACAAGAAAGATATATAGTATGTCAAGACACTGAGAACTAACTTGTTACCATTTGATAGCCTAACACATTGAAGAATCTCAGAGCCATTCCATAACACATTTCAACATAATCTAAAAACACACATTTTTAAGAGCATTTGAGTCTGATCTGAGTGTAGTCACATGTAGTCACAAACTCTTTACCAGGTACTTGGACATCAGGGCATTGTGTTTCTAAGGGCTTGTCTTCATAATCCTTTACAGTATTCAGTGTAGAAACTCCTATCAGTAAAGAGCAAGGGTACATACTTTACATCATCATATGCCACATCCATACCTAATTTATACAATTTTATTGACATTGTACAGTTCTGTATGATATGAAGGTGATAGAGTATTGCTGATAAGGACATATGAGGGTCCCTCTGATGTCTATGGTAATCACATAAGCATTCCAAGGCATTTAATAATAGAAATGAAGATCAGATGCACTACAACAAAGCCTATCACTTCACTTAGACATGTTATAGGGCAGTGCATCCCAGTGTGAGCAAAGCAGTGGTATGGGCCACCCACCAGACACAGGCCTGGCGTGAACTTCCACCTCACAAAGACTGAGGAACTTGAAGCATCCCGGTCGGATGATGTTGACGTATCTTCCCTCCATGCCGTGACACTGGAAGGTTATGGACTCCCCAGCAGGGATGGAAGAAACAACAGCACACCTATAAGAAATATGTACACACATAGACATGCATGTAGGCTATGCATGCTTACCAGTTACACAAGTCAAATAAAGATGATTTTTAACTGTTTCTCCCTAACATGTGGAGAGTGAGCTCTGAGTCCTGAGACGCGGTAACACCTTTTGAACCTGACATACTACTCACACTGGGTTGCTGTTCCCATTGTTTTCCAGTGAATTCCCAACGAGGATCTCGGCCCCGTCCAGTCTCCACTCACAGCAGTCCTCTCTGTTGGTGATGGTCAGGGAGTCCACCCTATGCACCGCCAAGAGGTCAACTCGCCACCAGGGGTCAGACTGGAGTCGCGTGTGGGCACATGAGCCAGAGAGGTACTCCGCGTCCAGGCTCCCATCGATGGCATTATCAGCATGGGTCAGGCGACTGAACTGAGAGGACTGAGTGGCTCTCCCCTTCACTGCAACGTTATCTTCAGAAAGTAATAGAAAGAAAGAGACAGACAGACATAGAGTGATAGAAAGAAATATAACTTGCAAAATGAAATATATTTCTTTCTGTACAACAGCAACTACCTCTGGCCTACTATTCTTAAAATATAATACTTAAAGGTTCTAAAAATTAGTTGGGTTTGATCAGACCACAACAGTTACATGCCACTTGTTTAATCATGATAATCTGTGCTATCATAACAGATGGACAGTTCTGCTAAATGCCTCCTTGTAAACAGGGCAAAATCAAAAAGCATCCCTACCACTCCGAGGCACAGGGTGGCGCAGTTTTTGCCATGGGGCCCACAGCCAGGTCAGGTAAGGGTTGGGGGCCGCCTTGTTAGGTACAGCAGAGGGAGGCGCTGATGAAGGTAGGCCTAATAGACAGCCACAGAATTTCAGATACAATCAAATCAAACAGCTGACGGGTATATCATGCAAGAAGCACATCATATTACACTCTCTCTACTGTTTTCATTCTGTGACTCGACAAAATGTTTATTAAAACAAAGCATTTTGGACATAGACATGGTAATAATAACCATGTGCTGTACAATTATTTTAAACACCTGATTGACTTTCATTTCCCATGTACAGTACAACTGAAAATGGAATGGAATGGGAAAAGTTACCAGCCCACCTGGTTGAAAGGTGCTGGCATGCACCTCTACTTCACAAAGAGTCAGGTATTTCTCTCGGCCAGGGAGCAGTATGTTGACATAGCGCCCTTGCATCCCACCACACTCAAAAGTCCTAATCTGGCCAGTTGGGATGTAAGGAATCACTGCACACCTACAGAAAGAGACAGCGATGGTTAACCTAAATCCGGCGTTAACAATGTATGCATTCAAGACGGCATGTTATATTTGCAGTGCAGCTTTTTTCCTGTACTGCCCTAGCCTAGTTAACACGCAGAGCTTCTCAACTGTAATTGACAGTGGGTCTGGAAAAGGTTAGGTTGGGTTAGTTAAAGGTTCATTGACTTACGACTTCCAGCAGGGACGTAACTAGCAGTGAAATTAAACCTATAAATTGGTGCATTAAACTCTTACCAAATCGTTTCAGAAGTGTAGCAATCTCGTAAATGAAAGTTTTGAATGCAGTTGTTTACTCAATTCCAAAGAAGTCCATGCCGGATTACCAATTCTGTTTTGCGTGCCTGTGTTTTAAGGACATTGGTTTCAACGGCCTCTTGGCCGGACGGACCTGCAGAGCAAATCCTGAATTGGCCAAAGGTTCGTTTGGGTATTCCCAGGCTAGTACTGTCCACAAGTTTGTTTCTGTTTCTCGAAAGGTTGTTGATATTTCAGCTCAACATCTATTCTGATACTTTCCATTCATACCTTGGTCAGAGCCACTATGTTTATTTCCCATATCGAGACTGTGTACAAACACCTGATTTTTTTTTGTATTGATCAGACAGCTCAAAGACCGGGAGGAGCATTTTCCTATGTATATGGGATTGGGATTGTGGACCCCACTATGCATGCTTCAATACCTTGTTTGTTATAGAGAACCCAAGAACATATAAATACACAACACAAACTAATACATGCATATAATATAATGCAATAATAAATACACATACACAAACTAATAAATGAAGAAATTTAGCTATGCAAGTAAACAAATAAATAAATAAATTACTATTCTAAGTTTATAGGTCAGGTCTGTGTGAATGACCACAGGACTCACTCACAGTGGGTTGTTGTTGCCCTCATTGTCGAGGTAGTTGCCAACGCGGATCTCCGCTCCACTGATTCTGTCAGAACAGCAGTCCCCACGGTTGGTGACGGTCACAAAAGTGACATTGTGGACCTTTCCCAGGTCGACCCGCCACCAGGGGTCAATCTCAGCTTTGGTTTGACTGCAGGAGCCGTCTGAGTAGGTGGAACTCCTGTTTCTGTCGATGGCGTTATTGGCACCCCCGAGCGCGTCCAGCTGAGACGACTGGGTGGCAGTCCCTCCAGTGGCTGCATTCTCTTACAGGAGGTCATCAGAGAGAACGCCATTAAACGATACCATTATGAACACTAAGGCAATACTTAACAATCACATGTGGAACTGCAGTATAGCAATTACTTTATTACTAATATCCTATTAGAAGTGCCACTTGTGTCGCAACCTTAAATACCATTAAGTATTCTTAAATAAAGGTACTATTTAAATTCACATTCAAGCCAAACTAATGTTTATGTCTTACCAAGCACAGTTTTAGTGTTAGGGCAATTAGTGTTTACTCGTGTTTTTGCAGGTTTTGGTTGTTCATCCTCAATTTCCTCCCCTGTGAGACAAGACGTTATTCAAATTATATTTCAGTGGAGTACATAGTTATTTTGTAAAGGTTTCACTTAAAAACACTTCTACTGACCTTGAGCAGGGGTTGCATTGACCTCCACCTCACACAGTGCCAGATGCTTGTCACAGCTTGGCAGAAAGATGTTAACGTAGCGACCCAGATGGCCCCTGCAGTAGAACGTCTTAGATTCCCACGCAGGGAAGGAGGAAATGACATCACATCTGAAAAAGGATGTTAAAGTAAAGGGGTGAAGGTGTTCAGCAATGGTTGCTGTATTATCTGTGGTTGTTAAAGAGAGATTTTTAGAGGAACTACTGATGAGGGGAACGCTATTGAGACAACATATTAAGCCAGAGGATTCATCATGTCAAACATGAGAAACATTGTCCTCACAGTGGATTGTTGTTCCCATTGTTTTCCAGGGAATTCCCGATTCGGATCTCTGCCCCATCAATCATCTCAGGGTCGTTGTCCTCCCGGTTGGTGATGGTTACCATAGTGATGCTGTGAGGCCTCAGCAGGTCCACCCTCCACCAGGGGTTGATCTGAGTTTTCGTGCGACTGCAGGACCTCTCGCTGTACCTGGTATTGCGCCTTCCGTCCACAGCATTGTTGGGACTGCCCAAGTAGTTGTACTGCGATGACTGCGTGGCCTGTTTATTCAAAGCCACATTTTCTATGAGGGAGTACAGAAAAATAACAGTTCATCACTGATGCAATATCTCAGCATGTCATATGTTTAACTATAATTGTACACTTGACACATCTGAGACACTGTTAATTAATGAATATTGAATAGAACAGCACATATTCTATTACTTCACCTTTTGGGGGATCACTTATTTCAAGCCCATTCAGAGTGGTCGGCTGGATATCTAAATGATTATAAGAGAAAGCTGGAATGTAAACTAAATATTTGACATTTTTAAGATGCTTTTAGCTTTTTTCAGTAATATCTGGCAACTCTGATTTCATACCAAAACGAACAGGTACAGGTGCAGCATTGACCTCCACCTCACACAGTGTCAGATGCTGCCTGTAGCCCCTGCTGAAGATATTCACATAACGGCCCTCCATCCCATTGCACTGGAAGGTGCTGGCTCCTCCTGCTGGTATGGATGAGATCACTGCGCACCTGTACGAGCACAGTAAAAAATATAAATTTTAAAGAAATGTTTCATTTGTTTATACATGGAACAAGTTAGCTACAATTTAACAAGCTGATAAGTTGGTTGCAAAGTTGTTCATTATTCACTTTACCTGTATGAATTGTGATGTGATATGAGAACCAATTACAGCGATCCATAGGTGTTGTCACCGTAGACAAACACACCTTATAAACATGTAACATAAAAACAAAAACGCTGTGGAGGAAGTCATGCTCATAAGTCCACATGCCCAGACACAGCTGTCACCTTGGGTTAGTGTTGCCATTGTGTTCCAGTGAGTTGCCGATGTGGATCTCTGCTCCATTTATACTCTCCGCACAGCAGTCCTGCCTGTTGGTGATTTTCACGGAGGCGACTCTGTATGTCTCCAGCAGGTCGATCCTCCACCAGGGGTTGGTCTCAGCCTCCGTGTGCGCGCATGACCCCTCGAGGAGCACACCGCTTCGGTTCCCATCGATGGCCTTCTTGGCAGCAGTGGAGCTGTTGAACGTTGATGACTGAGTGGTCCTGCCTCTCGAAGCTACGTTCACTGAAAACATTGGCATGTGGGTTGAAATTACTTTTATCATGACCATGACTTCAATGCTTTATCCGATAGATAAATGCTTTAAAACAACTGATTTTTTTTATTTTGAAAACGTACCCAATGCAGAGGCTTCAGCAGCATACAAGCCATATCCCACAAGCAGAAGGAGTAGACACAATACTTTCATGCTATAGGTGAAGAATAAAACCATGTTACAGTTATACAGAATTGCAAATAAAGATACATTGTCAGGAAAAGCACTGAAGTAAATGAGTGTTCTAGGAGCAAGGATTTAGGAAATAAATTCAAATGTCCTTCTGATATTCCTTTGAAATATGTATAAACAAACAAGATGTTTTCCTTCATAGAACATAGCTATACTCAGTTAGCTCTAAATGCCTGAAGGAGACATAAAACCTACCTTAGGGTAATATCTTTATTGCTGTCTTATCCTGGCTGCTCACAGTGCATGTGGCTCCCATGTGTGTGTGTGTGTGTGTGTTAAGGCATGTATCTGGACAGGCGGATTTTAACATGAGTATAGGCAGGGTCCATACTCTCCCTGAGGCTTCGCCTGCCAGAGCCTGTCTCCTCTGACCAACACAGTGTCTGCTTTCAAATAGCCCTCAACAGAGCTTCGTTGTTTGTGCCTTAATTAAACACATGTATCCCAGTATCCATAGAGTGTGTGTCCTTAGCATTTCAATGACCAAGAACCTTGGCAAGTAAAGCTTCACACATGTATGCAGGCCTTTGTCGAGGTGTGTTAAGGTCTGGTCTCAGAATGAGCTTGGCAACTCCACGCAGGGTAGAGTGTGGGGTATAGTTGTTAAGTATGTGAATGGCAAGCTCTCCAGCTATACAGTTTACGACTTGCACGCCAGCCAAGAGTATAGGCACAGAATTTCAATGTGGATTACAGAATAGTGTTTTTGTTCTTCATGATACAAAAGTGAACCAATTTTTTGCATACATTAACATGTCATTATTACTTTATTGTCTCATGTCCAGTACCTCATCTACAGGTGCAAGTGTTTCTGTCCAATGAAATGAGCCAACGCAATGACAAGACAAAACCACTTTATGTGAAATATGTGCTGTAATAATCATGTTATAAAAAGTATTGGATTTTTATTTGGACAAATTGTTGCACTTGTCACAAAGTGAAAGCATAAAGATGATGAGCAGGTATAATACTAACAAATTGAGCCATGCATGCAAATGAATTGCAGTAGCCATAATCCAGTCTATCCAACTGTGTTTCTGCAATATTTTTTCTTGGCACAGATTTCACCCTTTGTGTTTGAAGTTGACAGGGACAAATTCAATAGATCAACCTAAGGCCAAGGTGAGCAAGGCCAGATACATGTCCAGGCAGATTGGAGAAGAGTGTTTTGTGTTTTGACATTGTTTTGACATTGACTTTACCCCCTGAGCCCCTTTGGGCTGCTATCTCCTTGCATATCTGCTGAGCTAACTGCAATGTCGAAGAAAAATAAAAGGCCAGGGATCCACATTAGTATGTATTTATATATGGTCAGGCTATATTTTAATAAAAATGACATACAACAAAATATTTTATATACACTGTCATGTACATTCTAAAGCTCTCACAGCCCATGGCTTGTGGCTAATGAGTAGTGAAGTTTACAGTGTAGTAATGAGTAGTCTCATCATAATTTAAAGAAGCAGAAACTTATAACTCACTTTTTTGAGTAACTACAACATTCCAACATTATAAAACAGCTGACATTTTGCACAAAAAGTCTTTCTTTGGGACAAAATTCTAAGGACATTGACTTATTTACTCTAAAAAAACATTTTGTCGGGCTAATAGTATAAGAAATTCAGAGGTCTTGTTTGTGACCTTTTTCTCCATATCTGGAAATTTCTCTTGTTTTTTTTTTGTTCCGTTTTTCCCCCCAGACATTTTCAGTGGATGATTCAGGGAACAAAAGAACACTGGGGCACATGCACCTTAGCCCCACTAGGCTGATAGGGAAAATAAGCATTTGGTTTAATAAAGTTCAGCTTAAATCCTTAGTCTGGTGGAGATGGATAGTGTCATCCGAATCTTCTTTACTCTCTCTCTCTCTCACTCTCTCACACACACACACACACTCACCCCATAATACCCCTTCCAGTGTTGTACGTGAACGAGTTCAAAAGTTCATTGAACACGCTCATTTTTTCGTGAACGTTGAACTGAACGCAACACATTTTTTAATAAAGAACTTGAACGTGAATTAGTTCACATTATGTGTCATGAACGGCAGACATAACTGTAAATGAACGTTGGAATTTGTTTTCCATTGAAAACTGAGTGACATCTGTTTTCTCTTTTGAAACGCAACGAGAGAAAGTTCCTCCCTCCTGTATTCTCGCTGGTGCCGCTTAAATCATGTATCACCAGACAGAAATGGTTTTGACATTGTGTGCGTAATGCATTGCGGGCAACGTAGTGTCCGGCTGAGAATAGTTGAATAGCATACTGGCTTCCGCACAACGTTACCCGTGATGAATTGCAGCAGAGCGGGGTAGGCATCAGCGCCGCATAGCAGGCAACGACGAGAGCGTTGCACTAAGTATAGAACTGGTCTACCTTGTCTGTACTGCTGCAAGTTTCATCACCTGGTAAGAAACCCACAACTGCAGTGTCATGAGCAAATGTCTAGCTACAATGAGCAGCTTCAAAGAACGTATAGTGATTTCTAGCTCATAGTGTGAAAAAAAGTATTTATTTGAATATCTCACGAAAAAAGTAAAATGAACCGAACTTTGAACTAGTTCAGAATTAAAATTGTGAACTTTGAACGTGAACTGTTCACTTTGAGCATGTATGAACTGAACTTGAACTACACTGACCCCTTCGTAAAAGTTTTCTCTATACATGTGGTGTTGATGTGATAATGTTTCTGTGGAAAGCTGATTTATATCAATGTGTGATGAACAAATTGTGCCCCTTTTGTGATGTTGATTTGAAATCTGAATCAAATTCAGACAACACAAACATTACAGAAACACGCTCCAAATTATGCCAACACAAACATTACAGAAACATGCTTCAAATTCAAACAAAACAACGGTTTCTGGAGGCAGGGGCGCTGCTAGGAACTTTGGGCCCTATGACAGACAATAATTCTGGGCCCCCTGTCAGTGCTGTGCCCTTAGAATTGTCCTAACCCCCCCCCCCCCCCCACCCCCACCCCACCCCACACACACACACACACCCACACTTGATGCCAACAAACTAGAAGGACAGGCTTAGCTCATATAAGTATTGGCTTATTTTAACATTTTGATGGCACCCTGAACACTGATCACCCTGACTGGCGTACCACAAGGATGTGTGCTGAGCCCTCCTCTTTTACTTCCTCTTCACCTACGACTGCACACCTGTGGCTTTTGCACCATTGTCAAGTTTGCAGACGACATACGGTGATTGGTCTCATTAGCAACAATGATGAGACGGCCTACAGGGAGGAGGTCCAGCACCTAACACCATGGTGCATTGGCTCTCAACACCGAGAAGACCAAAGAGCTCATTGTGGACTTCAGGAAGTCTAAAGCTAGCCCCCCCCCCCCTTTCTCATCAATGGGACTAAGGTGGAGCATGTCACCAGCTTCAAGTTTCTGGGGGTCCACATCTCTGAGGACCTCTCTTGGACCCTCAACACCGCTACCCTGATCGAGAAGGCTCAACAGCATCTTCTGAGGAGGAGGAGGAGACTAAAGAAGGTCCACCTACTGTGGCACAGTATGGTATGGCAACTGCTCTGCCTCCGACCGGAAAGCACTGCAGAGGGTGGTGAGAACTGTCCAACGCATCACCGGTTCCTCATTCCCCTCCATCAAGGCCATCCAGGGCAAGTGATGCTTGCGTAAGGCGAGCAGCATCATCAAAGACTGTTTTCATCCAAACCACACTGTTCACCCCACTCCCCTCCGGGAGGCGTTACAGGTCTCTCTGTACCCGAACCAGCAGGTTCAGAGGAAGCTTCTTCCCTGTGGCAACCTTGTATGGTGGGACAGACTCATCTGTTCAGCTTACATTTATTTGATTAATTGTCTTACAGTTATGATTGACGTGTAATGGTGTTTTTGTGGTCCTGGCTGTCAAACAGAAGTAAATAATAACAAAATCTGGACTCAATGATTTTCATGCCTAATATCTGATTTTTTTCAGCCTATGTCAACCACCCATTTATGGTTTTGTTTATTTTTATTATTGATTTTTCTTAATGTAGGTTTTGTGACTTTTTTTAACTATGTTCATATGTCAAGTCGCTTTTGATAAGTGTCTGCAAAATACTACAACCATAGAATATAATCAAAAGAGGCAGATTACAAATACATCATTCCATGGAATGTTCTCAGATTCTCAGACTCTCAGCATCATTTTGTTTGTCACAAAGGCATTTTAACAACATTATGATGTCATAGAACATAAGACAGCAATTCTAAAAAAAACTACACTTTGTGGTCACTCTGTCTTAAGTCAGTCTGGAAGTTAGTTGATTAATAGTTGTTTGGTATGTCGATCTTTTGGTTTCTGACCAGCTGTGTATCAGCACGGCAGGATACTGATTCAACTAAAGCGATCAAGAAAAAGGTTAAGAAATACAAACTGTGGGAGTTGTATCAAGAATTGTTGGCTTTAGGTGTCCACCTTGATGAGGAAAATTACAAGGAAGAAATGAAAAGCAAAAAGAAGATAAAATGGGCTATACAAAAGTGTCTCATTAGTGAACTGATGAAGGTGCAAGAGGAGAGAGCCAAGAAGAAACAGAGGGAAGGAACAGTGGGATGTGTTCTCTGTCGACCCATAAAGGATAATACCGATATTATTCAGAATGTGCCGAATGATCAAAATGATACCACTGATGAAAAACCCTCTATCCTGGCAAAAATGGAGAACACTCTGAGTGAGTATAAGTGCAGATAGGCCAGTAGAACAAAATATCAAAAACACATTTCAAAATTCAACCAAAATTGTCTGTAGACTGATTTTAACATTAGGAATGTTCCATCTGACAGATGATGAGTATGTAATAGATATTTATTTACAGGAAAACCCTTTGTTTTTTTCTGACTCTATAATGAACAGACATAAACAACATCAGAATGGATCTCAGCACAGGGGAAGGAGAGGCCTCCAAACTTAACATGGGTCATGAGAGGACACAGCCAGGAGAGCTGGAGGTGGAAAAAGTGGACAAAGTGCTGAGGCCCTGGACTGGAGATGGGAAGGAGAGGACAGGACAGGAAGTCCATTTCTGATGTCACTGCAAACCACAAACCGCATCTTCATACCTCTGCTGTTGCTTGTTTATTTTTCTTGGCCCACAAGTGCAAGTACAACAACAACAATAACAACAACAACAACAAAAGAAACACACTTCAATAAAAGGTTTATTGAACATAATATGTTTGAAGGCACTGTTGAATATGGGCAATTCAATGGCCATCTTTACCATGGAAAAGAGCTGTCTGCACACAAATAGAACTGTTGTTAATTTAGGTCTATATTCTACTGTATGTTACCGAATTTGATAGAAAATTGCACTCTTTTTATACCATAAGGTGTATACCCATACAGAAGCAACGTTTTTCAAATGGCCATATAGCCTACCTTATTCAAAAAGGGGAGAAATGTAGTAGCCTACTCAAGGTTTCAACTAATTGGAGTCTGCTAGGAAAGACCACTGATTTGAAACCCCTTCATAAAGGTTGCAGACAAATATTGCACTTTATTTAGGCTACCCTCTCAACCTCCCCGTGTGAAAAACTATAGCTTGGGGGAAAACAATAGAAAAGTTATATCAAATTCCAAACATAAACACTGAATTTGTAATAGGGGTCGGGCGGACAGGCTCGGATAAACATAATAGGCCTAATTTAACATGTCGCGAGATATACCTAAACAGTCCGCCTGCCTAAATCCGCGGCTGCGCAGTTTCATTTTTAAACTTGTGTGGTGTGTGTCGCTGTGGAAGAGAGGGGCACCAAACAAGAAACAATGGCGACAGCGGCGACTGCAGCAGGAGGAACTGGTTCTGGAGGAGCAGCAGCCAGTCAAAGCGGCTCAGGAACTTCGGTCGGGAGGAAGAAAGATGGAGGGCCATCTTCAAAATATTGGGAGAATTCAGAAACTATTAATCAATTGGAGTCCGTGCGCCAGTGGATCGGGAAGCACTACAAAAAGGTTGGCCATCCTCTGGTGTTAGCTAGAATGCTAGCTAGCCTCCATTGATCGAAAGGCCCGCGCCAGCTGCAATCACACAATAGAAATGTTCCTTCAGATACTGCTCGCAACTTTGTTATGGAAGTTTTGTGCTTAAGCGAAGTGGTTTGCTTTTGCACAGTCATTGATATGAAATGTGACTCTTAGTACTCTTGCCAAAGTCGGCAAGACTGTCTGTTCTAATAGTATTTATCAGCTAGCTTGCAGGCTAATGTTTTGACAACGTTACATGCTTAACGTTGGCTAGCGTTAGCTGTGTTAGCTCACAAACTTCAGCTAACGTTTGTGTAGCGTGCTGGCGGGTCGCTGCAAGAAAGCGGTGTTGGAAATTAAGCTTGCTCGCCCATTAAGACCAAAACTATGTGTGTCTTTTATTGTGGGGCAGTTTGTTGATTTAAATGGTCTATATGTGTAGAAGAAAGTCCAAATGTGTCACATCACAATCACAGAGAACAGCATGTATTGCTAACAGTCCTAGCTGACCAGCTAGCGCTAGGAGGCTAAGGTAAAGGGTAAATTAACAGACGGTTGAGAGCTAACGTTATGGATAACTTAACAGACGGTTGAGAGAAGTCCCTTTGATATTTCCCCCGTCAGTGTTAAGTAGCCAAGTCAGTAGGCAACCTAACGTCAGTTAATCCAGATATTCTAATCCATACGAATTGTATGTCGATTATCTGTAGACAAAGTAATATTTGGGGATTGTTACATGTACAGACAGTGGATGAGTAACGTTATGGTTAGCTAACGTTTTCCTGACCTGGTAATATTAGCAAACCGCTAGCTAACGTCTGGCAGATCATGGGATTGAATGAAATTAACAATTGTAGAACGCTAGCACTGGTCTGTGTCTGTACAACCAGCTCAACTGTTTTGTGCTATGTCATATTGATGTGAGAAGTCAGGTTCAAATTGTAAATAACGATTCCGTGTGATTCTCTGATGACGGGTGTTTATGGCAATTTGTCGCTCAAACAAAGACGACTGTTGAAACTAGCGATAGTGACTATTTTAAAAACAAAAAGGGCAACATGTCTTACCATTCAGACAATAGACCCGTCTCTATACTGTGTATGTAGTTATTTTCTATTGATTATGTAAACATAGGAGAACCTTTCTGAAGAGCCCCTTCATGGCACTGTATTACTTTTAAACTATTAATCTCGTATATACTCTTTTGACCCATCGTTGGTGCATTCATTATGGAATTATTTAACTATTGATAGACCATTTTGATTGAATTACTTTGTGTTCTTCAGTGAATCACCGGTTATCCTTTTCTTTTTTTTCTGTCTTCACAATTCTGGTGTGTAGTATGTCCAGACTGACAACCCTTCTAGCAAGTCTCTGGCTGGGTTGGTCATCCAGCTGTTGCAGTTCCAGGAGGATGCGTTTGGCCGAAGGGTGAACAACCCAGCCCTCACCAAACTACCTGTGAGTTCCCCCTATTCTTTCACAAGATTATAAACATTTTTACAACTTTTTGAAAACTCGCGGTATCAACTGGTAAGCTTTGTGCGCACCACATGTCTAAATTTTCAGCTGTTACAGACTGATGGCATACCAGATGTAACATACAGTATGTGTTTCTGTCTACCATGCATCTTTAAGTTGCATAAATCAAAGGAGTGTAAGAGAAATGGTCATGCACTAACCATTGTTTGTTTGTTTATCTGTTGTCCATTCAGGCTAAAAGTTTCCTTGACTTCAAGGCAGGAGGTGCCTTGTGTCACATCCTGGGGTCTGCCTACAAATTCAAGAGTGAACAGGGCTGGTGAGTCATACTTATTGAGGGAGGGAAGAGTGGTGCAGATGTTGATTTGGTCATGCCTTGGTAAAGCCCAGCTTTCATCCCCCTAACCGTGCCGCCTTTTGTTTGACTACAGGCGAAGGTTTGACCTGCAGAACCCTTCCAGGATGGACAGGAATGTAGAGATGTTCATGAATGTTGAGAAGACCCTGGTCCAGGTAATGATGATGCATATTGTGGTCTTGGTACTTCACTCAGGACAGGAGAATGTCCATACCAAGAGTGAGGGATGTCACAAGATATTAATGGTGGTGGTAGCATAGTGGATAAGGATCTGGGTTAGCATGCAAAAGCCTGAAAAGTTGAGGGTTCAATTCCTATCTACCACTGTTGTGCCCTTGAGCAAGGCACTTAACACAGAGTTGTTCTGGGGACAATGGCCCTTGTAATATAATTGACGTGGAAGTTGTTTTGCTCAAAAAGTGTCTGCTAAATAAATAAATGTGTAAATGTAAGATGTTAATAGATGAAATGTCATTGTGTTTTTCAGAATAACTGCCTGACCCGCCCAATTGTGTATCTTTCGTCCGACCTGGAACAAAAACAAGTCAGCAAACTGAAGGACATCATCAAAAGGCATCAGGTGCAAGCAACTACAAATATTCATGTGCTGTATGTTTGCGCTGTTTTAGGGAATGTAGTAGGAATCTTCATGTAGCCTGATGTACAAGCTGGCACATGGTGTATTTACAGTTAAGAGCTGTAGTGAGGATTAATGGTGGATGTATGAATTTATTTCATATTATTACACGGCTCTTCAGAGTGCTGCAGGAAGTTCCATTCACATGAATGGGCCTTTCCAACGTTCGGGCCTATGTTAAATCTATATAAATCACAGGCAAAGTATATAATCACCGCTGTCAATGGCAACGGGTTGATTAACGTCTTTCATATCCCTCCGCAAGAATTCCGTTCCCTTATTGCAATGGAATTTCATTGAAAGTAAGCTAGTAAGACGTTGCCACGCAACACCTAAAACTTTCAAGTTCTATCTGTGTGGCGAACTATTTATTTTGTCAGCGGAAGACACGAAACGGTAGCAAAATCATTTTTAAAGATTCATTGTGTTAGGTTTCTTTTCTCGTTTTGGCAAGTAGCCGTGTAATAAGCGGGATAATGTATTGTCCGCCGGTAATTATCAGAAAATAATCCGCTGCGCGTCGGGGTTCTGTTCTCCCTGTCGGGACTTATTTTCTGATAATTACCGGCGGACAATACATTATCCCTTACTTATTCATCCTCTGGGATATGGTAATGTTGCTTCTGTTAACTTACTGTACAGTGGAGGGAATTGTTATCTAATTTATTTGAATGTTGTGCATTCTTAATGTTTGCAATTTACTTATAATGTTTTTGTTTAGGGAACCATCACTGAAGAGAAGTCCAAAGCCACCCACATCATTCACCCATCTCCTTCACAACAGGATGAAGGTGAGCCTTCCTCTTCTGCACATTTACACCACAGGCCAGCATTAACCTTGAAAACAATCTCACCACTCAAACGTTAGGACTATTGAAAACACTTTTGACTTTTCACTTTTGATTTGTTACTTGTCTGTTACTGGTAATTGATTAATTATTAATAAAAGCACATACTGATCAGATCCAACAGTGCGTTTGAAGACGGTGAGGGACAAGCTGCTCAGGCTGACGAAACATTCAGGCTCTCGAAACATTCAGGCTCTCAGCATGATGCAGCCTGACACAAGATTTTATGCTGTGCACCCTTCCCATTGTAGTGCCTTATTTACATTTAATCTGAGAAGAAGGAATCCACATAGCATGTTGAAGGATGCATGATTTCCTGACCAAGTGTAGCTCTGTAGTTGGACTGGGCTGCTCTATGCATCTGTTATTATTCAAAGCAGAGTGGAGATAAAACGTGTGTGTGTGAAATGTTTTTCAGATGAGTGGCTGCGTCCAGTTATGCGTAAGGATAAGCAGGTGCTCATACACTGGGGCTTCTACCCAGACAGGTGAGATGTGATGGCATCGCTTCAGCGTTCTTGTTTTCACAAAAGTGGTGGCTCTGTAGACAGCAAGTATTTGGTGCCTCACACATGCTAAGCGCAACATGAGTGAGACGAGGCATTTTTTTAAATAATTTTTGTATATGAAATCAATACCAACACACAAGTATGTTATCTCCAGTGCTGACACAGCATGAGCTGTGAGCTTTTAGGAAGTGCTGTTGCCCTCTGTATATTTCGATGCATTGAAACCGATGTTCACCCCATATTTGTTTGCACACAGCTATGATACCTGGGTATCTACCAGTGATGTGGATGCGGATGTGGAAGACCCACCCAGCTCTGAGAAGCCCTGGAGGGTGAGGAGGGCGGATTGTTTACATCACTGTGTGTTGATCTCTGACTCGCTCTACACTGGGCCTTTCCTCAGATGCTCTGCCTCACCCCCCCACTCTTTCTTCCTCTTCCTCCGCCCTCGCCCTAGGTGCACGCCAAATGGGTCCTGGACACGGACGCCTTCAACGAGTGGGTGACTGAGGAAGACTACGAGATGGACGAGAACAAGAAGCCTGTGTTCTTCCGCCAGCGCGTCTTCCCTCGCGAAGAGGAGGTAAGGACGAAAGGAAGAAACGTGGTTGTGTGTGTGTGTGTGTTTTCAGTGGGACCTGCTTTCAGTGGCTCCTTCTCAGTGTGTACTGCTGAGACTTTGATTTAACTGTGTGTGTGTGTGTGTGTGTGTGTGTGTGTGTGGTGATAGAACCTTGCATGCTTGTGTGTGTGTGTGTGTGTGTATGTGGTGATGGAACCTTGCATGCTTCTGAGTGAGGGTGTGTGTGTGTGTGTGTGTGTGGGTGTGTGTGTGTGTGTGTGTGTGTGTGTGTGTTTCATGTTTCTTGAGTTGTGGTGTAGTTGTTTTTTGCTGTTGTCATCTTTTTTCACCCATCCTTTCAAGCTCCTCTTTTCTCCCACCTTCGTGGCCACCTTGCATCCTCCTCCCCCTCCTCCCCTGCCACCCTTGACCCTTCACTCGCCGGCTCGTCCCTCCCTCCCTCTCTCCCTCCCTCCCTGCCAAGCGTAGGAGCCGTTCCATCCTCTCATTCTCTCGCTCTTTCTCTCATCCTTCACCCCCACGCTTCTGATCAGTCTTCCCGTACACCTGATCGCAAGGACCGCAAGTCTATGGCCGGAGGCAAGAAGAGGAGGCGCTCCCCGTCCCCACCCACTACCCCCGCCGAGTCCCGCAAGAAAGGTGCCAAGAAAGGGTAAGAGTCAGCACGCCTCTGCTCAGCGCGGGACTCAGAAAGGGATTGAAGAATTGAATAAGGGGCAGCCGTGGCCCACTGGTTAGCACTCTGGACTTGTAACCGGAGGGTTGCCGGTTCGAGCCCCGACCAGTGGGCCACGGCTGAAGTGCCTTTGAGCAAGGCACCTAACCCCTCACTGCTCCCCGAGTGCCGCTGTTGTAGCAGGCAGCTCACTGCGCCGGGATTAGTGTGTGCTTCACCTCACTGTGTGTTCACTGTGTGCTGAGTGTGTTTCACTAATTCACGGATTGGGATAAATGCAGAGACCAAATTTCCCTCACGGGATCAAAAGAGTATATATACTATATACTATAAATAACAGTTGTGTTTGTGTG
This sequence comes from Alosa pseudoharengus, assembly GCF_046254945.1. Lineage (NCBI taxonomy): Eukaryota > Metazoa > Chordata > Actinopteri > Clupeiformes > Clupeidae > Alosa > Alosa pseudoharengus. The sequence goes on along the minus strand of NW_027468587.1, from coordinate 33,318,878 downwards.
TGAGCGAGAATCCTTCAAGAAAAGCAGTTTGTGGATTATTGTTTATAAGATCCCCATTAGCTGGGGCATAGCTATTCTTCCTGGGGTCCAACGGTACAAACAGATAATAAATAGGTTAAAAGTTCATTACATCAAACACACACACACATGCATGCATGCATACTTACTTGTCTACATACATACTGTACAAACCTACACATACACAGCAATAAGAAGGGCTGATTTAGAGTCGGTAGCCCTCTGTTCAACTTGTGACTTAGAAAGGGACTTGGATGAGGCAGACTTGATAGAGAAAATCTTGCAAAGGGGTTTGAGTTAGCGCCCCTCTGCTTATTCAACATGCCCCATAGAAGAACCTATGAAAGGTTGTTTATATTTGAGCAGTTGGAGTTGGCTTTTATGTTTGTTGTTGTTGTTGTTGTTGTTGTTGCTTACGCTTCTGCTTGGCTGTGTCTGTTAGGAACCCTGGTCTGCACTGGAAACGCCGTGGGCATCGTGATGACGACGAGCAGGACGATGACCTCACCAAGGACATGGAGGACCCGTCGCCTGTGCCTGGCATGGAGGAGGTTGCGCTGCCCAAGACCGGTCAGTAGCAGTCTGCCATTCTGCCCACGCTTCCGCCTCCCACCTAGCTAGTTCAAACTGGCAGTGCCCGCTCCTAGTCAGTTTATGTAAATAGTTGGCTTGTGGTAAACAACAGTAGGCTGTTTTTGAGATTTTGCGAAGCAGAGAACCAATGTAAAGTCGGTCGCAGTCAGTTTGGAATTCATCAGGATTTCATTTTAGTTGTGACCTTTACAGGCCTCAGCAGGTCAGGAACTCCAGAAATTCATAATTCATGTATATATTTGTATATTTGACAAAATGTCATCGTTTATTGAATGCTAGCTGAAGATGGACTGTAGATTATGCCATGGTTGTGAGGGAAATTTACACACATGCTGTCAAATCTCACATTTTAAGAGCCGGGTTTAGTTTAGAATTTCCGAAAATCCACTAAAAAGACAGTTATCAGCTCATTGGCTTGAGGAATAAATGTCCTCAATGCTCTCTCGTCTTTCCTGTAGAAGTCTGTGGCTAAAAGAAGCCGCTGCTTTTCTTTTGTGCATGGAATGTCCCTTTGGTGCTGTCCCACATTGCTCTGACAGGTCTTTGGCTTCTGAGTAATCAACACACTGTTGCCTTCTGAAGGGCCTTTGTTGGTGTAGGTGAAGTAATTGCTTGTTCCATTTTTATCCTGTCCTTCATTGGCCTGTCCCTCACGTGCACGTGTGCACTACTGGATTGGTCCATGCAGTCAACCAGAAGAAAGACAGTGAGAATACCCCAGTGAAGGGAGGCACTGTGGCCGATTTGGGTACGTTCTCTCTGGTCTGTCTGTCTTTGCTTGCTTTCTTTTATTAGCCCCGGCATCATATGTGAAATAAGCAGTCAATTATAATTAATTAATGCATTATTACAATCATTTTCAGATGAGCAAGAGGATGGTTCTGTGGTGTCTGGTGGGAAGGTAAAAGCAGCAACAGTTTTGTGATGTAGCCAACACGTGTTACTTGAACACTTCCATAGGATAGCTATTTCCCAAAGACTGTTTTTAGCACACATGCGGATCGTATGGTGTGTAATTATAGACGAATGTTGCAGTCACAATAGGAATGCTTATGGACTGTATGCTATGCATGCAGATAGAAATGTTAAAAGGAGAGGGTTTGTGTTTTTTAAATGCTCTGACGTATAATAAGAGTTTGATATATTGAGGGGCTAATAGTCTGTTAGAGTGATGCACCCCAAAGCTCCTGAGAACGCAAGCTCAGGAGTCAGCCTCTCATTTCAGGATGATGAAGAGCAGAGCAAGGCTGAGGTGAACCGCCTGCTGGACTCCGGCGAGGACAATGTGACCGAACAGACCCATCACATCATCATTCCCAGCTACGCCGCCTGGTTCGACTACAACTGGTGAGAAACAGTAGCCCTGATGTCCGACGACAGAACATAGATGTAGGACAGCCATACTGTCATTTATCAATGTGGATTTGACACTGAATCGAAAGTGGTAGGGTTAGATGAAGCAATAAAACTGTACGAACATATTCGTTCAATATTCGCTTGCAAATGACAGTGAGGACAATCGCTGCTAAAGATTCGAGAAACAAATATCTTTAAGTTAGCTTTAGTTATCCTATGTTTGTGCAGTCCATTCTTTTTCAGTTTAAGAAAGTGAAGAGTTGTGTGAGGACAATACATGAAATACACAAGTGATCAGCTGAATGATCTGTAGATGAACATCAGATTTAACAATGTGTAAGAATGTATTTCAGTGCAGTGGTGGTTGTGGTCTAACTGTCCTACACCTTCTCTCCTTAGTATCCATGAGATTGAGCGAAGGGCTTTGCCAGAGTTCTTCAATGGCAAGAACAGATCCAAAACTCCAGAGATGTGAGTCCTCCTGTTCATGGGCACACACACACACACACACACACACAATCTATATCTATGTTGTATACACAATGAGGTATCTACTGCATGCTTAAGTATCAGTGTTGTGCAGCACTCTAGATGGACATGTCCATTCTTTTTGAGTGTTCAGCTTTCCTACCTCTGACTTGTCTGACCTCACATCCCGGCTCCGACTCGGTTTTTGTGTGTAACATCCTCGGCTGTGCTTCTGTCCATTGTCCTTCAGATACCTGGCGTACCGTAACTTCATGATCGACACCTACCGTCTGAACCCGCAGGAGTACCTCACCTCCACCTCCTGCCGGCGCAACCTCACCGGGGACGTCTGTGCCGTCATGAGGTGAGCTCATCCTCCGTCTGGTGGGGCTCGAGGGTTGGATGGGCAGTGGGCCCCAAGGTCATAGAGCCTGAAACCAGACTGTGTGTGTGTGTGTGTGTGTGTGTGTGTGTGTGTGTGTGTGTGTGTGTGTGTGTTTAAACCTGATGGTAACTCGTGGTGTCCCGTTTAGTTAACGCTACATCTTGTTGGTTCATTCAGGGTCCATGCCTTTCTGGAGCAGTGGGGACTGATCAACTACCAGGTGGACGCAGACAGCCGGCCACTGCCCATGGGCCCACCCCCGACCCCCCACTTCAACGTGCTGGCTGACACTCCCTCAGGCCTGGTGCCATTGCACCACCGTCCCCCACAGGTCAGTACTAGGAATGCAGCTGTTAGAAAGATTAATGTGTGCTCTCATAGTTGAAGTAGGTTATGGTTTTCACTTGCATACCCAGAACACTTTTATGGTCTTACCTAGGTTTGTGTGTTTGTAACTAGTGTGTACGTGCTTCATTGACTGTTAGTTAAGTTAAGAGCTTAGCTGCGATGCATGGAGACCCTTGAATGTTTTTCCTTGGACCGTGCAGCCATATCACAGATCCTTTGTGTGTGTGTAGGTGCCGCCTGCCCAGCAGATGCTGAACTTCCCAGATAAGCTTAAAGACAAGCACAGTGACATGCAGAACTTCGGCCTCCGGACGGACATGTATTCCAAGAAGCCCGCCAAGGTAAGAGGCGAGAGTTTCAGTTTCAGACACCGGATAGAAGTATCCAGTCACCGGTAAAGTTGAGTGAGTTTTAAGACCCTGCTCTTCTTCAAAATATCTGTTATACTAAACTTACCAAAAACTTCAGTGGCTGATAATCTTTTATAAGTTTAGTTTAATTCCCAGCCAGCAAACACACTGGTTGAAAATGTGTATCTGTACAGTTAGTCTCCATGGATGGTAGCGTCTGCGAAATAAATAACAAGTGTAAATGAGTTTGTTTTCTCTTGACCCTGAGCCAGCTAAAGATTGCATGCACACACACGTTCTACCCAACAAGTCCACACAGGCACTCTATGCAGACCGGTGCACAGAGCACAGACATAAACATGCTGTGGACACGGCTACCACACTCTATCATTATCCCAGAACGTTGACTTGTACAGCCATTTCTAGTACCGTTATACTGAATTTCAGCACTGATGGACTGCCTGCCTCATTTTTCCCTTATAGCCGAGCAAGTCTGGCAGGGAGTGGACTGAACAGGAGACCCTGCTCCTTCTTGAGGTGAGTGGAGTGTGTACACACACACACACACACGCACACGCACACTGACACACACTGACACACAGGGAGAGGGAGACCCTGGGTCAAGGCAGACAGACCAATTACCATTGCTGATTCTGGCCTTGTGACTTCAATAAAATTGTTTGCCACTCGGCTCAGGACTTGTGATCTGTCTCACTGGTATTATATTTTACATTTCCACCCTTCCTTTATCTCTTGGTCTCTCTCTCTCTCTTTCTTTCTTTTTTTCTGTTTTTCTTTTGCTTTTTCTTTCCCTCTGTCTCTCTCTCTCTCTCTCTCTCTTTCCTCCCATCAGGCTCTGGAGATGTACAAGGATGACTGGAACAAGGTGTCGGAGCACGTGGGCAGCCGCACACAGGACGAGTGCATTCTCCACTTCCTGCGTCTGCCCATCGAGGACCCGTACCTGGAGAGCACTGAGGCCACCATGGGACCGCTGGCCTACCAGCCCGTGCCCTTCAGCCAGTCTGGAAACCCAGTCATGAGCACCGTCGCCTTCCTGGCCTCCGTGGTGGACCCTCGTGTGGCTGCCGCCGCAGCCAGAGCTGCCCTCGGTAAGAGAGTGTGTCTGTCTGTCTGTCTGTCTGTCTGTCTGTCTGTCTGTCTGTGTGTGTGTGTCTGTGTGTCTTTGTGTGTGTGTCTGTCTGTCTGTCTGTCTGTCTGTCTTTGTGTGTTTGTGTGTGTGTGTGTGTGTGTGTACAGGATGCACTGATTTTAAAATGCTGTATTGATACCAAGGTTTGAAATACCAATTTGGCTGAATACCAATGCCACTACGGATTTTTTTAAATTATTTGTTGTTATTTCTACCCTTTATTGGTAGGGAAACACAAATATTCATTATGACCAAATAACTGGCCCATTTTCAAGTCTTTCAGCCCTTCATGCCACTATCTGTGAATGTGCCAGTCCAGGGATAAAAGTACACTTAGCTAGTGCAGAGTTGATGTCATACAGCAGATAAATATTGGGTTAATATTATATAATTTACCGATAGCCATACCAGTGTTAGGCAGACATATCGGTGCATCACTAGTGTACGCAACAGTGTGCAAAATCAGTTTTGTCTTGTTGATTTCTACACAAATTACTGTGAGTGTAATTTTTTGGCTTTAACTCTGTCTCTGCTCTCCCTCTGTTCCCTCTTCTCTCCTCTCTCCACTCTGCTCTTTCCATCTCTCTTTTTCTCTTTCTTCTCTTTCCTCCCCCTCCTCTCTGGCTCTCCTGGTCCTCCCTGCAGAGGAGTTCTCGCGTGTGCGTGAGGAGGTGCCTGCTGAGCTGGTGGAGGCCCACGTGAAGAAGGTGCAGGAGGCCGCCCGCAACACGGGCAAGGTGGACCCCGCCTTCGGCCTGGAGAGCAGCGGCATCGCCGGCACTGCCCCCGAGGAGCCTGAGAAGACAGGTAACACACACACACACACACTTAGAGGAAGTAGAACAACAAGTCAGTGTAATGCCCTGTTCACACATACGCTTCAAGCAAAGCTTGCTGGTGGGTGGGTTTTCCCAAAACTCGGGTTTGTGTAGGCACTGAAGGGAGATTGACAGGTCAACAACCAATCACCGCTGTTTACTAGCAGTGGAGGGCAGTTAGCTAGCTAACTTGCTAATGTTAGATAAGTGCTCACACTGCATTTCAGACATGTTTTGAGGTTACAAAAACGGCTTTTTTAGAATGTACAGTGTATTTCTCGCTAGGTTTCACAAAATCTAAGCATAGAAAAGCGAAACAAATGTTGTTTATCTGCAATTATGGCCGTCTCAGACCATCTACTGAACTCCGGGCGCCATCTTGGTTTATTTTGAGAACCGCTTTTGCTCATTAGCATAACCGCAATTTTATTGGTTGTCGCTCGTGCTGCAGCTTGAAAAGTTGAGCATTTCTCAGCATTTGACTCGAACAGTGCGAGCAAAGCTATGACACGCTCCCACAATTTAGTTCAGCAAAGTCTGGTGGCAGCCAATGAAAAGTGAATGAGAAGCGTCTGCGAAGTGGAAGCCTCCACCGCATGTGAATGGCCTGTAAGGAAAGGCCTGTGTGGTAGAGGGACTGACGTGTCAATTGCGTGAGTTTCGTACTCAATGCGTGAGGGTTAGCAGCCCTGGTTTTGGCAGGCAGCTGCTCTACTGCTAACCGCCACTGAATCTTTCAGTGGTAAGCAGTACTGGACCGTACAGGCCCACTTTCACCCCTGCATCCAGCACAAATGCAGCAGTAGCTTCAGACCTTAAGCCTATGGTACGCTCCCGCACTGGTGAGCGCGTGACGAGAATTGCGTCATTTTTACGGCATGCGTCACGTCTTTGAGTCGACCGAAAGCACCTATTACTGAACAATCCTGAAATCAAATCGCGAAACCCAGAGCCATATAAAGGTATCTATCTACAAACGCTCAGGCGAAACCCAGTAACACTTGTTGATCGAGATGCATTCTCGCCTGTTCCGTATATAATGCGTTATCAATAGTGATTATAATAATAAAGGTAATGTACCCTACCTCTCCCAGGTGCAATTATTATCACCTACTCCTGAACAATGCTGAACTCAAATCTCGAAACTCGCCTGTCAACACCGGATAATGCGTTATCATAATAATAATTGAAGGAATAACCTAGGCTACCTCTCGCACTAAATACACCCATTATCACAGTGAGACATTATACATTATGAACACAAAGAGTTAGGCTACTTCAAAACTTTTATTGACACATCATAATTACAGGTTTTTGGTTCATACTTTTTGGTATGAGGCAGGTGTGAAGACTCAATACAAATTTAAATAAGGACATCTGTAACCACAACTCTTTCTTACCATGATACTGCTGTGTTTAGAAAAATGTCTTTACTTTGCATCGCACCAATATTGCTGCCCTCGCGGCACCGAGTCACTTAGCTATAGGCTAAGTAGCCTAATAAGCAAGTAGGCTAAGCTAGTCTCTCAGCTATACCAACAGGTGTGCTGTGTGTGTTCTGGTGGATGATCAATTGGCCCATCGCATCGCTCCATTTATCAAACTTCCCAGCAGACAGGTGAAAGTACTCGTGGTGCTTTTTCCTTCATTAGCTCTTCCTTCGTTCAGTGCTCGCACATCCCAAGTTCTTCTTTTCTTTAGGCGTTTCAGGCTTCTTTTGTGGTTGTGTCCTACTTTCAGGCTCGACGTACCGCCCCCAGTTGGTGGGGCAGAGTATCACAGTTAATCCGTAGTGCGCAGGCACTAACCTTAAAGGACAGGTTCGGTATTTTACACTTAAAGCCCTGTTTTCAGATAGTTTATGATTTAAATAGAACGTTTAAGATTGAAATTTGGACACATGCTGCTGTCCTGAGAATTTTCGGTTTCTGTGGTAGCGCCCCCCCTCCTCCAGAACGATGCATAGGTGCACTGGAACAATCCTTCCTAAAACGCATTAAACTTTCGTTTACAAAGACGTGAAACTCACCGAGTGGTCAGGGGTGTTCGCTGATATGCTCACACAAAAATCGCTGCAAAAGACGCTTTCCAACAGGTTATTACCATGTTGTAAAACTGTGGAGCTATTTTTCCAAACGCCTCACACCCGTACATTCTTCCGCTGAGAGCTTGAATAATAGACACTCCAGCCCAGTTGGTGGCGATAATGCACCATACACCGTCTTGCCAATTACAAGCAAACCACTGGCATTTCATTGAATACACAGAAGAAGCAGAAGATCGCCGTCTTGAAGTATTTTGCAACAGACAGCTAAAAATGAGGCGATTTTGTGCAGTTCCGAATTGCGGGAAAATTCGTGGCAAAAAAAGTTGTCACAGACTTCCTTTCAACGATCCAGAAAGGCTAAAGTTGTGGCTGGAATTTCTGGGGTTGGATGTGAGCACACCTGTTGAGAATCTGCAGAAAGCTGATCACCGTGTCTGCATTTTACTGAACGTCGCTGGAGGTCAAAAGAAATCGCCCAAAAAGCTATTTCGCCTGAGAAATACAGCGGTTCCCACCTCCTGGGACGACAGAGTTGGAAGAACTTGGGGTAAGAACTTATTTGTTATGTCCATAACCTGTCATGTTCACATCATAAGCCTAACACTAACCCTAGCCTACATGAATAATTTGGCTACATGATTTTGTACGTTTACAATTTTTTTGGCTGTGGAACTTTCATGATGAAAACGTAATGATTCACGTAGGCTATCATTCACATTGTGCAAGTTCCAAGACATTTTAGCATTAGCCATGGTTGGACGTGACAATAATTTGGATAGCGTAGTAGCCTACGATACCGCGACTGCATAAGACTACAGAAAGAAAACAAACAACCCCATATCCGTTTCCGGCAGCGGAGTAATACCGTACCTCACAGCACATCCAATACAAGTCAATGGAGTTGGACAAAAACTACGATAAAACCTGTTGGAAAGAATCTTTTGCAGCGATTTTTGTGTGAGCATATCAGTGAACACCCCTGACCACTCGGTGAGTTTCACGTCTTTGTAAACGAAGGTTTAATGCGTTTTAGGAAGGATTGTTCCAGTGCACCTATGCATCGTTCTGGAGGAGGGGGGGCGCTACCACAGAAACCGAAAATTCTCAGGACAGCAGCATGTGTCCAAATTTCAATCTTAAACGTTCTATTTAATCATAAACTATCTGAAAACAGGGCTTTAAGTGTAAAATACCGAACCTGTCCTTTAATGATTTAACGCGCATTCAGGACAGCAGAAGTTGGAGTATGCTTTACGTCCACGGCAAAAATCACTCACGTCTTGGACACGCGCAAATGTGACGCAAGAAACGTACCAGAGCCTTTATTGTTGGTAATATCTGCAGTAGCTCTGGTGTCCAGCAGGGGGCAGCAGCTGAGCAGTGTTTTATCTGAGCTTCAGCTACTGAGGGAGATGCAGTCATCATGGGTGGAGGCTGCAGCCACCTCGGCCTGTCTGGCTCTGCTATCTGCTGCCTGCCCCACCACTAATGCATGCAGAGATTAAGCTTTTCCCTCCTTGTTGCTTAATATCAGCTCGGATATCGGATTACTGTATTTATTTGCCGTTATACATATAATTATATAGTATAAGTATATATACTCTTTCAGGATCTATGAATGGGTGGCGGCAGCTTGTGTGGATGTTGGGGGCTCTGCTGGTAGGTGTTTTTTTGTTGGAGCCAGCTGTCAATCATTCCAGAGCTCACCTTCTGATGGACTCCTTGAAGCTGTATTCCTTTCAACACTGCTGCATCACCGAGAGTGGGACCGGTGGGGACACTAGTGTTAATGTGACGGCTACCTGAGGCTGCCATTGTGCCTTCAGTCAGTGTCCTGCACATCCAGTGTGGTCATGGATGCTGTGTGTGTCCTTGTGCAGAGGGTTTGGCCAGAGAGGAGCAACAGAGAGGTGAATATATATCTGTGTGAGAGAAAGAGAGAGGCTGGCTGCCGTGGCAACGCACAGATTAGTGCAGCAGCAGCAGATGGGGAGGGGGGAGGGGGTGGGCGGCTAAAAGTGGGTCAGTCGAGTGTGAGCTCAGTGTGCCACACTGCAGGCTCAGAGAATACACACAGTGCCACTCAATACACACACACACACAGCCACACACACACACACACACACACAGCAAAAACATGTTGGTTTTGCTCAAAACAAATATGCACATGCATAACAGCAATTGCACACACAAACACTCTGTAGGGAGCAGCTAAAACACACACACACAGAGCTTTTTATATTGATGGACACTCATAAACACACACACATGTACAAAGCCTCACAAAAAGCTCTACCCTGGTTCAAAGGTTAATGTAGTCAGCTGCCAAAGCTCGATGGTTTTGACATTTTGAGGGTCCAGTACACACACACAGACACAGACACGCTGTTTAGCCCCCATGCCCGTGAACATCACACCACAGCTGCCATAATCACCCAGCGCTGTCAGCACACTGACATGGCATGGCCTCTTGGCAAATCTCTCTCTCTCTCTCTCTCTCTCTCTCTCTCTCTCTCTCTCTCTCTCTCTCTCTCTCTCTCTCTCTCTCTCTCTCTCTCTCTCTCTCTCTCTCCTTTCTCTCTCTCCTTTCTCTTTCTCTCTCCTCATCTCTCTCTCTCTCTTTCCCCTTCACTCCCTCCTAGGCCAATCAATCCCAGTGTGTGGCTGTTAAAGAGCCGCATGGAGTAGTGAAAAGATTTATTTGAATCGCGCCCCTTACCCTACAACTAGCAGGGTGTCCACAGTATTCCATTCGTTTTAAACTCCAACACCTTGTACGATTATGTCTCTCAAGCCTACTACTCTGTAGTGTCCGAGCCCCTGAAATGGAGCAGATTGGAAACAGTGTTGGTCCCGTGTTAGTTTGAAAACTCCTTTTGCATTTTAATATGGACAAACAGATCTGTAAAAGATGATGAAAATGCGCATAATGCAATTCCACAGGCACGCATATCTGTTTGGTGTGCACACTGTTCCTTACGGCTAATAGCTCCACCATCACATAGGACTACATATGTGTCTCCATCATTAGGCCTGTGTCCCAGTTGTGCTACTAATAACAACAGACTTATGGCCTCTGGGCCTCCCCGGTTCACCAGTGGCCTTCAAAGTGCCAAAACCGCCATCATAAAGTCTGGAATGGGTCAGATCGTTTAAGTCTTAATGGGCACATTTCTCTTTGTGTTTAACTATTTTAACTATTAACTATTACCTTGAGGTTTGCGCTACAGAAGTGCTGTGAATAATATTGATATTGATGCACAATGTTTCCATGGATAGTAGGGGTGAACGATTTTGGAAAAAAATCTAATTGCGATTTTTCTCACCAATATTGCGATGCGATATGCGATTATTTTTAAGCTCTTTATCTTCTGTCTTATTCAACAAAGACAAGCAATATATTATTCTATAGTATGACCAACACAAAATTAGAAAAAAACACAAAAAAAAGTTAAACATAAACTGTTCTTTCCTGGAGCCCAGGCCTATGTTATGATTGCATTAGGTCATTGAATAAGATTGATAAATGAAATATTTATTATTTAACTATTTTAATCACATTAGTAGACCTATATTTGTTGAACTTCCAGCCTTGTAAACATTTAATGATTCTGATTCGTTTCTATTTTGTTTCTATTTCATGTAGATATGACCTTCTTTCGTTAGTTAACAAATAGGTCTACATGTAGTGGCACTGACACGGCTTCTCCTTGTCCTGTGCTCTCCATACGCGCACACACACACACACACACACACACACACACACACAGATCCTCTCCTCTGTAGGCTACTTGCACGTGAATCGGAACAAACTACTGTAGATTGTTGTAGCGCAAATAAATGCGGCCGAATGACCGCTCGGTGTTAACTAAAGGTTAGCATCATCAACACCGCAGCGCAATACGCATTCATGCAAATTAACTAGTTTGTTCATATCACAACAAAGCCAATCGCGGACACAAAACTCTTTAAACAGGCAAAGTTATCAGCAGTTAGCAGCATGTATGTAGCCTAGAGCCTTAGCTGGTAAGCTAATGTTAGAACAGCTGGGTTTTTGGTGGTTAGCTGTGTCACTGTACTCCAGTAAACAAAGTCCCCAGTGCACAGGTGAATGGCTGCTGTGCAGCCTAAACAGTCGTGGAGTTTTAATCGTCAGCTGGACAAGTGAACGAAGTTACCAGCCAGAGTAGCAGCACAGGGGAATTATGAACTAGAACCAGGGACATGGCAGGTTCAAGCAAAAGGTAATGAAGAGGTTTATTTTTAACCAAAGTAGCTCTACTGATCAGACCTTTCTTGACACTGTTTGCTGGTCCTCTTGTTTACGTTTTTTGCTTCTTCAGTGGTCGGTGAGAAGAGTCGGTGGCGCGTTGGCAAGCGCAAGTATAAATGCGTTTTGGTGACGTCACATATTACAAATCGCAGCCTTTGCGGTTTGAAAATCGTGTTTCATCTTATCGCGATATTATCGCAAATGCAATAAATCGTTCAGCCCTAATGGATAGTATTATCTATCTTTCATTGCCAACCTCTGTAGTGAACACACACACTCGTTCTGTATCTCTGTCCATGCTCTCTCTCTTGCTCTCGCTCTCGCTCTCTCATTCTCTCTCTCATTCTCTCTCTCTCTCTCTCTCTCTCTCTCTCTCTCTCTCTCTCTCTCTCTCGCTTGCTCTCTCTCTCTCTAATCTGAGTTCAGCCTGTGTTCGGGACACCCTGTACTGCGGAGCGGTCACGTTAAATATGGGTCCACTCTGTGCTGGGTCACTTCACTCCTCCGCTCACCATCCAGCCGCTCTCTTAAGCGCCGTTTATCACCGCCAGTCCAGACGGTTTTACCCACCTCGTAGATCCTCACTGGCCCTGCTGAACATGAATCTCTCTCTCACACACACACACACACACACACACACACACACACACACACACACACACACACACACACACACACGGCTCTCCCGCGGTGTCCTCCAGTGCAGTGTGTGTTCGGTCTGCCTCTGTCAGGGCTGCGGCAGTGGGGAAAGCCTATCGACTGGCCGCTAAGTAAACTGGCCCCGCGGGCGTGTTTGAGCGCGATGGGTGTGTTTTAGTGTCGGGTTAATGCACTTTTTGAAACGGTGAAAACAGCATTAGCCTGCATCAGCTCACTCACACACCCCCAACCTCTGCCCTCCTCCTCCTCCTCCGCCTCTTCCTCCCCCATTAGATTCCACTTCTCTCCTCTCCTTCGCCTGCGTCCTGTTATATAGTCCGACTGGGCGGGCGTTGTTCTGAATGCATCCCTCTGTGCTTGTGTTGCAGATGGCAGCGACTCAGAGAAAATGGACACCGACTCCGCGGATGCCCAGCAGCCTGACAAGGTGAGCTGGCCGACTGGTCTCGCTGTACTGTAGAGGTCACAGAAGTCGCAGAGATGAGCTGCTGAACGTGTGCTTTTCTGGACAAGTCGCAATCTGCTGTGGCTCCATTTAGTTTCTGAAGTCATTATCTGTATTTATAGTCAGTGTTACCCACTTAAATTCCTCTTTTATGGTCCCTCATCATGAAGTGCTCCCAGACATATGGTTTGGGAAATGGCCAAGAGTAAACTAGCCTGAATGGCCGATGTCATCCCGACTAAGTTAAATGTTTATTTTCCCCCAAGGCTGCCTGATTTTATGCCTTAATATAGGGGAGAGACACATTCTACTGATGAGCCTTGCTGTTAGTCTTATTCATATGAAACCCTGGTGGGAAAGGACACTAGATGACACTCTGCTTTTGTTTATATATCAGCGTAGTCCCTTGAAGTTGGAATAAAACGCCTAACCATACTTAACAGGAGACCAATCAAACCTGCTTAACACAGCCAGGAGTCTGTATGTGTAGCAGTCAGCTGTCTCATCTTGCTTGTTTCCCTCCTCGTGTCTCACCCATTTTTCTCTCCTCTCCCGGGGCCCCAGGCGGAGTCCAAGGAGGAGGCGGACAAGCCCAGCGAGTCCGAGCGTCCGGCCGAGGGCGAGAAGGTGAAGACGGAGGGAGCGGAGGCGTCCGAGCGAGGGGAGGAGGAGAGCGACAGCGCAGAGGAGAAGAGCAGAGGTAAGAAGCGCCAGCGCTGCCCAACCAGCACACAGACTGACTGACTGGATGAGTGACTGGAGGCGAGCCCAATCAGGCCCCAGCGCTGTCTGTCACATACTCAATGGGCCCAGCTGGGATTAGAGGCAATCAGGCCCCAGCGCTGTCTGTCACATACTCAATGGGCCCAGCTGGGATTAGAGGCAATCAGGCCCCAGCGCTGTCTGTCACATACTCAATGGGCCGCTGTCTGTTCCAGGTTTACTGGGGTCTGGCGTTTCTGGAAAGCGACACAGCCTCTGCTTTCAATGGTTGAGTAGATTATATTAGATAATGCTTCATTGTCAGACATCGGATCAGACATTTCTTGCGTCCATAGCATAGCAGCATTTTGGATATGTCCAGAAAGCTCTGAATGACTCGTGTGTACTGAGCACCCTCCGATTTACTACTCTTAAGAGTAGCAGCAGGAAGAAGAGGATTGTGTGATCAGTGACTAAATCTTGTTTTGATGAGTTGCAGCTGTGTCAACCCGACCAGAAATCGCCTGTATTGCTCAAAGCAGCCATACACCTCAACACTGTGTGGAATGTTACCTCAAATGGCGTGTTGAATACGTGGCGGTGACTTTTTTTCAGAGAAGGACAAGGAGGAGTCCATGGAGACCTCCGAGGACGGGAAGGAGGGCGAGGATGAGCAGGAAGAGGCCCGGAAGAAGAAGGTGGAGCTGGACATCGGCGAAGGGAACATCGCCACGGCCGCCGCCGCCGCTCTTGCCTCCGCTGCCACCAAGGCCAAGGTACACACCACGACACGACACGTGATGGAGACGGCAATGTCTTGAAATCAAGTATTGCAAAGAAAAGGACGAATGATGGATTTTTAATTGTTTTTTAAAAAAAGGATCAGATATTGCACATACCCTTGCATGTGATGGGCTTTGCAGATGAGCCTGGTCCCAGTCAGTGAAATGACCCCCCATTCTTCTCTTTCCCCTTTCTCCTCCCTCTCTACCTCCTCTACCCCCACTCTCTCCTCTCCTCTTCTCTGGCTCCTGTCCTCCGCTGGGCCCCGCAGCACCTGGCGGCCGTAGAGGAGCGGAAGATCAAGTCTCTGGTGGCCCTGCTGGTGGAGACGCAGATGAAGAAGCTGGAGATCAAGCTCAGACACTTCGAGGAGCTGGAGACCATCATGGACCGCGAGAAAGAAGCTGTACGTGTTAAAATATATACACACACACACACACACACACACACACACACACACACACACACACACACACACACACACACAGAGAGAACCCCAGAAACCCATTCGACCCACTCTACTTGTGAAGAATTGCACTTCCACCCTCCAACTTACACAGACGCACGCGCGCACACTCTTTTTTTGACTTGAAGTTAAAGGCCAGCCATGTGTGCACACTGCACATCACCACTATGGTGTCTTGTTTGTTTGTGTTTTTGTTTGTTTCTGTGACGCGGTTTCACAGCCCCCTCAGACCTGCAAGACTTTAAGTTGCGTCTGCCTCGTCTCAAATCCTCTTACTGTTTGTGTTCACTTCTGTTACCCGAGCGATGAGTCATCTTCTATTAGATAACCATGTTCTGTTTTTGTTTAAATGCCTGTTTCTGTTCTGGAGTTAGTTGCCCCCCGACCTAATCCTCCCCGAGGTAATGAATGCTCCCTCCCCACCCTGTCCACTTGGCTCTTGAATTATGCTAATCAGATGCAAGGCTTCGTTAAATTGGAGCTCATTTGCAGGAGGGAGTGTTGCAGTTTGTCACAGCCTCATTTAGCTGCAGTATATGATAAGCAAGGGTTATTGTCCATTACATTTATATAAAACACAAATTAGTTATATAGTTATTTGCCAATCTGTCAACAGTAATAGAACAGAAATATATACAATCCATAAAATACACTTTGGCTGCAGCAGTGAAACGGTCTTCTTGCTGCCTGTTTAACCAAATATCAACATTTGAAATGGTATCCCTCAGATTCCTCAGCGACTCCTATCTTTTCACTAGTGCTGCTGAAGCCATGTCTTGCCCAGTAAGCGCGCACACACACACACACACACACACACACACACAAACACGAGATCACCTCGCCTGGAATTCCCCTTGTTATACAAAAATAGGGTTAGACATTCCCATGTTAAGACAAGGCATGGCTTAAAGTGTGGCTGTATTGTGTGGGTGTGTGGGGTGCACTCGGTGACCTCGCAGGCTAACAGACGTGGCGAGCAGCAGAGATGCCTTGCGAGCCTGTAGATAGTAACCCAGTTTGCTAGCTGTAAATAGTGCATGAAGAATCAGGCTTTATATAACCCTGTGCAGTTGCATTTTTTTTTTTTTTTTACTCTTTTTTTTTTTTTTTTTTTTTTCTGTTTTTATTCCCCCCATCTTAGCCTTCTGTTCTTCCTTCACTGCCCAGCACTGCTGCTTATTTATCATTTAACTGGACGGCTTCATCAGCCATCTGCTTATCTTACCTACACACGCACCCTCATACTAACTGCACATTCATACTCAAATTCAGACACCCCTAAATACATGCACACACACACACACACACACACACACACACACACACACACACACACACACACACGCACGCGCGCGCGCACTCTTACCCAAACACTTGGTATGACCCTCGGGGTCCTGTTCCCTCTTTGTAACCTTGAGTCTGTTCTGTGAGCAGAAATATTGCTCCTCTCTACATGCCACAGGGAGCAGGTTTGGACTCCATGTCTCTTTTGAGTCTTTCCACGGTAGCAGTCCAGTCCATCTCTCTTAAAGCCCAGTGTGACACGGTGTGATTATTCTCAATCACGCACGCGTGTTAGAACTCGCACTCCACATTTCAATTGGTCTTTCCTCTCAATCAAAGTGTCCCGACTGCTGTGCTCGGGTCCAAATCAACCTACCAAAATGTCTTGACATGCCAGAAATCAAACCCCAATGGTTGGAGTGTTGATTGTTGCCTTAATTAAGATTCAGAATGCTGGGCCAAAATGAGTTGTACAGGGTCTGCACAACTTTTAGAGAGCAAGAAGCAGAATATGAACTCTGATATCACTCTTTGTCTCTGCCCTGTCTCCTCTCTCTGTCCTCTGCATTTCTTTTTCTTCATCTTACTCACTCTCTCATCCTGTCTTCCCTCCATCTCTGTTCTCTATCTGTCTCTTATCTCCCCCTCTCTCTCCCCCCCCTCTCTCTACCTTCATCTCTCTCCTCTCTCTCTCTCTCCCTCTCCCTCTCTCTCTCTCTCTCTCCTTCTCTCTCTTTCTCCCTCTCAGCTGGAGCTCCAGCGGCAGCAGCTGTTGACGGAGCGGCAGGCCTTCCACATGGAGCAGCTGAAGTACGCTGAGATGAAGGCCCGCCAGCAGATGGAGCAGCAGGCGGCCGCAGCTGCCGCCGCCGCCCAGAACGCCGCGGCCGCCGCCGGGGGCCACCACGGTGGGCCTCCCCCCCACGGGCCCCATGGACCCCCAGCCCCGTCGCCCGCCCACGGGCCACCTCCCCACGGGCCCATGCCAGGCATGCACCCTGGGCACCCTGGCCACCCCGGAGGCCCCGGGCATCCAGTGGGCTTCCCGCCCATGCACCACCAGATGGGACCACACCACCCGACCGCGACAGGTGAGCACCGCCAAGGTGTAGGGAGAAAGCACCCAGGTCTGTGCATGTGTGTGAGAATGGAAGCTGGGGTGAGAAGCGTGGTGTAGCGGAGGGGCGGAGGGTGTGCACGTGTGTGCACGTGTGCTGGTCTGACCCGGGCATGGAGCAGCGCTGCTGTGGCCTTTTAGCACCGTGTGCTCTATAATGAATGAGCACTCTATCCCTAGGCCCCTGTGTTTAATTCAGTAGTGTGTGTGTGTGTGTGTGTCTGTGTGTGCGTGCGTGTGTGTGTGTTTGGTCATGGTCATGCATGCATGCATGTGTCTTCCTCAAGTGGGGCACTGAGACTTATTCACTCAGCTCATTACCATATATGGAAGTGTTCAGCCATTGACTGTAGCTCCACCCCTAATTTTAACCTTTACACCTGCGAGGCTTTGATTGGCTTATTTTGTGGTCTCCTTTCTGTGCAGGACCAATGATTCCAGGTCAGCCGATGCCTGGCCGAATGATGCCCGGCCCTCCCCCTGGCGGTCCCCCCCAGGGCAGCATGCCCCCCATGATGGGCCCGCGACACCCAGGTGCCCCCAACGGCATGTGTAAGAACCCCCACCCATCATCTTCATCATAATCATCATCATGAGGATGTGCTCGATCTCTATAGCCTGTTCAGTATGTTCAGCAAAGATAGAGTTCACAACAAGCCTATGATTTGGTTTTTGTAGGACTGATGGTCATTGCCTTTGTTCACTTAGATCTGTGTGTGGTGGTGTTTGTCAAAACCAATAGGCATTTTCAGACCAGACAGTTCTTAGAAACACCCAACTGGACAGGTGTCAGTCTACCACTTGATCACAGTGGATGCAGATGAACCTACCATCCCAATCCAATACCAATTGACATTATGGTATCATATGTCTGTCCAGGCAGATTACATTGCCATCAGATTTACGTTAGCGTAGCAGCCTATTGAACATGAAGTAATGAAATGGACACCATAGTTAGTTAAGCTGCTGAAGACCGACACCATTGCATAGACTAATAAAATAAGCTGTAACTAGCATATTAGCCTGTCCTACCCCAATGGAAAATACTCATCTTTCCGGGTGTTGAAGTCGACTAAAGACAAGATTTATATTCTTCCAAAAATCCCACCATCAAATTGTCATTAGGGTAGCAGGCTATTTATTACATGGACATAAAGTAATGAAACAGATAGTGTTCCTATTTAGACTACAAAATCCCCCCCACCCACATTCCATTCACTTAAAAAGTTGTAGTTAAAGCGATGGTTCGGAGTAATTTCACCCTAGGGTCCTTTGCACCATGACTCCGAGCCAAACTCCCTCCCAGAACCTGTTTTCCCTTGGTCGAACCCTGGTCGAGTAGCGCTGTCAGAAACTAATGAGTTTCTGCAGGCGTAATGGAACCAACTTTTATCTCGTAAATTACCCCACTAATAATGCCCTGAATGGTACGAAACTTCTACAGTATGTTCTTTACTCATAAAACGAGGCATTGAAAAGTTTGTAGGTACACCAGGAGTTTATTTAAATAACACTTGCCTGATGGATGCTATTATCTGCTACTATACCGCTGCGTCGACGTTACTTCCGCGATATGGGAAAAGCCCGTAAAAGTCCTGGCAGGAAGCATGCATAAGGATGTAGATCCAGGAATTCACTAATATTTTGTTCGTAGTACCAGTTTGCAACAATTATTAGTTAACACTAAGTTAACACTTCAGATAAAAAATATATTAAAAACTGGATATACCAAAAAACGTTGATGTAATCGCTTCCTGCCAGGACTTTTACGGGCTTTTCCCAAATCACGAAAGTAACATTGACGCAGTGGTATAGTAGCAGATAGTAGCATCCATCAGGCAAGTGTTATTTAAATAAACTCCTGGTGTACTTACAAACTTTTCAATGCCTCGTTTTATGAGTAAAGAACATACTGTAGAAGTTTCGTACCATTTAGGGCATTATTAGTGGGGTAATTTACGAGAAAAAAGTTAGTTCCATTACGCCTTTCTGACAGCGCTACTCGACCAGGGTTCGACCAAGGGAAAACAGGTTCTGGAACGGTGTTTGGCTCGGGGTCATGGTGCAAAGGACCCTAGGGTGAAATTACTCCAAACCATCGCTTTAATTAAAAGATTTCCTGTAATTCAGGGAAATTGTAATTTTTTTTGCACAAGGGTGTCTGTTGCATTCATTTTAGTGTGTGTGTGTGTGTACATATGGATGTGGGTAGTAATGCTGTTTGTGGTCATCCTGTTTCCTTCCTCAGACCCAGGACCTATGCCTGGACAGCACGATGGGATGCCTCCAGCCCCCGTTGGACCTCCGGCTCCTGTGCCGCCTCGCGTGGCTGAAAACTAAACACACACACTGTTTCTGGTCATTTTTAGAGCCTCTTGTTTAGAAAGTGAAAGCTGTCCCCCTCTCCCCCCTCCTTTGTTCACACTGAACCCTGTGGGCAGACCCCTGTCTCTGCTGACTGCCTTGCTGTGGGTGGGTCCTCTCTAACCAAGCCTCTCTCTCTCAGGGCCTTATGCCCTTCTCTGCTCACAAAGACACACACACACACACACACACACACACACACACGCACACGCACGCTTACTAGCTCAGGGCACATGGACAGGGATGCCATGTTCCTTTCCCCCTGCCTCTCCAGCTCAGCAATAGCACTGGTTACCCCCCCCCCCCCCCTTCCCTGTCTCTGACTTTAGTAAGGCTCTGGTTGGTGCTGGTTCTAGTGACCCCTGCTGTTAAGTAGCCACCCAGGGGCCTTTGAGAGCAGAGGTGGGCACTGGCTGGTGGTCGGCTCCTCCCCTGTAATGTGACTGACCGTATGTGTATATTGTGGTGTTCTGCATAAGCTAAGTTCACACTGGGGGGAATTGAAAGGAGTTAGTGGGGTGGTGGTGGACTAGTGTACTTTCTTTCTCTCTCTCTGTTTCTCTCTGTCTCTCTCTCCCTGCAACTCAGAATAACACTGTAGCTACTAGCTGAAGAGCCTTGTCCTTCCTAGTGGCACCTCTGCTCCAGTCCCAAGCCCCTGGGCGTCCGGCTCAATGTTCCTATTCAGTGCCCAGTGAAGTAGAGTTGTCTGTGTGTGTTAGAGTAGCGTGTGTGTGTATGGCGTTACTGTAAATGGGGGTTATTTGCATCTGTGACCAAACATGGATGCATACAGTTACACAGGGTCACCTTTCTTAGCTCACACACAAAAACACGCTCACACACGCTCAGACACATGCTCACACCGAGACACACACACACACACACACACTCTGAGAGGTTTTTTGCTCCCACCCCACCCACCCCACCCCCATACCTGCTGTGTATCTGGGAATCTACCTCTCCAGGACTTAGCTCTGGTGTGTTCTCTACGGTGGTGTAAAGCATCAAGTGTGTGTGTGTGTGTGTGTGTGTCTGGCAACACAGCTGGTTTCTTTTATTGGACATGGAGGGAAGAGGTCTTTGTTAATGGCCTTCTGCCCAGCTAGCCACACACACACACACACACACATTGCTGAGATCAATGTGGACCTGTGGACATGCCATAACTTCTGACTTTGCTCTTTCACTGGGCGGTCGTGCAGCAAAGCCAAGTAGTGTGCTACACACGCACACACACACAAACGCAGGCAAATATACACACACACGGACACACTCTTCCCCTCTAAATGTTCCACAAAACAGACATGCACATGCGCTTACACACACATTCAGACACACTGATGTCTGTTACTGTTCCTAAAC
This sequence comes from Alosa pseudoharengus, assembly GCF_046254945.1. Taxonomy (NCBI): domain Eukaryota; kingdom Metazoa; phylum Chordata; class Actinopteri; order Clupeiformes; family Clupeidae; genus Alosa; species Alosa pseudoharengus. The sequence goes on along the minus strand of NW_027468587.1, from coordinate 33,297,882 downwards.
ATGCATGTACACTGTCTTTAAACACACACACACACACACACACACACACACACTGTCCTTAAAGAGCTGTGCCTGGTGTCACACTGAAAGGAGGGAGGATCTGCTTTGTAGACATACTGTAGCCGGCCCCTCGCGTGCGCTCTTCCCGTAGGTGCTGAAGCCGTAGCTGCCCCTGCCTCGCTCTACCTCTCTCACTGTACTACCTCTCTCGCTTCTCTCTCTCTTTCACTACCTGTCTCTCTCTCTCTCTCTCTCCACACTCGTTTCCTTCTCTTTTAGGTTTTAGTTCTTCCTCTCTCGCAGATGCACTAGTTTGTTCTCGCTTTCTCTCCGTGTGCCCATGTGACTGCTGCATAACTGCTGTGTGGAGGGTGCGTGCCCTCCTACTCCTCAGGTGTACCAATCCTCCCCACACACACACACACACACGCACGCGCACGCGCACGCACACACACACGCACACACGCAGACACACACACGCACGCACGCACGCACGCAGACACACACACACACAGGCACTCACACAAGCACATGCCTAATACATAGCCCACCATTGCTGTGGATGTGTGCGTGACACGGTCATGCCATACCCTCAGCTCATACATCGCCCCATTGCTACATACATAGGAGCCCAAAATCAACACCATGCAAATACACCCCTAACTCAGCTCTCCAGGCTGCTCCATACACGAGACGGGAACCAAAACTCTTTTCCCCCTCGTTTCCCCTTCTAATCCCCTCCCCCTTCCCCACATATATATCTTTTATTGCTACTTTTTATTTTATGGTAATGTATTTTTAAGAAAATAAAGTTTGTGTAGACTCTCTGTTATCTTTGTTCCCTGAAGTTTGTAGTTTATTCCTGTTATTATTTCTTTTGTTTGATTTTGATTTTTAACAGGCACATTGGTACTGAGACCTGATCACTGTTTAAATAAAATTTTGTTTTTTGTTTTTTAAATTCTAGCATCTCTCTGTGTCTCCAGAGTATGCACCCAAAGTGTTGTACAGCATGGTTTTAGGCCACTTTAGTGACACTCTAAATAATTCACCAGAATTTAATGGACCATGTTGTGTAGATAAAGAAACAAATTGATTGATCAATGATCATCCAAGGTTAGAACATTAATATTTGCAATACACTCGTGCACACACATAACCATTTATAGATGCAGTGTGTGTGTGTGTATACATACACTCACAGATATGCATACACACACAAGCTCCTGAAGGTGGAAAGCAGCAGCTGGGTTCTTAACACATGCCAGACTCGAGCACGTCACATGACAACGCTGCCCCTCCTCTGCAGTCAAGTTAAAAATAAATAAATAGTAATCATAAAAAAACAGCTCTATAATTTCATAAACCTTAATCCCGGCTGCATAATCTGGCAGGTGGAGCGGGGTTGACCTGCAACGGTCAACCAAGGGGGTCTGGTGGGTCTGCCTGGTTGTGGAAAGGGATTAGTGTGGTGTCTCCCACTCACTCACACTCACATCAAGCAGCAGTAAATCAGTCCAACTTACAAGTAGCTAATCTGTCCAGCTCCAGCAGAAATCAAGCGTTTAGTAATATAAACATCAGTGATAAAGATTATAGTGATAAGACATTTTCTGTGGAAAAGTGGTCTAATGTGATGTGTAAAGACTTAAAATTCCATGTTAATGTGTAGGCCTAGTCTTTACATTACAGCCCTCTAAAACGTTTTGCGAAAAGTATCAAAGGCTGCCGTGACTAAAGCTGCAGAGTTGTATTGTGTGTACTTTTGGTAGAAGTGTGTGAGGTGCCATGGCATGTTAGCGTCTTGCCTTCTTGTCTGGCACCATGTGAGCGATGTGTCTTTATTTAGCATGACGTGTGAGGGGCACTTTTGTTTATCCTCGAGTGTCTGCCTGGTTTGCACAGTCTTGTGGCCGTGCAGTGGAATGTGCGAGAATGTGGATGTGTTGGCCATCTGGAAGGCCATGATTGCCTGCTCTTGACTAAAACCCAGACACATGGTCTGAATCACAAATATATACAGCACAGCAGTCTAATGGCAAACTAATTACTCACTTAATGCAGATTGTTTCTAATTTTCTGAGAGAATAAGGAATACGATTTTAGAATTTAAAGATCTGGAATCAGAAATTATTCCACTATTTTCTGTGCATACGAATGAAACATTTACAGTCAGTGAAATATAATATGTGTGTGTATCAAACCCTTGATACACCTTACCCTCCCATTGGAGATGTAGGGATTGCATAAAATGCACATTAAAAAGGCCAGTTCAAAAATATGTATGTGACGCGGTGCCCCAGATTCCAAGGCACTATAGGGTGTGTGTGCGTGTACCATCAGTGTGTGTATATTTATGACCTGGCTGTTTAACTGTGCCGCCTGTCATTGGGTCAGACTCCATATGGATGATGGTTAACTGCCTTTGTTTCCGAGCGGTGCGATCAGGCACACCAGATGTGGCACTGCCAGCACACTCCTAATGATTCATGCTTTGCCTCCTCGCTCTGGGCTAACGGGATATAGAGAGAGCCTGACCCTGGCATGCGGGGGAGACCCATAAATATCATCTTTAGAAAGACAAAGAGGGAGAGAACACTGTGATCATGCTGTCTCTCATGCAGTGGCCGTGCAGCTGAGAAAGCAATGTTGCATTCTGGTGTCATGGCAGCTAAGAGCTTGATCGCCACACTATAGTTGCTTTATAATTAACACATTGCCTCATCCCCCTCTCTCTCTCCCTTCATCTACTTTTCCCTTTCCATCCCTCTCTCTTATCTTCCTCTCCCTCCTTCCCTCCCTTGTCCCATCTCTTCTCGCCTCCTCCTCCCTTGGCTGTGCTGATTCTGCCACCCAGGATGAGCTCACAGCATCACAACTCAAGCGTGTGTGCCCCTCACCCCCCATCCCCACACCCCCCATCCCCACACAGCCATTCTTCTCCCTCTCACTCCCCCCACCCTCCTGCTCCTCTCCTCCCTCCTGCTCCTCTCCTCCCTCTTGCTCCTGCTCCTCTCCTCCCTCCTGCTCCTCTCCTCCCTCCTGCTCCTGCTCCTCTCCTCCCTCCTGCTCCTCTCCTCCCTTCTCTGACTCCTCTCGCCATCTTTTCATCTTTCTTTTTTGTTCTCTCTTGAGATTGCCATGGTGCTGTTTTCTTTTACCTCTGATTCTGTTCTCTCTCCCTCTGTCTGTCTCTGTCTCTGTGGCAGCCCCCCTCTGTCACTCAGACACACACTCACCCAGACACACTTCTTTCTCATTCCCATCTCATCTCATCCTATCCCCTCCAGCTCTACTCCCTTATCTTTCTCCCCTGTTTCCCTGTGGCTGTTGATCCTGTGATCTCAGCATGCGACAGCGCGAATCAGACAGAATCTCTAACAATGGCGCAAACACACAACAGTTTGTGTGTGTGTGTGTGTGTGTGTGTGTGTGTGTGTGTGTGTGTGTGTGTGTGTGTGTGTGTGTGTGTTTGCACCCACTGATTTCCTGAAGCAAGAAGACATGGTCAGCCCCTTGGAGAGGGAGTCTGCCTTTAGCTCAGGCTCCTTCGATATGGGCTTCCTTCCTGGCACTAGGAGATAGGGAGAGAGTAGGAGAGGAGTGTGGAAAACGCCTGTGCATGTTGCACTTTCACCATCATAGGACCTGCACTCATCCGTCAGTTTCTACTGCACAGGGGAGCCAAAGAGTTTGGTATTTAAGTTGGTATATTTCTGAATCCTTTCATACATGGATGGCAGCATTCACATTTACTGGACAGACATCCAAGTTGATGTCCATAAAAAACTGTTCTGTGGGGAGCCTTCAATAAATACTTCTAACACCTCGCAAACACTGAGTGGTGAGGACTGTGGGTGCCAGGTAAATGTGTTTGTGAGGAGAGTTTGCAGTTTGGTCCCTCGCGGGCAAAAAAAAAAAAAAGAAATTTAAAAATAAATTGTACAAACAAACAGTGACAGCCTGTGTGTGATGTGCAGATGGCCACTGCTCAGAGGCTGCCAGGGTCTGTTCAAGTGTTTAGAAAGAGAGAGAGAGAGAGAGTGTGTGTGTGCCTGTGTGTGTATTCATGTGAGTGTGCTACTTTTTGAGTAGAAAAGGAAAACTGAATTCATGTCAGATGCATCATCATAATTCTTTTCCTATCAGCTGCAGCCTGACAGCGCCGTTTAGATGTCTTGCCCTACTCCAATCTCAGAAGGTTCCCATGGCAACTGCTCTCATTATTCCACCTGATGTTGCCTGGCTCCCCAGTATCTGCTGTTAAGGAAGTGCAGTTCACCTACTGAAATACTCAAGAGGATCCACCTTCAGAATGAGATGCATCATCTTGGCCTTCTGCTCTGTTAAAAATCTATCTGGTGAGTTGAACCCATATCCCCAATATACTGTAACATACAGCCCCACCACCATTACCTTTCTGTTGCTTTGCTAGTGTTCAATCTGATGACTGTAGTCCGTCACTAGACATTTCTAGTTTAGCACGCCAGTGTGGTCCTCCTGTTTTAGCCTCTTGGCTTAAGGCAAATAAAGTACACATATGTACTGTACAACAACACAACATACACCAACAAACCCCAATGTCCAGCAGCTATGTGAATACCGTTTGACTGGTATGTTAAATGTGAATGTGTGAGTGTTTGATGGAGTTTGTTTGTCTAGTCTGGAAAGACCACAACAGTCCCTCTGCCATTTGCTGCAGCTCAACACCCAACACACACACACACACACATACACATACACATACACACACACACACACACACACACACACACACACACACACACACACACACACACACACACACACACACACACACACACACACACACACACACACACACACAGACAGACACACACACATCGAGAAAGGGAGGGACTGCTTGGTCAGTGCTGTGTCTGACGAGTCCAGCTCATTATTAGCCAGCAGCTAATGGCTAGCAGACAGGAATGGGACAGAAGTGGGACACAGCCACAGGCCCGTCTGCGAGCGTCCAATTAGACCCCGTAAATAAGCCGGCTCCAGCCAGGGCCTCAGGGCCCCCGCCAGTCTGCTCAGCTGACCACAGTCTAGGGTGGAGAGAGGAGCATGAGGTGCTTTACTCCAAGAGTCACACACACCCCACAGAGAGATTGAGTTGGATATATGATCTGTGACATGTTAGTCTCCAGTCTGAGACAACGGTCCCTCTCTGGATGTAAGCTTTTTTGTGTAATCCGGTTAAGCCCGATGTCACAGGCCCAACAGCTTTTTCGTGAAAAGCATTTACTAGTGCAGCCAGCCGGATTTCACAACTTGTAAACCTTGTCACCATCACCTCCATTTTAATGAGGGTAAAACAAAATCTAGGTTCGTTTCCTCAGTTTCCTTAGGTTGGTTCCTCAGTGGAATGAGTTGCCCAGTGCACTCTGTTCCTGTGATAGTTTTGGGTCTTTCAAGAGGGGTCTAAAGACATATCTGTTCATCTGTATCTTATGAGTCATGGTTTTATAATGGTGTCATTATCATTATCATCAATATCATTGATATTCCGTTGACATTTTTGTTTATTATTGCTACTTTCCTAACGAGCGGCTCTGAAAGCCGTTGGACCTGGAAAGAAAATTATCATCCCATTATTGCATCATGACTTAATAACAACCGAATAGGATGCCAGAATCGTTATTGAATGAGATTCTGTTTATGAATTTAGAATTCATGAATTCATGATTATTCATCAAGATCAAACACACACAGACCAAACCTACTTGCTTTTCCTATCCACCTTATTCGTGAAACCCTACATCTGTCATCTTCCATTCGTTCTTTTGACATAATAACTTATTCCAGTCTCAGCAGGCTAACTAGAATATGCTTCAACTTACATTTTTTTCGAAGTGTTGACAATTTTGCACTCAATATCAATATTCTATATACTGTAAATATATGACTGAGAGAAAACATATAAGTTTACTTTTACATGGTTTAGATTGTGTAATGCACTGTCTACCATCACATTAATATGAATTCAACGCAGCTTTGGTGTCATAGAGGTGCCAATTATTGGCTCACAAATATCGTAGATAAAACTGTCCTCTGAATGTCCTTTTCACCTCTTCTCCCTTTGAGCCTTTCCCTGCCTTCAGGGAGCATTTGGATGAGTTGAGAAATCTCAGATGGCGTCATTGTTCCCACCCACATGTCCGGCCACACATCAGCAAGGTTGTGTCCAGACATCATGTCTGCCCTGCGTGAGGCTCATGCGTCTGCAATCCAGCATCACCCGCCAGATATCACAGACTCCCAGTCTGGATTTCTCAACTGCCCAAACAGCCAATCTACAAACTAGACTTGTTTCATATCAGGACCTGTTTAGAGACCGATCAGGACCACAACAGAGCCAAGTCCACTCCTGGGTCAGTCTTTATCTGGATGGACATGATGGCAGCCATGACAGTTTAATAAGAAATCCATGTTGCTGATTTATGCGGCTCCTCACACTGTCGGCCCTGTGTTGTGATGGAGAAGGGGATGGGGCTGAGCCCCTCAGTAAGGGAGCTGAGGCCTGGACGTGGCCTCTCTGCTCTCTGCCGCTTGGCTGGCTGCTCTCAGCATCTGCTTTGAGTTTCTGCTTTGAGTTGCGGGGTGCTTTAGTTTCACGCCCCACAGGCGTACAGTGAGAGCATGTGAGTCATCCACAACCTACCCGTGTTTTCTCTCTCTCTCTTTCTCTCTCTCTCTCTCTTTCACACACACACACACACACACACACACACATTAGATGACCTTTAGCTCACACAGAAGCGCTGCATCAGAGGCAGAGTGTTTCCAAAACTGATAGGTACCCCAGCGTCTGCCTGAGTAATAACCTGAAAGTACCTTAGCTTGCCGCAGAAGCACGACTAAAAAATTACAGTGGGCAAACTGTATTGTTTGTATTTTTGCGATCAAATTTTTATTTTAATTCAATTCAATGAGCATGGCTTGTGGCATAATACATACAAAAAGTCAAAAGGATCTGTTCTAGCATACCACATACTGTAATAACAATGACAACTTTAATAACAATGACAACGTTGTATTGAGTTTTGGAAAATAATCTCACGTACTCACAGCATGACCCAGAAGTAGGCTATGCAATTTATGAATGTCAAAATACAAAACACGCAATGATCATTCAATGTAGGTTGTATCTGAGCAAAAAAAAGCATCACCATGATATCATTATGTGTGTTTGTATCCTTTATGTTCGGTTATAGTTCTCATCATTTATGTGCCAAACCAGTATCAGCATACGCTCACAAGTACAGAGTGATCATTTGACTCACAAGTGACGTTTAAGGGTCTTGTGATAAGGGTATGTATTGGACTGGCCTGGCGTTTACATTTGGCCAATGCCTCCCATTAAAGTGTAGCCCACAGAAGAGCACCGTGACACTCACTCACACAGAGCACCTTACCTTACCGTACTATGCACAGAGAATCACAGGCTCAGTCCCTGCCTCAGTCATTGCAAGCGCCTCTTGATTGATTAATCACCACTATGTGGATACTGTTTTTAGAATTTATTTAGATTAAGTGTTAGTATAATGTGTATTTTAGTATATTTAGTATATTCTTTATCTTCTACTGTCCTCTGTTGTTAGTGAATGTGTGTGTGTTGTCTGTATGCTACTGAGACCTTGAATTTCCCCTGGGGATCAATAAAGTATCTATCTATCTGTATCTCCACATGTGAACTAACTTCACTACCTAGTGTTGGATAGCCTGCACAGTTAATGAGGTCCCCTATGTCCCATGCTTTCATCTCAAGTGAGGAGCGGCTCTAGCGATTCTGTGTTCAGTTGTGCTCAGTTTCAACATGAGAACTGACCAACTACTTGCTGCGAGACCTACATTAGAGTAATGGTCAAAGTTTTTGTTTACAATGTGTTTACAATGCACTGCATGTGAGTAACGTGTATGTGCGGACAACAAATTAAATGGACTGAGAAGTGTCCGAGTGAAGCTTATACATAGAAATGTATCCATGTCTATTCAAGTGAACAATGTCCTCAGTGTAATGTTTGAGGACAGAGACGGAGTGGGCAGGATACTCTCCCCTGCTTCTCCTCTTGTGCTCAGCTCACTTCTGATCTCCCTCTCTCTGGAGTTCACTCGCTCCTGCCAAAGAAAGCAAGACAATCATCCGGGGGGGGAACGGAAAAGACGGCTTTCTGTCTTTTACTGCTGTTTCATTTGAAAATGGATTATATAAAGACTCAGAAGACCCTTATTTCATGTGTAGTTTCTATCATCAAGAAGATCATTCAATAGGCCAGGCATAATGAAAAAGACACAAGAGAATCTGACGTTATAACCAGCCAACCAATGTGATGCTCTTCTAGTGCTCTACACTACTTCTATTCTTATCTAGCTGACCAGTGACAAGCGTGTCATTCAGAAGACTCTGGAAAGCTGCTAAGTGCTGACCGCTGCACTTGAAGGACATGAAGGGAAGTAGACTAGAAATGATGTGGCAGAACAAATCCATAATCCACATACATAAAACATTACAAAACCACCCAAAGGATCCAGCCACGTGCTGTTATGCCTTATATAATAACAATTTAGATGAAAGTTTATAGGTCGCCTTATATAATGTCTAAATAATGTGTGCCTAATTTCTGTGCTCATGAGAGAGAGAATAACATCCTAAAGTTTAACTGCTCGTAAAGGCCGCCCCATTGATTCATCGTAAACCATTCATTTGATTTAATCGTAAACCATATATGTTATACTAATACTAGTACTACTAGTACTAATAACACTGGTATCTGTATTGTAGTCCATATCTGAAGCTCCTGATTCAGCGAATCAGCTAAGCTGAATAAGTTGACAACTGATGTCATTGCCGACTTCCATGGGAGATCTATTGTTGCCGACCAAAGTTTGGAACACACTTGCCTTTAGAACAGAGCGCTTGCTGAGCTTTGTGAGTGCAAAAGTGAAAGTCCTGCCAAACTGAGGTTTGTCATGCTATATCCCTGTCCTGCTGTCAGGGCACGCCTGGCTGAGCCCTGCTGGCCTGGTCCCGGTGCCGGCCCGGATTAGGCCCGCGTCTGGCTCAAGTGTGGCCCGTCCATGCCAGAGAGAGGACAGATCCATTTCATAGGCAGCTGTTATCAAGGACAGACGCAGTGTCACACAGAGTTATGTCTGCACAACTGGCCAGATCAGTATGAACCCTCTCACTCGCATTTGTCATAGGTCATTTAACAGTTATGGAAAAAAATAAGGGAAATGGGAAATCAAGTGAAAAAGTCAGATTAAAGTGAACACGGAACAGTTCCACAGATGTATGGATGCAGTGATGTTAACATCTGTATACAGTTTAATATTTCTAGATGACACATTAGATCATATCCTCATCCACAGACAGGAGAAGAAACAGTAGCGGTGGTAGGAAACGCCATTCTGAAATCCTATAAAACAAGAAGTATAGGTGCACAATCTACATAGGCATACAACACACATATATGTACACTAGGGGTGTAACGGTTCATGTATTTGTATTGAACCGAAACGGTACGGGCGTCACGGTTCGGTGCATGAATTTACACGGAGAATACACGGTATAAAAATACATAAAACTTGTGTGCGGATTAATTAATGTCATGCGCAATTAATGTTAAGTAGCGAGAGTTACGGGAGTTCTTTAGCGACACCTAACGCTAATCTGTAGCCTCGCCTTAGCTCTGAAGCTCTGATTGGCGCCTATGTTTTTTTTGTCAGGTCGTCGGTCGAGTCCGTCAGTCATTAGCAGCACTAAGGTTAGACCCACAAGAGTTAGAGGATCCGCTGGTCTCGAAGATCGCGAGTTTGAGAACTTCAGTTACAGTAACGTTAGTACAGGCGAAAGAGTGGTGGATAAGATGAAACTGTGTGTCGGCGTTGTTCAGCAGTTGTTGGGTATGTGAGTGGAAAAAATGCTACACATATTCGAAGCCATCACCCAGATGATGTAGGCTACCAATCACTGAAACGAGGGGAAAAAACTTCCCCTGCGCTTCAGCAGCCTTTGGATACACATACAAATAGGGCCAAAACCTATGGCTTAAATTAAATGATTTCGTAATGACAGAAAGCTATGTAAATCGCGTGGTAATTATCTTTATGTTGGGGTAACTTGTAACTTCTCACATGAGGAGCTGGTAGTGTTAAGTGCATAGACAGTAAAATAAAGTGACAACGCTAACCAGGCTAATAAACAAACCATGCTACGGTGAGTTAACGTCAAAGGGCAAAGTCACGTGACTTCTAGTTGTAGGCCTAGTCTGTTTATGAAATGAAAGGAGCAATTTCGTTTTTTTAAAAAAGTCAAAATAGTGTGATATTTTCACAGTTAGTAGGCTAGATTATTACTTTACACACAATAAAAAAATTGTAGACCCTTCCATATACAACTAAACACAGATGTTTCATTTTCTATGTAATTTGCACTTTCAGAAATAAGAGATGCTGTAGGCCTATTTTCAGTTTTATAGCTGATTGTCTTATTTTGTTTACAAGTTACAGATGGAGTCTGGGTACTTATTGTACTGTTTAGCCTACATCTTACACACTTCAGGCTGTTGCAGATAGCTCAGGGAAGAGACTGTATGACACTAGGTGGTACAGCCTGAGACATGTACAAAAAAAATGCTTTCTGCATTTTTGTTTTGCTTTTCCCTCCATTGTACCGAACTCGTACCGAACCGTGATGTCCGAACCGAGGTATGAACCGAACCGTGACTTCTGTGTACCGTTACACCCCTAATGTACACAATATACAGTGGCACACAACAAAACAGAGCGACACAATCTACTCTACACATGATCTACAACAAACATGGAATCAAAGTAGATATCAGTACAGAATCTCCACAGGTAGAATACTGAGAAGGTGGCTGATTCTGGAGTGAATGTAGCGCCAGGGTGAGATGGTTGTGAACCGGGTCAGGTGCAGTTATGACCAAGACAGCAGCAGATCCACTGGCAAGTGAAACGACGAGTCGCAGCCCTCCAAAAATAAACTGGGTCGCGACGCCGAGTTAGTCCCCCCCCCCCTTTGTGTCTCTTTATACCTCCATCTTGTTTCTTATTGATGTGACAGGTTGTTGTCTGGCATGCACCACTGGGGACATGGCGGACGGGGGGCATTAAAAATGGAGAATGTGCAAAAGTAGGCCAGCAACATCTCTGGAAAGGAGCACACACACACACACACACACACACACACACACACACACACCGCCCAGGTCCTTATCTTCATCTGCCCTCTCATAGCCACTCTTCCTTTCTCTCATTGTCACCACAAATTATGGAGAGAAAAATAATTGAAACATTTCAAAGGCTGCTGCTGTTTCACCGCAAATCATTCATCCACACAGAGCCTGTTCATCCAGCATCGCACCTCACCTGTGTCCTCTCTCCGTGTCCCAGTGACCTCTTTATCCCACAAAATCCCGTCACAGCAAATCACCAGTTTGACATCTTTTAATCTATGAAAATAAATACGCTTTTAGATATAACCTATTTTGACCGATTTGGTAAAAATAGCAAAGATAAATAGGACCGTCCTACATTGATGTCCACTGTGACAATTTAATTATTTCCCGAGCTTTTCATCATCTCACTTCATGATGTATGTCCATGTTAATATAACCTAATACATTCAATTTTATTTGAGCCTTCTCTCTTTGTTGGAGTCATATCTACCCTGTAGAATCCTGCGACTGTAAAAATTGCTGAGGAATGGCTGTGTCATTAGAATCTTGCACACAGGTGTAATGAACATTTGTTGCCCGGCTCCATGGCTGTCTCCTTTATTAGCTCTTGGCTCATCGGCGCCTTTGGGTGCTCCTCAATAGGCCATTTTGCGGCATTAAGGACTGAGCTAATTATCTTGGCCACACTGTGTAAAATTAGGCGCGCCAGTCAGTATGGCTCAGTGCATGACACTGCTAATGGGCTAGTGTAATGTTGCTTGGTCATGGATGATGGGGAGTTTGGAGCTCTACCCCATCCCTGGATTCGGCCGCAATCTCACCGCAATTTAGGGAGGGAACATTAAGCTGTGCTCACATGAGCTCACTCCGACAATGGGAGCATTAGCGGCCATCGCTGTGCCATCACTTTCATTAGCGGCCATCGCTGTGCGATCACTCTCATCCGTTTGGTCTGCTCTTGTTTCTGTTACCTTTATCTGCCAGGCTTCAGAAGATGGAGACGCAAATTAAATACGTCATTAGGTTTCATTCTCATTACCTGCTCTTGTTTTGTTCGCGTCCTTGTTTGCTCCAGTTATGTAAGCGCTTTTTGGCTTGGCTGGACAATCAACCCAATTGTTCTCTCAATCAATTTACCATTTCTGCTTGGTTTGAATTAATGAGACACAAATGTGTCCAACCATTTGGACCCTCGTTGGTCGTGCACGGTTGAGAGAGCTGGCCTTATTTGTGCTGTGATGTCTTTGTTGGGTGCAGGATATTTTGGAGGACTGAGAGATGAATGTGATGTGGGGTGCACTTGTCTGCTCCATGTTTTACATTGGCTTTTTTTCTCTCTCTCTGTTTGCAGATCTCCATACCACAGTTGGAAAGTGGGCCAAATGTCTGCAAAAATTAGCACTGCAGATATGTAAGCACCACTCTCTCTCTCTCTCTCTGTCTCTCTCTCCATTCAGATGGGATTGCATTATTCATTCATCTCAGTGTGAAGCTCTGCACGGCTGACACACCAAGCGCTCTCAGAGTTCCACCACCACAGTCCCTGTGTCTATGCTTGTATGTGTGTATGTTTAAATGTAATGTTCAGATATACTGGATGGGTGTAAAATTCGAACATGGTTAGTTGTATGACCATTTTTTTTTTTTGTATGTGTGCGTACTGTATACATGTGTGTGACATTTTGAGAAACTCTGATTTATCTTGTTATCAGATTCTCTAAACTCTAATCACTGCCCTCTCTTTCACCATCAGCAGAAGCACATAGGAGGCAGTGTGTGTGTGTGTGTGTGTGTGTGTATGTGTGTGTGTGGGGGGGGGGGGTGGTGGTGGGCTGAGGAGTGGACACATGTGCATCTGACAGGGCGTTTTCATCGGGGCTCCACTTGCTGTCGTCTGGTGAGCAGTGCGGAGTGGACATGGACGACCACTCGATTTATTCCTGTCGACGACCCTCTTCTCACGCACATCCTCGCCCAGCTCTGCGCCACTCAATAGCTTTGATCCAGTCAGCGAGGGATCGATCCGATCAATTCAATGCATGGGTGTTTAGTGCACGAGACCTACTTTAGTCTGAATGACAGCAACCACAGCAATATGGCAACTATTTTGTAAAGACTATTTCTTAGGTCTTCTAGTGTGAATTTTTAGCTAACATGCCTAATGTAAGACTTTCTGTCTTACTGTGATATTACTAAAAATGTTTGATAGAGCAGCACATTTTACACAGGTGTTCCATCTGCATTTTACATGTGGTGTGCAAGCGGCTACTGTTTTGTCCCTGTTATGCATGGGTTGGGTTTAGTGATGGCTGTGTCATGCATATTTCTGCAGCTGATACACAATCACCTGACTGAAGAGAGAGAGAAAGAGAGAGACAGAAGAGGGGAAAAAAGAAATAAAAATTTGCAGCTAAGCGCAAAATGAAAAAGGGAGCGCCTACAGAGAGCCAAGTGTGGGGGATGGGGAGTTATGTGGTAATGAAGTGTGTGTGTGTGTGTGTGTGTGTGTGTGTGTGTGTGTGTGTGTGTGTGTGTGTGTGTGTGTGTGTGTGTGTGTGTGTGTGTGTGTGTGTCTGTGTGTGTGTGTGTGTGTGTGTGTGTGTGTGTGTGTGTGTGTGCATGCATGTGTGTGTGTGTGAGAGAGAGAGTGAGAGAGAGAGATGTGGGGGTGGTGTTAAGTTAAGGCTGTGTGTATGAGATGGGGGTGGGAGAGCACCAAGGGAGGGGGGCTTTGGGGGGGGGGGGTGCACAAACAGTTTAGTTCTGCTCTGGTTGGCAGCACATCAGCTAGTGTCCTGTAAGCCTCAGCCCAGCCCAGAGCCAGGAATAGCAACGACACACTAATGGTACTGGAATAAAAGGAAGTGAAAGATGGAGGGAGAGAGAAGAAAGAAAAAGGGAGAGGAGAATGGAGGGATAGAAGTGGTGATGGTAGTGGTTGTGGTGGTAGTGAAGAAAAAAGAGACCTCTGGCTACATGTAGTGAGATGGCATAAATACATCTGGAATGAAGCTACTCTGTGGAAAACTTGCGTGCCTTGCCTGTGTTTGGGAATGTCGGAGAGACACCAGGAGGTATGCTGGGAGTTTCAGAGCATGGAATGCTGCCGAACGCTTCTGAAACCTCCAGCTCCCAGATTGGCTACAATGACAATTAGCATTCGGTTCCCAGCCAGTCAAACTTCAGGGACATTAATCAGCTACAGTTCATAAGGGAACTATTTGTTCTTGTCAATAATAAACAACATATGCTGTGTGGGTCGCAACTCTCACAATAAGTTTACACCACAGCTGGTTGGATGCTTAAGCTTTTTATAACTCAGTTTCATAAACTGATTGTTTTGTCCATTGTGGTCCTAAAATGGCTATGTTTAGAGTCCATGTTGTGCTTTACCTAGACAACCGCCTGTCCATCCATCCATTTGCCCGTCTGTCCGTCTGTCTGTTTACCTGGTCTTCACACCCATCTCCATTTTTGACCTGGCTCTGACCTCAGCTGACCCTTTGGTCTTGTTATTGTTTTCTTTTTTGAACCCGTCTTTATTTTGGGCATCTGGTGGGGGAGCTGTGGGTCAAGTAGTGATTATCCCTTCAGTATGTTGACATGATTGTTTGGATCAATGGGCACATCTTTATCATTGTAAATACACCGCTCTTTGTTTTCTGCGCAGGCATATACTGTCTATGGTGTGTGAGGAGGTGGGATCACTCTTTCCATGTGGATATCGTACACTTGGGGATTATTTAGTAATCCATGTGCTTTTGGCATTACATCTAAACCGATTGGTTGGCGCTATCAAAACAATGTCAAAAAGCCTGTCAGCAATGATAACCTTAATATTTGCAATATCACACGTCAATGTGAATGCCAGTGTCCTTATTGTTTGTGTGTTTATGAAGCAGATGGTCATAATACAAAACAAAGTATGACCATCCAGCTATATTACAAAGCCTAAAATTGTAGTTGTTTAACACATTTACAATGTACAGCTCAAATGCATTTAGTGGTGTTATGTAAGTGAAAATAGCTTTTACACCACCAAAACCATAACAACACATATTGCTATAATCAAATAACCATGGTCATATTTCTCACCATGGACCAGGAATATGTTCAGGGATGTGATATCTGAACTGCAATTTTGAAACATGAAGATGACAGTGAGATTATTTCTATGAAAGGGTATTATTCAGTGCTAGTGGTCAACATTAGTTTGGAGATAAATGTGTGGGGGTGAATGCTGCAGAGTTGGTTTGGCACCATGGCACAAGCGTGGGCGTGGGCTACGTACAGTGCCAGATATAGGCGTGATTTCAAGTTTGCCTTAGTGTGTGTGTGTGTGTGTGTGTGTGTGAGAGAGAGAGAGAGAGAGAGAGAGAGAGGTAGAGACAGAGTTTTTGCATGTAGGCATGTGTGAACCCTGTCCATTGAAGTCATGCCAGACTTAGGTGTGATTTCAACTCTGAGTGTGTATGTGTGTGTGTGTAGTGTGTGTGTGTGTGTGTGTGTGTGTGTGTGTGTGTGTGTGTGTGTTTGTGTGTCTCTGTTGTGCATGTGTGCTTGTACAAGTCTGCATATTCGTGCATGTGTGTATGTGTCCACAAGTGCTGAAGTTACTGGAGTGATTATTAGCCTGCTGGGGGGGTCAGGGCATGGTGCCAAGTTTGACCACCAGGGGGCCCTGTTCTCTACAGTGCTTACATCAGTTACTCTTGTGTGTGTGAGTATGCAAGGGTCCACTGGGGTCTGAGTACAGTTAAACATATGAAAACGTATATTTCATCATCAGAGGGTGTACAAGAGCACCAGTTGTGTATAATGCATCATGACCGAAACCTCCCCTCCCCAGAACCCTCTCCATCAACCCTCCCTCTCTCCTAACACCATCAGCACTATTGCCCAACATCTCACATGCATGACTGCTCATTCATTTTTAATGTGGCCAGAACATGCAAATGGCTATTTTTAAACGTTTGCCTGTTTACCTGACATGCGGAATAAATTCAAACTGCAAGCAGGAAGTGTCCAGAGATTTAGTTTGAAGTAGGGGGAAAACTCGAAAAGCTCAAACGTGCCATTTTGTGATCACTACAACAAATTCCTTAGTTCTGCAAGATAATATACTTTTATGCTGTTTCCTGTCATGAATAGATTCCATTTATGGTACAATAATAGTTTAAGAAAGTATACTTTATTTCTAGCACAATAATAGTTTAGGAAAGTGTAGCTTGTTTATGTTAAACCTTTTCTTTCATTGCAACACAATCCACTTCCAGCCAGTCAATTCTCTCCTCTTACTCTCTGGCTGTCTCCTGCATATCTAGGAAGTTTCAGATAAACAAGATGAAACCATGTGCACAAGCATCTTGTATCTCCACTGGCGCTGAGCTCTGTCCTTCTGAGAATGCCTCTCTGCAGGCGTACTGCGTCTGGAGAGCAAACTGCTCTGGCCTCAGGGACTTGTGGCCAGTTGTGAAAAGAAGCTCCACGTGACTCAGCGAGTGTCCACAGGGGGTCCTGGCATCCATTGTTGGCCCTGGCCTTAGTGGGGTACTTTGAGCCTGACAGGTGCTGTGGACCACCAAAAGCATAGGGGAGTGCTAAAGAAGGGGGGTCACGCTAGCCGATTGGTAAGTCTACAAGCCAACATCCATCACACACTGGGTGAGAGGAGACCAAACGGCAGCTGGAACTCTGGAACGAATCCTCCACATCCTCTTCAAGTCTAAGCCAAACTCATGTCAGATCTGTCTCAGTCCATACCTGATGTAAGCCGTATCTGTGCCATGTCAGAGCCAAATCTAAGCCAGATCTGTTTTTCCATCTGTTCCAGACTCACCGGCCCATTGAGCTTCTACAGTCTAGTGGGATGACTCCTTCCCTCATCAAATGCCTTCACTGGGTGGGGAATTACTGCATTACAGCAAGCTCATGGAGTCTGTCAGAATCTATTGGCTGTAGCTGTTTTCCTCATGGTGTTAATGATGATGAGGCAGTCATACTTTGGTAACTGAAAGCTATTACACTGAGGTAATGCTTGTTGTTGTTTGTGTGAGTGGACACTGAATCTTAAAATAGCTTTGATGAATTCTCCTCATCATCTTGCATGTGGATGATTGTGGCAGATAGAAGCTAATGTGCTTGGGAATTTTTATGACCAATGATTCTGTGTGTGTGTGTGTGTGTGTGTGTGTGTGTATGTATGTGTCCGTCTATGTCTGTCTCTCTGTGTGTGTGTGTGTGTGTGTGTGTGTGTGTGTGTGTGTGTGTGTGTGTGTGTGTGTGTGTGTTTTCGTGAGACAATAATGTGCACCCTCTCCCAGCACCAACAGAGACTCAGACTCTTTTGAAGCAAAGCCTCTTGGCACATACCTCAGGCCCTCAGCTACTAGTGTGGGAAGCAACCGCTCTTCCACTACAGAGAGATGGAGGAGGAGGAGGGGGGAGGCGAGCAGGGAGAGGAGGGTCCAGGGTTAACTAAGCTGGGATACGGCTGACATGATCTGGAATAGGAGCTGGAACTCTACTGGGGAATAAGCAGAGCCAACCTGGATGGTGTGATGTGTGGTGGAAAAGGAGAGAGAAGAGAGCAGGAGGGAGGGAGAGAGAGAAGGAGAGGTGGACCAAAGAGAGAGCAAGAGAGAGAGAGAGAGAGAGCCTGGAGCGTAGCGGGAGCACACCTCCACTGCCGGCATGAAGCCGTGCGGTACCCTGTGTGCAGTGTGTGATTCCTGTCTCATAGCAACAAGCAAATCATTGCCTCTGTGTAGAGAGCTAAAATGGTCCAGCAGTGTGTTTGTCATTCCCCTCAGAGGACGCTAAATGGGAGCGGTCTGCTCCGCTTTTGTATGGCCAGAGCTGCAGGACGTGTGGGCGGATTAATGCCAAAGCTCGGTTTTTTCCCTTCTTCTTCTCTTTTATTTTGGACTAATTTACACTTGTCCAAGCAAGGTTGGCGGTAGACATCTTGGTGACGCCAATGGCAGTTGCATTTGGAGTGTGGAAAGACTGACACTGGATATTATACTATCCACTTACTCACTGGCTCCTACTGGCTCTTGCGATCCAAAAATTGGAGAAAGCTATCCTATGTAGCACAAAAAGCCCAAGAACGATTCTAGTGTGAGGCCCTTGTATGTCTTACTCAAGCTACAAATTCAACATTCAAGAGTGCCTTATTTGTTGCCATTTGTTCCTGGCAGAGGTGAATAATTCAAGTCAAATGGTAATGCACACATTACAAATAAGCATAGCCAGCAAATACAATATATGAACAAATCGCCTAATATACAGCAGGGGTGTCGCCCATAGAGTCTAGGTTCTCATAATTCCCATGACACCCCTAATAGTATAGCAGATTTGTTCATAGATTGTATTTGCTGGCTCTGCTTATTTGAAAAACAAACACAAGAGGATTTTCAGAATCACTCAAGTATCTGCTAGCTGGGGCATAGTGGAGTGGCCACCACCTGTCCAACATGATGTCTGCTCTCTCCACACACACCACCACCACCAAGTTCAAGATGTAGATGTGATGGAGATGTCAGTGGTTTGCATGTCTACACTGGGTATAAACTGTTTGAGATTAGTTGGCCTACTTTTCACATCTCATTAGACACATTTAATATTTAGCTTTGTGGAGCGAAATATTTTGTCAAATCACATGAGCAAATCGCAAATACCTCCACAGTAAACAAGAAGGGAAGGAGAGAGAGAGACAGAGTGCACTCGAGAGAGAGAGATCCATGAACCGCCTGTTGCCGTGCTCTTTTCTCCACCAATGATCCTCTGTGGAAGAATGTTGGCAACCCCCACCGCGGACACCTCTCGCCCCTTCGCATTCATCAACGCATCTTGAGGAGTGTATATCCCGCCCATCGCCCTCGCCTCGTCTTTTGTATGTGTCGCCGGCTGCAATACAATAACAATGAAGCTTGCCCGCACAGTATGATAAAAAACACATTTCTTCCTAATGGCTGGGTATCATTTAGTCCAGTAACTTGACAGTATTTTTGCTATGATGGGCTTAATTTCTTATTTTCTTTTCTGTTAATTTTTCATTTGGTTTTCATTAAGAACCAATTTACCGTCAAACCAGACTTCTTTTTATATGAAAAATATACGTTTATTAATATAGGCTTAAATAGCACACCAACCCCCCCCCCCCCCCCCCCTCTCTCTCTTTCTTTCTCTCTGAGCTGTCGCAAATACAGTAAGGAACCAACATTGTTTTTAAAAGACTATAATGCCATTATTAGACAAATGCCCTCGCATATAAAAGAACCTTCCGACTGAGCTGAATAGAAAATTATTGAAAGGGAAAAAACACTGGGAGGGGACGAGGAGGGGAGGGGGTGGGGAGACGGTGGGAGCTGAAATGATTTTCCCATCTCAGTGAGTCTGTGAGAACAGAGAGAATCGCATCACAGTCCTAGAAGCGATTTGCTTTCCCGTGGTGGGAGTGCAATAGGTCTGATTGAAAACAAGCGGCGCTGCTGCCTCCGTGCGCTCTAGCATATGAGGAGAGTAGCAGTTTTCCGTGTGTTTGCACGGTGTCTGTCTGCCCGTAGTTACGCTGCAATGGGACCTTAAAACCATCTAACTGACACTATTTTAAACAGGAGTGTAGGGTAAATATAAACAAAACACGGAGAAGATAGCAGTAGCCTACGCGAACTCGCCATGGAGAAGCGCAGAGGAGGAGGAATATAACGTGGACAACTGACAAAGAACTTGAAGGATTTACCACTTGTTTTGAACATTGACTTTAAAAGGGATCGCAATTCCGGATTTTTCTGATAACTTGTGCTGAACATTAGTCTACACGTCGTTGCCATGAATGGAAAGGGGATTTATACGGGATGCTGGAGACTGCCAGTCCTCGGTTTCGTTGTGATTCTGCACTTGATTCCATTGTTTGCACATGGTAAGAAATGAGAAATGCCTACTCACAAAAATGTAAAACCTTGCCAGTGAGGTAACCCATCAATGCATTTGCATAGGCCTGACAGTTGCTATTTTATTAGTCTGTCCATTATAGCCGTATAGCAGTTGCTGCAGTTATGTTACGATTGGATGCTGCCGTAGACGCATGGTTAAATGTAGGTTAAACGACAAGAAGAGGTTTGAGCATTAGCCTACAGTATTGCCAAATGGTCTGTTATTTTAGAGGACTTTTTGAAACAGTCAATTTCGTGTACTGCTTGAAAGAGACCGCAGTTAACCGTGCATCTGGACTTCTCTTGTTAGGCTTGCAGGCTTTTGGTCCCACCTGACACAGATTTGGTGGCCCTGAAACCGTGTCAGTGAGAGGGGACGAAGCCTGTGTGGGTGATGCACTGTGAAGCTGCCGTCTCTATGGCAATGATGAAACCACACAAAGCGGGCTTACAACCGTGGCTATGCAATTTTTAAACGTTGTTGGTGTCTATCCAAGTGTTCGTTTTGTTTCAAGTACTGTGAAAGCCTCTGGCTTATGTTTTTGCCTGAGGGATACAAAGTCAATTTGCCCGTTATTGTCGCAGTCACTCGCCGCGTCTTTGAGACACTGACCTTAACATGAACCTAAAACAATCGTCCGATTATTGTTAGTGTTATTTATAGGATGATTCCGCCGCCATTCTATTGAGTTGTTTTCTTAGTGCCTTTGATCAACCATTCAGTCGACTAGGTCGTCGAGTGCCGTGGCTGAACTGAGGTTTTGTCCTGCATTGTCACCTCGCATTCCAATGGAGTAGCCCACATAGCATCAGATAGCCTACACTCGAGCTGTGCTGTCATATTATTTCACCACCACCATCATAGTGTTTCGCAAATCATTTTTTTGACTGCAGTTATATTTCTGGGGACTGACGCGTTATTATCCAGTCGATTAAACTGTTTCAGAATCACCGCCCAGCAACAGAACAGTGGTGTAGGCTATCTCTGTTGGTCTGTCAACATAGCCCTATTAACTGCAGTTTAGACTTTATATGAGGGCATTTTATTCGCCTATCGTTTCAGAGGGGTAGATTATTTGCTGTGGCAACTTACAAATGAACATGGGCGACACATTTTTACAAAGCCTGCAACTCAACTTGAGGCACATTGGCACGATATCCCAATGGAAGGGAAGTGTCCTTATCCTATTGTCGGCATTTGCCCTTTGTTTTCAGTATGGGTTTTAGCAATCACGTCGTGCTTCATCATTTCATTTCTTTGCATGCCTCGAGGTTCAGCACGAAGATAATTAGTCAGATAAACTGACATGGAAATAATTGGCTAGACCGAGATAATAGGAGGTAGCCTATAGTAATACAGCTGTTTCATTCGACAGTTTTTTACGCACATAATGCACATATCACATGTGTATAGCCTATATTTATTTGTTTACACTGGAGTAATGGTCTTTGTGTCTGGCCATCAACATGTCAATTATTTATACGGTTGGAGCATGCTGCATGGACTTGTCTGGTCAATGATAGGCTAGGTGTAAAATGTCAAATATAAGTTATCCAATGCATCTCCGTTTTTTGTACACATAGATCAGCATATCGCTTTTGTTCACAGGATTAGGAGATCGGCGTGAGATTTTATGCTTTGGCTATATCGAATGCTAAAACGGCAGTGGTGTCATTGGGTCCATACATTTAACCCTCTAGCTTCCAGTAATCCTGCCCAAGCTGATCCATCGCAGCACACTCACACCACTGTCTCTACAACAGCTGGGTATCTCCCTCTGCATGGCAGGTGTTCAGTCGCTTGGCACCCTGAGCTGGTCCAGATCCATATCTGCTCTAGAGTTCACTGCCATGTGATTTCAAGCCTCATTCCCTCGATGGAGCGTTTTGTGCTCGAGCTTGGTGATTACACTTCATATATATCGGACAGGGTGGAATTGACCCATAGATCGACGGGCTGATTCTGGATCGGATCCGGTTCTGATCCGGCCCTGATCTGGACCAAATGAGCACGCTATCTGAGAATCCTGAGCCAGTGTGAGCCTCCAATCCCCTCTAGGGCGGCAGCGTAAATCTGTAGTTAAACACATTTGCCACAGCCCAGTCTCCTCTCTACTATACAGCATACTGTATGTCAGCCACAGGGGGAGGGAGGCCCATTTTGACCCTCGCTTGCTCACTGTGTAATCCTTTGAAATGAAAATGTACGTTTTTCATGTCCTTGGGAAATTAATGTAGAGAGCAGTCAGCTCGTCCATCTCATGATCTTGCATCTCTATGATGCCCAGTTAAATGGATGACCAGTTGCACAGTCGTTCCATTTCTTTTGTCAGCCACATCAGATTTTAAGAACAGAAAATCTTAATTTTGAGGTATCTTTTTTACATTGTCTGTGATTTTACAGTCCGTGGCATTCATCGCAAGAGGAGTCAGCCATTTTATCTGGAAGATAAAGCAAGGGCTCTGGTTCTTCAGTCTGAACTGGCATGACAGCCTCCTAAAACAAGAGGTTGGCAGTGATGTGACAACACAGCTTTGTCCCTTGAGAGAAAAAGAGAAAGAGAGAGAGAGCTGTGTGCAAGTTCAGGTTCAGTCGTGGGTTACATCATTTAAACAGCTGCCAAGTGCTGCCATTCCTTAAGCTAGTGGCCATATCATTTCCCCTCGCAGTCAGTTCCAAATCTACTAAAGCTTCACGTTCGTCAGAAAAAAAAGATGCAAAGTTTAAAAAAAGAGGAATAATGAGATTACTGGCGGCCAGATTAAATGGGTCTGCATGATCCCTCTCCTTGATGATGCTTTTAAAAGCCAGAAGTTTATGGAGACCCCAAATCCTCGAATTTTAATTAGTCTAATCGTTTAAAACAATCAGCAGAAAAGCTGAAAGACAAATATAAGCACCATGTGGCCAAGCTTTCCTACAGACTCCTGTGCCTCTCATCCCCTCTCAGTAGACTCTCTGTATGCTAACACTCCCCCATCCCTATTGACACACACTCACACACACACACACTCTCTCTCTCTCTCTCTCTCACACACACATACACACACACACAAACACACACACACACACACAAACAAACCTTGATGTTTATGGACATCTGAATTTAACAGTGCACAAGCACTGGTGATAATCAAGAAAGATTAGATCGAAGTGTAGATGTGCAGAATGTGTTACCTGTGTTGTTCTCTGAACATCCTCTAAAAAGATTTCACTTAACCAGTGTGACTGTACACTGATCATTTTCATTTTTCTTTTAATTTTCACCAGTGATAGGTGTGGTGCCTCCCGATTCTATTTCATGGATTCGATTTTTGGACCTGTCCTGAGAGAGAGAGAGAGAGAGAGAGAGAGAGTGAGTGAGTGTGTGAGTGAGTGTGTGTGTATTTGACCGTGTGTGTTTAAGTGGCAGTGTGTTTTTGACCAAACCACTGTGTTCATCTTAAGCCGCCATGTTCGTTTAGCATCATCCAGCCCAGCGAGGGCAAGTGTGTTCCCATAGCAACACATCCCTCCTCCATTCCACCACCTGTTGAGCACAGAAATGAAAGGATTTATGCAGTAAAGAGAGAGAGAGAGAGAGAGAGAGAGAGAGAGAGAGAGAGAGAGAGAGAGAAATGTAGATGGAAATCGATGTTGAGACATTTAATTCAGAGTGGCTGCCATTAGGTTTATACCACATGGTTATTAAAGGATGTGGTTGAAATAAATGATAATGAATTATTCATTAATCATTTGTATTTGATTAATTGTATTTGCTTAACCCCTGATACAAAGAGGCTACGATAGGGGAAGAATCCAGTTCAGGAGCAAATTAATATTCCAACTGTGTAACACTTGCTAGTTGATCAGTTAGTCAGCTAATGAACTGTGATATCAGCGCAAACATTTGAGTAGCGATCAGTATTCGAATATTAATTCTTCAAAATGCTTGATAGGAAACACATTGTTTTATGGTGGATGCAGTAGCTCAGTTTTACATGACCTGCAGATCTGCTGCTCTCCCCCGCCCTACTCTGACTCTCTCTCCATCACTTCTATGGACCTCCCTTTGGTTCTTCTCTTGCCCAGTCTCTGTCCTTTATGCACGCACACACACACACACACACACACACACACACACACACACACACACACACACCTGTCCCTGCACAATGTAAAAATCAATCCAGCTTGGTTTCCATCTCACAACACATTGGATCATCTTTCACTTTGGCACTCTGCTTGGCAGTGTTAGATGCATCATGTCCGGAGAATAAAATATCTCACGGTGTTGTTTCCCAATATCATCCTCTAATTTAGGGTTATTCTTTTTCCAGCAAATGGAGGCATGGAATCATATGCAGATCTCTTCCTTTTGGATCATTAGGTCTTTGAGAGAGACTAGCATTCTAAAGTTGACTTGAGTCCTTTACCAGCTGTGCTCCATAATCCATTGACATGGTCGGCATCCATGTGAGAGTTAACTCTGGAAAATCTCTCTTTGGTTGGAGTGCATATGGATAGTTTGACCACACTGAGTCATTGTTGCCATTCATTTCCATTGGTAGGGATGCATTTTCTGGATTGTGGTTTGTAGACTGTGCTATGGCCAGTGGAAGATGTCCAGTTTCAGTGAAGACAAATGTGAAATGCCTCACACATCTTTTGAATAATCATTTTCATAAAAAGAAAAAACTCCTCTGCAACTGATATTAAGTCCCTCTGTCCCTGTAGACACATCCTAAACTCAAAGCCAGACACGTAGCTTGGCAACACATCAGGTTTATGCAACCCACGGCCCGACCACCGACGACTCCTCACATGAGCCAAGGCTCCCAGCACCCCCACAACAAGGGCTGGCAGTCGTCCTTATAACCATCTCACTTCCTCGCCCACCTCGATCACCCTGCCAGCATCCCCCCACCCCCTTCACCCAGTCAGAGTGACCCCAACGGGATGAATAACTGATGGGGTGGGGTGGGGGGTAACTGAGTGTTATGTAATGGGATTTGACTGTCTGGGAGTAGGGGAGCACAAGGACCCCTTTGTGTCCTATTCACGGCACTCGGACCTGGGCCCCATTTTGGTCCCTTTGTCTCTGCTGCTGACCGGTACGGGATAATGAGATACTGCAGCCATATATTTGGGATCATGGGAGGACTCGTCCGACGTGACCTGGACTGGGACACCCGCACGTCCGTTCATCGGTCTGTCTGTCTCACTGTGCCGGGGCTGGACCTCCTCCTCCTCTTCGTCTGGACTCATTGCCCTCTGCCCGTCAAGTCCACCCCATCAAGTCCACTCTATCCAGCTTTCACGTGTAAAAGAATGCAGGGCCTCAGTGAAGTTCTTTTCCAGCTCTTAATTTAGACGTCCACTGTGTTTATGAAGGCTTGTCTGCTTATGGTGAAAAGTGATAGGCCATCAATTCCTCGGTAATCAAATAAAAACGCCTCCCTCAGCACGGCTTGGCTGCTCATCTCCGCCTCGTCCACCCATCTCTCCTGGATCCTGGTGTTGAGTAACATATTAACTCCATTTCACCAGGCTGTCACAGGCTCGCTAAATCCACTTCATATTACTGATTTTCCTCTTCTCCATGTCATAGTTCCCATTGTTTCCATTGGGAACATGACATGAGGCCATGTGTCTACCTCTTGAGAGTAAAATAAATAAAGTTTTAATTTAGGATTTAGGAGTTTCATTATTGATGATAGAACTAAAAGGGTGGTACAACTGCATTGGATTTACTGTGTCACTGATATATCTCTCTGATTTCCTGATTCAATTTCCAAACTGTATGTATCCCAAAGCCCCAAAACCATACAACCGCCAAATTTATGCTGTATCTGATCTGACTCGGCAGTGACAGCATTTGTAATTCAGAGAGAAAATCTGAGCTATTCTGGTTGCTGACAGTAACCACACACAATTTCCTAGATGTGGTAATTAGTCAAATGAAATTCATTTTGGATGTGCCCTGAGCTTTAAATCCCCACTCAGTTCATCAGTGGTGTATCTCAACTGAACCCTAATCATTTGCACATGCCTATCTCTGGCTGAATGATTCCAAGAGGGAAATGGAAAATTCAATGATTATTGTGGTGGCTTCCTCATAACAAGCGTAAAAAAATAAAATTACTAAAGTACTAGTGAGTGAAACTCAATGTTTGTTGGTTGAAGCATTGTAGAATCACAGTAGAGCATCTTTGGAAATAATTAAATCCATTTGCTAGTCTACCTACCTTCCTTCCCCCTCAAGATTTAGCTGGGTTTTAACTAGTTTATGTTTGCTTTCACATAAAAGTAAATGCAGGTTTGGTTCTATTAAGCTACTAGAGCGGTGCAATACAAGATTTCTGACAAGCCCAGGATGTACAGGAATTGGTTTGACTGTAACTGTAAGGATTTGTTCAGTATGATTTCATTCAACAAAAGCTGCCAATTCAAGTCTTTGTCAGCTGGTGAGGTGCATTGAGCCGGTAACTGCGATTAACCTCGCCTTTTCCTGATGTGTTCTGTTATTGCATATCTTATTTCAGCCCAGGAGGCTGAGCTGAAGGTTATCCAGTAATCCAATTACCTCATCAAGGAGTGGCTCAGTGAAAGATGTGTTTAATTGAAATGAGCATCAGAAATACATGACTGATTCTGACAGGGAGGTATTCCAGCTTTTAGGAATAAGACGGCATGAGGATGGCAAGGAAACAATTGCAAACAAATCTTTTTTTTTTACCTAAACAATTAAATTTGTGTCAGTTTGAATCAGTCTCTATACCCAAAGAGCAATCCCAGCATTGACCACCCTGACCAAGCCCGTCATCTGTAGTATGTAGAGGAATGAGTCTGAACATGTGAGCGCTCTCAGAGGGAGAGCCCTGCACTTCTCCTCATCTGGGCTGCTCCTCCGGGATGACTCAGAGGCTGTTTCCACACAGGGACCTGTGCCAATATGTCCTACTCAGTGTTTCCACTCTGCACCACCACCCCACTCCACTCCCCTCAACGCCCCTACCCACATGCAGAGTGGACTTTGGCGCACATCTGACCTTCATCTGGCCCTGATGTAGCCCTGACGTGGTCCAGGAGCCGCTGGAGACCGAAACACCTATTCCTATGCAGCAATAACAATTGCACAGTATCAAGTGGCATCCTGTCAGATCAGTCACGGTGTGTCTGCGGTGGTCCTCCAAAACATGTTAATGAAGTCCAGACCAGATCCAATAAGTCTGTCTTCTATGGAATTCAACTCTATAGATGATCGCTGAAAACACGCCCCACAGTCTCTTTCGCTCTGTCTTGATGTGGGAGGCTTTCATGTTGTTTACAGCTCATTGGAATGGAAAGTGAAATCTGATGGCGTTTTTCGTTGTTTTGAAGACACCCAAAGGCGTGCAGCGCTCTACTGAAGTCCCTCATTAGCACGGAGACTGTCAGATGAGAACGCAGGGGACTTACCCAAGAGAGGGAGGCAGGGCACTAGCAGAAACAGACCAGTTAGACAGAGTGCCTTTTCTCTACTTTTCTTCTCTTCTCTTCTCTTCTCCTTTCTTCTCTTTCTTTCCATCTGTCTTCCTCTCCTTGGCTAATGTAACATGGAGTGCGATGGTCGTGTGTGTGCGGTTTTTGCCGTAGTTTTTCCTCTGGACTGGAGCACTGCTGTGGTTCTGGTAATGGATTTTGCAGAGATGGAGTAACTGAGACTGGGCCATGGATTAGCCTACATTTGACCCTAATTTTAAAAGCCTGCATTTCAACAGCCGTGAGGAAAATAAGCACAACTGTCCTTTGGCAGGATAAGTGTGCTCACCTTGGCCCCACATGCAGATTTATCACGCCGTAGTTTCAGTTTATTCTCCACTTACTACTGTGACTTTCATTGCTGTCACAAGGACCTTTCCCCCCCAAAATTCTTAGTTTAGCCGTTAATTCCCAAAATATGCCTTTCTGGGTGGAATAGTGTTGTCTCGAGTAACTTGTTATTGATAGGGAACTCTTAAGGGTCCTTTCTGTGGTCGTTAGTGGTGGGGGCCTGCTGCTTTGATGAAGCTCTCTTTCTCTCTCTCTCTCTCTCTCTGTCCGGATCACTATGACGCCCCATAGAGAGCCCCTGGGTTCTTAGTCCCGAACCCTAATCCCTAATCCGAGCTCCTTGCCATCCTCAAGTACATTAGTAAAATTATTACTCTTAATCCAGGGGCTTGGCAAAGCTGCTTTGGAAGGAAATAGGAAGACTCGCTTGTCTGGAAGTAATTGATGGAGATCAAAAATCCTTTTTACAGGAGATGTGACGGCCGGGCTTCTGTTTTTCAAAGTGGTTGTGTGTCATATCACAGGCACTGACTGAAACCTGTTTGTCATGTGAAAGTCTTAGATTAACAGCAAATAATGCCAATTAAACACATTCCCCGAAAGCACTAATATATATACTACTGGATTGTACAGCAAAGTCACTAACAAGAGAAGTGACAGGACTACACTGTACATTGGAGGGGCAAAATGTCAAATTTGTTGAGTTACAAATTGCATACTAATTCTTAAAAGGCCAGTTATTTAAAAAGTAGATTGTTTGTTATTATTATAACTTACCTTGTGCCACATAAGTGTTGTTGACTCATATTTTCTAACATCCCTACTTTGTAGACTGCTTTCCCCTAATTCACATTTCAAACCAAAATGTTTACAGTACAATAGTGTACCACATTGTGTTATGATTTGGCAGCTAATTGTTGTAATATCAAATCGGGAAGTCTCTGGTTATTAACACCATTAGTATACTTCTTAATATATAAAAACAGTTTTCTGTTTGTACTTTATCATTACAACATATCTTTTATTGATATGAATGTAATTATATAGCTAGGTGTTAAAATTACTTTTATATAATAAAAGTATTATAACATATGTAAGTACACTGTAATAAGGCCTCCTATTTATCTCTACAGGGAATTCCATTGGAGGAAATGTGACTGAGTCACCGGATAATGCTGTGAACATGACCTCACTGCCCGGCGGGGAAGAGGGCGAGAAGATGGCGGATCTCACCAAGGTGGTCAATGGCGAGAGCCAGAGGGCTGGACGCAAGCCACGAGACGGAGAGGACGCGGGGAGCGGCATGATGGGTGGCGAGGGGTTCCCTGTGGTCGGCGAGGAGGAGGCCGGAGCCGGGGGCCGCCACTCACTCAGTCCGGACTCGGCCGAGACGGACCACCTGCTGCCCCAGGCCCCTGGAAACACCCAGCAGGAGGAAGAGGAGGATGATAGCCGCAAGCTGCCCCTGCCCACTGACCTGCCCTGGCAGAACGCCAAGGGTGGCCTGGAGACCACGGTGTTCGACCTGGACCGGGAGTTCACCCCCACCACCACCCAGTCGCCCATTGTGCGCATCTCCAACTCCGACACCCTCACGGTGGACTTCGTGGACTCCGACTCGCGTGACCTCGAGACGCCCGCCCCATCCGCCCACGAGCTGCAGGGCCGCGACCCCACCTCCTGGACCATGCCTGACAACTACGACTACCTCACCCCGTACGACGACAGCATCTCCCCCTCCCCCGACGAGTACTCCGACACCACCACCACCGACCTCTACGACGACGACATCACCACCACCCCGCCTCCTCGCCCCTACCGACCCCGCATCCCCATCCCCGGCCTGCTGGCCCCTGACGGCCCCCTCACGAGCGGTGGCGGTGGAGTCGAGGACCCAGCACCTCCCCCAGGGGTTGACAATGACGGCGCCAGTGGGTCCAACTGCCCCAACGGAAGCTGCAAGACGCCCTGCGATCAGCTCCCCAACTACTGCTTCAACGGAGGCCAGTGCTTCTTCTCTGATGGATTGGGACCCTTTTGCAGGTAAATGCTTTAAATATCCAAACACTAAAAGTCATTCACTGACCTCTTGTTTGAGTGAGCCACTGAACACCTCCACAGTGTTTTCCATAACTGTGACACAAACACACACGGTAAATGTTTGCATGTGGTGTGTTGTTGGAAGCCTGTCCTCTCCGACAAACAGGGACCTGCACTGCTCTGTGTCTGTGCTGGTCAACAGTCCAGAACGGAGAATAACAGGACTTATACGAGGACAGGTCCAGTGCTGTCCATTTCATACCACCATGTTTGCCCGGCCCGGCCGGTTTATTGGGGAACTTTATTAGGAACCATTTCTCAGCATCGCTGGTCCATTTCAGTTCACTCTGTCTGGCTCCAGAGACTTATTGCTTGTGTCGTGCGGCTCCGGCGGCATATGGCTGTCTAGTGCTGGATTCCCAGATGGCTTATGCATCTGACAGTAGGCCTGTAGTTTGCTTTCCTCGTATGTGAGTGTTTATACTCCCAGTTGAGCTCCGAGAATATGAATAACCTCGGTAATGGCGGTGCGTAGAAAAAGGCCTACGTCTCTAGATACCAAACCTGGACATATAAGGTGGCAAAGGGAAATTTCCATCGTATTTGCCATCATATCAAATCAGGGGCTCAAATGCTCGTAAAGAGGTCATCGTTGCAAAAAAAAGAATCTAATCTGGGTTTAACAGGAGCGGCTATCAAATTCAGTATGTTTTGCAGAGGATTAGGAGCGCGAAAGGGGGGAAGGGTTTGGGCCAGGGAGGGAGCGATGAGGGCAGAGACCCTATTATCAGAAACTCAACTCCTTCACAGGGCATGCACTTCACCTTGACCGAGGTCTTGGTCTGTTCTCGTCCGGACTGTGTGCTATTCTCCCCATACCAACCAGCAAAAGGTTCCCGCTAATGTGCAAATATTTGCTTAGAGCCGTCTGTCTCTTTGTATTCACCGTTACGCTACGCTAGGCTTTGGATTCCCCCACATCTGCTCATTAGCATGTTAATGTATTCAGTCCACCCCGCACTCCTGTGTGGTCATTACTCTTTTGACGGGCACTGATGAGAGTAATGATGGGAAGGTTGGACAGTCCAGCTCACACAGAGCCTTTATGGTCATCTGTGTGGGAGTGAAATTATGGCAGGTCTGTATTCAGGTCACTGGAATGTATGGCTCTGTTATCTGGTGGCTCAACTGGATAAGCAAAGTGTTAACCACTCCAAGGTCATAGGGAGTACACCTACTGATGAAAATGTAATGTATATTTGTACTGTAATGTAAGTTGCTTAAGGATAAAGGCATCTGCTACACAAATGAATGGAAGCAGGACCACAAGTGATTAGTGCAAAGTAAATGTCACCTTGGTATTTGTAAAGGTTGTTGTTTAAGTGCAAACAACAGCAGAAACCAGAAAATAGAAAGCCTGCAACTGTACATTTTGTTCAGCACAGTGATGAGCATGCCAAGGTCAGGGATTTTGAGGACAGGGATTACTGCTGTGGTTGTGGGTTTCTGCACTGCATAATGTGTACATTTGAAACCGAGGTGAGGTGAGGTGCACAGGGCAGTCTTTGGACACTTCAAACATGCAGCAGCTGCAGATCCAGAGACAATGAAATATACTGTGGGATCTCTCTGAATACTGTGTACATACATACATACATACATACATACATACATACATACATACATACATACACACATACACACACACACACATATAGTAAATAGATTTTAATTTTTTAATTTCACAATCAAACATTTCATGAAGTACAGTTGCACTAAGTGGGTTGTTGGTTGGTGACATCCTTACAACCTTCATTATTCCCTCGTGATTTGAATTCTGCTTGTGCATTCCTGTAATTTGGATAATTTTCCATTGATCTGGCAGATGGTTTGAGCGAGTCAGGAGTCCTCTCGACTACTTCATAGTTCTCTCAGACTTAAGTCTTATAACTGTCTTTTTTTGTAGTCCCTTTAGTAGTAGTTGAGAAGGCTACTGTGTGCCAGACTATATATTTTTTAACTTTCTTTCCATGACATCCACTTATCTGTTTGAAAGCCGGTATATTCGTGTGAAGAGAAGACCATCTCATGATGACACTGCGTGGACACAGACCTGTCCATCTTTATGCGTTGACCTGTCCATCTTTATGCGTCCTCAGTATGGCCAACCACCCTATAATCTGAAGAGGTCACAGATCAAGGACTTAATATAATCGGGAGGGTCCCCTCTCCAGCATTAGTGTCCCCTAATGACACTGATCTAAGAGCCTGTCTGTCACCTCGGCTCCGCCCTCTAATCCCTTTGAGACCATGATGACCTTGACCTTCGCTAGACACTCAAGGCGCTCCACTTACATGCCGAGGAGCTGCCTGTCTTCTCCGGGCGTCAAATGCATGCTGTTACACTTCTCCGGACGACATCCCATCTGATTGAGATGGCTTTGGACGCCCCGCCTCATCTTATTCGGTTTGCCTTTATGCTGTAGCCGTGACCAACCCTATCTGGCCAGAAATTCTCAGGAACTGACCACATCTTGGCTGAACGTCTG
>NW_027468587.1:33252831-33255331 GCF_046254945.1 Alosa pseudoharengus | reverse complement strand
ACCAAGAACAACTTTAGTTCCCTCTTCAGAACCAGAACCATCAGTCTCCAGCAAAGAAACTTAATGGGGAACTTTATGGGGAACTTTATGGGGGCCTCTGAGAAAAACATACATCACTAATTCAAGAACATGGGTGCACTCATGTTCTCCTGTGCTCATGTTCCAGCCATATGATGTATATGCTGACCAGATGCTACAATTTGGCATGCCTCGCTAAATGTTAGTCTAACAAAGGGCCCATCTCCTCTTCTTCTGTCCCAGGTGCAACGTGCAGGAGTACGTGTGGAACAAGGGCGCACGTTGCGAGTCGGTCATCACGGAGTTCCAGGTGATGTGCATCGCCATCGGCGCCTCGGCCGTCATGCTCCTGCTGCTCTTCATGATCGTCGTCTGCTTCGCCAAGCAGCTGCACGTCCTCAAGACCGAGAACAACAAGCTGCGCAAGCGCAGGTCAGACTCCACACCAGCAGGGGCAGCAAAGAGCTGCGGAGTGAGAGAGAGAGAGACAGAGAGAGAGAGATGGGAGGAGGGGGGTGGTGGGGTATATGAAGAACAAAGACAAGGGGTGGTGGTTGTGTTTAGGCTGCCGCAGTGCGTGCACCGGGGCATGGTTTGATTGGACACACTCTCCCCAGGGTATTGTAAAGAACTGGAGCAGGAGATGAGCAGGGAGAGGTACGGTTGAGCAGTACAAGGTAAAGGCATGGGAAAGAGAAGGACAATCAAATGGTCAGTAGCAGATTCCGGACTCGACCCGGTCCGGTTCTAACACTAACCCGCAACTCTGGTCCAGTTGTAACACAGTCCTATAGCACATCTGGCCCAGATGCGTTCCGTGTCTGTGATTGGTCATGGGGAACACGAGGGAGAGTGGAGGAATGCGGAGGAAAGACAGGAGGAGAGGAAGTCAACTTCACAGATGACAGAGAGACAAGTGAGAGTTACAAGGGTGGGCTGGGAGACGGAGAGCAGAGCAGAACAGGCCTGGAGAGGGAGAGAGAGAAAGAGAGAGAGAGAGAGAGAGAGGGAGAGAGAGAGAGAGAGAACACTCTGATTTAGAAAACAGATGGTGTTGTCATGTATCAGGGCTTGTTTTACCGCTTCACTGAGTGAGTGAGTGAGTAAGTGAGAGAGTGAAGGAGAGGGAGAAGAGAGAGGGAGAGAATGCTCTTGGACTGATTGCAGACTCTGTGTTTAAACACAGTGTTGTTGTTGTGGTGGCTGCATCAGCTGGGCGTAGGGGCACAGGCAGGCTGCAGCTGATGGCAGAGAGAGTGATGATGGTGATGATGATGATGATGATGATGATGATGATGATGGTGCAGGAGAGTGAAGCAGGAGCTGGATGGCGTGCTAATTCCTAGCGTACGGCGCTAGCAGCTCAGAGCAGCGATGCCACAGCAATTCCAGCTGGAAAGTAGGCCAGTGAGCAAAAGGGGGGGGGGGGGGGTTAGTGGAGTGCAGCGAGATGGGGTGGGGGTGACCTACATACAGCTGTGAGACCTGGGGGGTGTGGGGGTGGGGCCGGGATTTAAAAACTGCAGACAGCTTCATCAAAGAGCTGGCGCAACACACAAAAAAAAAGGTGGAAGATGATGCTGGCAAAAAACAGCGCTGGAAGAACGAGGAAAGGGAACAAAGGAAGAATAGCACACAAGGATGGAGGAGAGGAGAGAGAGAGAGAGAGAGAGAGAGAGAGGGAAAAGGTGCTGCATGGAAAGAGGAGGCTTTTGCTGTGGTCAGATTGTAGCAGAGGCAGAGAGTGTGTAGAGAGATGATAGATTAATCGAATGGTGTGGGCAGAGAGAGATGAGACAGAGAGAAGGACAGAGAAGGAGGGAAATTAATGAGTTGTAAAGGCAGAAGAGAGATAGATGGATGAAAAGCAGGAAAGAACTTGAATTTCCCCTTGGGGATCAATAAAGTATCTATCTATCTATCTATCTAAGATGGAAGGATGAATGGCTAAACAGAGGAATAAAGATAGATGATGTGATGGATAGAAGCAAAGAGAAATGGAGTGATAGACTCATAGATGAAGAGAATATAGATACTAAGAGGTGTGATGGAGAGAAAGACTGACCATGGTGGATAAAGAGAGATGGTGTGATAGAGAGATATGGCTAGAGATGGAAAATAAGCGATGATGAGGTGGAGAGATAGAAAGAGGATGGTGTGATGAGCATTTGGAGGGGTGGAGGAGGGACAGTGTGATGTGTGGAAGAGATGAACAGGCATTATGTCGGCACAAAGACAGAAAGAGGGGGAGAGGACAGAGAGAGAGGAAGGGACAGAGAGAAAGAGAGGGGGAGCAAAAGAAAGAGAGAAAGGGAGGGAGGGGGAGAGAGAGAGAGAGCGTCAGACGCCTAACCCCCATCTGCTGCGGATTACTGCAGTCGGCTGTGAGGAGCGTGCGGCTCCACCAACGACATAAGACACTGCTGCTGTCACCTTACTGAGAGGAGAGAGAGAGGGAGAGATGGAACGGACAGAGGGATGG
>NW_027468587.1:33112831-33250331 GCF_046254945.1 Alosa pseudoharengus | reverse complement strand
ACACACACACACACACACACACACATACACACAGAGAGAGAGACACAGACACAAAGTGCTCGTTATTTATTATTCATAGGACCGGCTTTTAGGTTCTTTGCTGCTCTTGTCTGGTGGCCATCCTGCCTGTTGGAGTGCCCTCCTCCTCCTCCGACCCCCCCTCCTCTCTTTCTGCTATCCTTCCTCTTCACCTTTGCATTGGTGTGCCACTGCATGCTCTATCGCTCACATGCGCCCTCCAGTGGTCATGCGAGCTGCTGCTGCTGCTTGTTCGCTGTACTGCGCCCTCGTCCACAAATATAAATATGTATATATTTATATATCTATATATCGATATATCTGTATGTCTGTTTCACTTGTTTATCCTGGTTCTGGGGTTCAGGGGGAGGTGGGAGGCGGGGTTTCTCGTTTGAGACAACAGGTGAGTGCCTTGTTAAAAGCAGGATAAACATCTGCGATGCAACATCTCGCCACCACCTTTAGGTGGCGCTGTGTGGGGGGGTTGGGGATCAGACTCACACACACACGCCTAACATGGCTGCAGCATGGGGGAGTAGATGTAGAGCTAACATGGATGTCGTTCGTTCTCTGTGTGGGATAACCATAGCCTCCTCAGTCAACCAACACGTCTGACAAAAGACCCTGTCCCTTTAACGCAATAGGAGCAACCTACTGCATAGAGGGACAAAAGATGAAGATCTTATTTTTGCCATCCACCTGCAGTCTCGGAGGTCTGCTATTAGACTGTTTGGCTGCAGTCGCGGTTTCTCAGCTCGGAAACTAACAGTCATTAAATGGTCTACCATTCTCCAGCCCTAGCTGGTAACCACCCACTCTGACACAGACATCCACTTACACATGCATAAACCTTGAGATGAAGCTAACACTTAACCCAATCCATGAAATCTTTTATGGTGTTTGTTCCCTGAAAGCGAGTGCCACTCTTTCTCTCTCAGCTCCTTAAATAGCCACTCTTGGCCTCAGAGAACTGTGAAGTGGAGTCATTCTCTGGTGTGGGCCTTAACTCAGGACTTGGCCGCAGACAGCCACACCATGTAGATGGCACCAGGAAGTTCTGGTCCAAGCCTGACCCACGTCTGCTCACACTGGCTCTGACCTCTGTGACTGAAAAGAGTCTAACTAAGCCAGTAAGGTCTTATCTTCAGTGACCCAGGGAGGGGAGATCGCAATCCGGGATACTAATCCTTCTCACAATAGACTCCTTTTCGGAGGGATCGCCCCTTCTCTTCCTGTCCACTCTCTCTCTCTGTCCCTCCGTGTCTCTCTCTCTCTCTTTTCTCTCTTCTCTCTTCTCTCTGTCCACCTGCCCCATCCGTCCGCGTCCTGTCTCTGCTCTGTTGAAGGTGTGTTTGTGCATCTGAGGTACATAACCCTCTGCCCTGCCCCCACCCCTTAGAAAACCATGAGCAGATACACCTGGGAGTGTAAGAACAAAGAGGACACCGACTGCGAGGTAAGATCAACAAACAAACAAACAAACCCCCCCCCCACCACCACCACCACCACCAACAATCACCATCACTACTGCCCCCCTCCCGCCCCCCCCCCCCCCAGCCCCAACCCAGTGAAAGCCCCACCACCAGGAACACTGTCCCTTCTTTCGCATTGTGCTGTGGCCTTGTCAATCATCTGTTTTCAAGTCAACCAATCCCTGTGCAGTGATCATTCAAAAACAAAACGCAGTCCCACATCCCCAGTCCTGCAGAGGAGTGGTCCACATGATGTCTACAGGCTGGCCTCTGGAGAGCAAAACAATAAGGAAAATAACGAAAATCACTTTTGTCTTGTTATGATTCAGTAGTACATACTAATTCAGACCGTCCCACTAAATTCAGATAGCAAATGTTAATGCCATAATGATACTAATAATCTTAGTTAATATAAGTATATAATAAGTTAAGAAATAAGGATGGAAAAATGCCACTAAAATGCCAATAAAATCAGCTAAGAGAGTTATTTCCAGCCCATTTAGCATTTGAGAGCAGTCCCAGCACATTTGGATTACAGGGTATAGTGTAGCTCATAGTCCCAGACAGAGAGTTAAAGCAATAGAGGTAGAGGCCCATCTCCTGATCAGTGGGTTGGAGAAGAGTGGAGGTTCAGAGGTAGAGGCCCATCTCCTGATCAGTGGGTTGGAGAAGAGTGGAGGTTCAGAGGTAGAGGCCCATCTCCTGATCAGTGGGTTGGAGAAGAGTGGAGGTTCATCAGAGGGGGATGAAATCAATCCCCTTATCAGAATGAGCTGAGCGCTGCCTATGTCTGCTGCTCAATCTTCATCTCGAGCGCCGTTTTCCTCCTCCTGCAGTCGGACTGCATGTGTCGAGTCCGACCTTCAGACACCGGAGGACGTGGCTATCGATTGTATGCGATGCAAAGGAAAGTCTAGAGTTCCTCATGTAGCGGAGAGCACTCCTGAAAATGAGACGAACGTGGCAGAAAGGGACACATCTGTCAAGATGGGGGAAGGGATAGAAGAAAGGAAATATACAAGCACATGCAGAATACTACACACACACACACACACACACACACACACACACACACTCTGTCTCTCTCTCTCACACACACACACACACACACACGCACTCTCTCTCTCTCTCTCTCACACACACACACACACACACACTCTCTCTCTCTCTCTCTCTCTCTCACACACACACACACATACACACATACATACATACACAGACTGTCAGGGTCTTTATTACCGTCAGCCAAATGCTGCCGCTCCGCGATCAATATCCGCTTGAGTAAAAAGAGCGAGGCCTGGGAATGCAGCCAATCTCAAGCGCACGCACACACACACACACACACTTACACACTCACTCACTTACCATCACCATCACCCCCCCCCACACACACACACACATACTCAGATTTACCCTCCAAGTTTGACAGGAAAATCTGAATAATGTCAAAGCGGTAGAAAAAAGCTATAAAAAATAAACTCCCCTCAAAGTCAAGAAAATGAAACATAAGCAGAACTAACTCTGAGGTCATCTCTTTAGGCATCATAAGGACCACAATTCAGCAGAGCAGAGGATGAATCTTCACGACCTTCTTTGCTGTTAAACCTCAGACAATGTTAAATGAGCAGCAGTTTCACTCTTCAGTGCTGATGTCCCCTGTCCTCTCTGTTCAGACCTGCTTTATGGGCTGTGTGCTGTTCTGTCCCCGTGGAGTGACTGAAGTCCTCTACCGGAGTCCTTCGCCACGTCCCTGTCTCCTGTCCTCTTCGTGTCCTTCCTCTTCTCTGGCTGCATACGGCTGACATCAAAAACAGCATATGGTCGGCCAAACTTAAATAACAACTACCAAAAAAAACACCCACGCACAAACACACAACTGTTCACTTACTTTCCTCTGCATCTTAAATCCACACAGCTCCCGAGAGATCCACTTTAACACTCCCAACAGACTGTGCCTCATTTCGTGCCTGTCTTCTGTTTGCCTGGCAGCTTAGTAGCTGACTCCGGCCCACATCTGGCTTGAATCAGGCCCTGATCTGGTACGCATCAGCATCTTAGTTCATCCTAAACCACATCAAATTAGTAAACACATTTCGTCTCAAGCAACTTATAGTGTGTGCTGTGAAAGTAGCACTTAAGGAAATGACCTATCTGAGATTGAACCTCTCAGCATTAACAAGCACCATGATGACAAAATTAGTTTTGAAAGCTGTTAATGGGATTGTCATTTTGTACATAATTCTACCACGCCTATGCTAAAAACAACAGTACAAACAGTGGGAAGAAATTGTCAGTGTACAGCTAACCACATACTTGCAGTGTTATTCTGGTCAGGTAGGGATCTAATTTAACTGCTCTGCCAACCGCTTAGAGTTTAAAATTCAGCTGGTGACTTCACAGAGTTTGGCACCCACTGGCAGCGCCCCCACGCAGGGCTGGCTAATTTAGCCTGAAATGAAAGGCCAGCAGAACAAATGCAGGTTAAAACCCCCTCAGGAGCGCCGAGCGAGGCCAGCGGACGGCAGCGGTCTGCCATCACGTCCGCATGTCCGGGGAAAACTCCACCAGATTCTCTCAGTTCAGCTTGTTATATGGCAGCACAAGGGTACGATTCTTCCAACCTAAACACACAAAGACATCCGGCTTTACCCAATACTAATGTGGACATTCTTAGCATATACAAGTAAAGAAGCCATTTATCAATCTGTTAAATATTCAACATTTTGAAAATAAAGTTTTAGATAGAGTCTTTAAATATATAACATATACAAAATCGAAATAACTGTAACATCTCTGTAAGATCAATGCTTTATTTCGTAAAAATGGTAGAGGGGAAGGATGCAAAGACAAACATTCATCACCCTCATCATATATCCCTGTGATATCACTATGTCATCTACATATAAATGACCCAACTCCTCCTTCCCAACCAGAAACAAAACACATAAAGAAATCCTTGCCCTCCTCCCAAAGCTCCCTTTCCAAATGCCCTGAAAGCAAAGCCCAAAATGAAACCAAAACCAAAACAACCCCGTTTTCCAGTTCCATGCCGACGGAAAGAAGGAAGGCCCCTACCCCGTTACCCTGGAGGTGGCGTACCCGCACGTCCTGCCCGAAGTCACTATATAGGCCTGCGCTGAACGGGTAAATGACCTCCTGCGGGCTTTTGCCTTACAGCACTGCTGCTGCTAGACGTGACACACTGACACACATGCTCACTTCTCAGGGTGATTACATCTGCCAGGCCCTGTCAGCATTTAGTGAGAGTGAGGATGTGTGTGTAATACGTGATGGTGTGTGTGTGTGTGTGTGTGTGTGTGTGTGTGTGTGTGTGTGTGTGTGTGTGTGTGTGAATGTGAGAAGTGTTGAAGGCAAAAAAATAAATACCTCATTGTTGATAAGGTTCTATCTCTCATATTCTCACATATTTTTATTGCAAACAAACTTCTGTTGTCTTTAAAATAAACCTTCTCTTTATCCTCTCAAAACATTACTCTTCAGCTAGTAACATACATACACACACACACACTCCTTTAATGTGTGATTTCTCTTGTCCTCGACTGCCCTAATTAAGGTGTTTGATGGTTATTCCACAGAGGGTAAACGGGGCTTGGTTGGCATTGCAGTAGATTGCTAGTACTTTCCCTGCCTACCTCAAGCCTGATTTTTGTTTGGGTGGGGGTTGCGTGTGTTTTGGGGGAGGATATGTGTGTGTGTGTGTGTTATCAGTAAAATAGTGGGGAATCAGGAGATGCATAGGGCTGTATAGGAGGCTGAAGGGGGGGTTGTTGCATGTGTGCATGTGCCTTGTGTGTTTGGGTTGGGGTGGGTTGGAGTCATCAGACCCTGAGCTTTTCTATGCAAAACAGTCTCTCATACAGCCCTCTCATCTTCCTTTTGAACCCACTGGTGCTAAAAAGGGTATTCAGTCCCCACTTAACACTTGGTGTGACGTGCTGGGAAGCCAAAAGGGTTAAATGTGGTTCTCTGTGTGCTCTTCTCCTTTGTAAACACCTTTATTCCAGCCACCTGGATAAGCAGGTAGTATTCCCTCTCTGAGAATGACTGACTTATGATGCATTTACACAATGTGTCATCGTAGATACATACTGAACTTTATTAAATGGGGTTTAAGTAAATCTGAATGAATGAATTAGGTAAATTATAATTTACATAAATTATAATCTGTAGCTCAGATGGTTCTGGAGCACATTCATGATATTACCACATTGATATTACCTTGAAATAAGAGGGTATCAATTCTAGAAGAATACTAGATCGCAGCTGATGGGAACTATAACAGAGGGTGGGCTGTGTTCTAGACCAAGAGGGTCTTGAGAACGCACCAGAGGGGAACACGCATGTGTGGTTTGGGGGGGTTCTAATGGTTCTATTGGTTCTCCAGGATGATCCTCATGCCCAGAACAAGCTGGAGGACCCCGTGAAGGCCCCCCCTCCCAAGGAGGACGAATCGCTCAACATCCAGAACTCTCTCACCCCCAAGCAAGAGAACCACAAGGGTCTCGGCGACGAGAACTCCTCGGAGGTAAACTCGCTGCAGAACAACATGATGTAGAGCAGAAAAAATAAAGCAAAACGAAAATCAACAACAACTACAACAACAACAGCACTCAACCACTGCCACCCCAATTCTCAGACAAAATACCCCACCCACCCCCCACATCCTCCACCCCCAACAACAACTACAGCAACTACAACCAGCCACAAACAAACGACACTGCAGCTACTGTTACCAACACCAACACCTCAGTAATGCTACTACACCCTTCAAACTTTCAACCGCCAGACCCCCAACTCCTCGCCCCCTGGCCCTTTGACCCTCACTCAGACTCTGCATCGCAGCCCCCCCACCCCCCACCCCTTGTTGTAGTCTCTTATTTTGATCCTGTAGTCCAGTCTTTAACCCCACCTTTACACACATATACGCATCAATACACAAACACACACAAACACCCAGACACACACACACACACACACACACACACACACACACACACACACACACACACACACACACACACACACACACACACACACCTTCCCCTGCCTTACTGAATACTGGCATGCGTTGGTGTATTTTGTAAAAAGTTAAACAAAAAAAAACTACATATATACGGGGTTTAAAATAAAACATTGTCATAAATAGGAAAAAAAGAAAAAAGCTACTGAGAGGTTTTGATGTTTGTCTGACTAATTCAGTGAGTATGTATAAATATATGGAAAAAAAAAATGCTTGGATTGATATTAAGGTTAAAAAACACAATGTGTCTTCGTTTTCATTGATGTGATTTCTAATCCTTTGATGTACTTGTTTTATTTTGTACTTTTTTGGGAAAACCGACTTCAAAGAGAAAAATCAGTCCATTGTTGAAATAAACCTTTTTAACATTAAAACCCTTGTCCCTGTGATTCCTGGATGATGCTCTTACCCGGTCCTGTTGCTTTGTGTGTCTATAACCATGAGGGCTGTCTTTTCTGGGCAGAGGAGAAGCCTAGAGCTGGCATAAATTGTTTGTCTGTTGCCCGAGTGTTGTCATTCACAACACAATTTAAGCCAGCGTTAGACTTAATCCCTGTCTGGAAGGGCTGTTCTTTGCCTCTCTTGCTGCGAAATGGCAAATCTGCATGGCTTTTCACTCCTCGATGGCTCCCTGGTCTTTGCTCCAAACCTTGACAAATACACACACGCACACAGACACACACACACACACACAAACACACAGGTGGCATAAATCACCAGGTGTTTGAGCATGTGTACATCAACTAGTGATTGCATCCTTCACACAAAAACACTGGGTTGAACCGTCAAAACGTCAATATCATTGACTGAAAGAAATGCAGAAGTCCATCACAAACTATTTGCTGATGATTGTAAATGGTTGAAAACTATTATGAAATGAGTTTAAATGTGACACAATGGACAGTACAGTTTATGAAATCTTGACTGGATCATTTGTGGACATTGACACACACACACAGATATTTCTTTTTGGAGCATCTAACCACACACACCCACACCTTTCTTTGCCTGTAGCTTGCATGTTCCTCACCTTTCTCTCTCTCTCTTGCTCTCTCTTCACAAACAACACCAACCAACCTGCAACCTGTAGCACACTCTACTGGCATGCCCTAATGGACTTCCACATTAAAAATCAGCTGTGTCCAGATAAGCATCCACTCTTCCACATTATAGATCAGCTGTGTCCAGATATCAATTTTACAGCACTTCACCTCTAAAAAAACAGCACAATTTGTGTTTGCGTCTAATTAATTAAGGGTAATATAAATGCATGAATGAAAAAGAGTTGACACTTCAGACGGAAAAAAACAAAATGCCTATTTGTGGAACACAGGTCTTTGTTATTGCTGTCTGGATCCTATGCCTTTTCTTGTAACCACCTTGCCACCTTGCCAGTGTCCATGTTGGAGAATTCTGGATAATCTCTTGCATGAGCAGTCTTTTCACTGTCTTGCATTCAGGCCTGTGAGACTGTGCAGTGAGCTAGCCTGGCTGTGCGACTCTCGGCTCTCTCTGCTGGTCTTGCTCGGAGAGGCTTCCTTTCATGTGGCTGCTGTGTGTTTAGATACAGGCCCCTCCCCAGTAGCCAGCTGAGAGACACAGAGAGACTACACTGAAGACGACTAATTAGGAGTGGCCAAGCACTGATGAGAGTACTAATTATAAATACCCTTTCTCTCTCTCTCTCTCTCTCTCTCTCTCTCTCTCTCTCTCTTTCTCTCTCTCTCACTCTTTCTTTTGCTCCTATTCTGTCCTCTTCTGTCTGTCATTTTATTTTCTCTCTCTCTCTCTCTCTCTTGAACACTGTCTGTCCTTTATTTTCTGTCTATCTCTTCATTTTGGTGTCGTCAGTATACCAGAGGCCCACGGTCGGTATGTCTCATTCTGTGACTCTGCATCTCTTACAGTCTGCCCCCAGTAGCACATGCAATTTTAGCCGCAGAGGACGGGGCAGATTGAATTAAGACCTTGTTATTGCCGCCAGGCTCATGCCTCCTGGCAAAACAGTGCAAAAGATACGGCTAGATTTTGTATGCTTACATGTTTGTGTAGTGTGTGTGTGTGTGTGAGTGTGTGTGTGAGTGTGTGTGTGTTTGTGAGAGAGAGAGAGAGTGTGTGTGTGTGAGTGTAAGTGTGCAAGTGTGTGAGTGTGAAAAAAAAAGAGAAGAAGAAGAAAGGAGAGTGAGATGGGTGCCTGAGAGGGAGGGGGAGGATCTAAATTTAGGTTGATTTAGTCTTTGGAATGTGGAATTATTCCAGAATACAAGCTCATTTACACTGAAATGCTCATCTCATTCTCACTCTCTTTTCTCATATTTTCTTTTCATCTCTCTTCTCTCTCTCTCTCTCTCTATATCTCTCTCTTTATCTCACACACACACAAACACCTGCACACAATTTAAATGAGGAACAAGTTGGCGTGAATTGTGTGCCCTCTCATTAAACCATTTCTCCAAATTTAATTACTCAAGCCCCGGCAGCTACCATGGTAACTGCATTCGTTAAGTTCGCAACAGAGCGAGAGCAGGCTCAGGAGGTGAGACACACTGCAGTCTCCGAGTGTCTTTGTGGCGCTAATAATGGAGTTTAGCTCGCGGGCCTCGTCAGCCTGCCGCTTCACGGGCCTTGATTATGAAAGGAGAGAGAAACAGGAAGCCCTGCTGTAGTGTTGAGTGAATGCAGTCCAGCCTTCAGCATCCCTTAATGTGATTATTATAGGAAGCTGAAGACGCAGCACAGAGGCTGATGAGGACCTTTTCAAAGCCCAAAGACAAGGCGATAGGCAACACATAAGGATGAAAAGAACTACATGTATGTGATGTGGTTTCATCCACAGCCTCTTGGGCTTTCAGTGTGCAAAGAGACCACTCCCCGCTCTGCTAGCAGGCCCAGATCACGACCAAATCTGGTCCGTCACCTAGGCGACTGATAACAAGGGATGCTGCGCATGGCCACCTCTCCTATCACAGTTTCCTCTGGCACCATCCTCAGTACCGGTGGCATTCTCTCATACCCTCCCATTTACTTTCTCACTAACTCTCCACCTCCGTTCGCCTACTTGTTCCTGAGATACCGTATTTCACTGCAGTCTCCTTAATGCACACCCTTTACTCACCTCCTCCTCCTCCCCCTCCACCTCCTCCTCCCCGCTGTTGCCTGTGAGCATGCTCTCACACAAGTGGCACTCCAAGCATAGGAGGCGCGGTTGTCATAGAAACTCGCTCCAATGCTATAGGTCAAAGTCAGATAGAGTGGAAGACTGCCTCCACTCTCCTCTGATCAGTCGAGCGGAAAAGCATCAAAGCGGTGCAGTATCAGAACAGCCATTTGCATTTAAAATGACCCCGCTGCAACACGTATAGGAGCCATTTACCATTAGCATAGAAAAACACCACACATT
Organism: Alosa pseudoharengus; assembly: GCF_046254945.1. Classification (NCBI taxonomy): domain Eukaryota; kingdom Metazoa; phylum Chordata; class Actinopteri; order Clupeiformes; family Clupeidae; genus Alosa; species Alosa pseudoharengus. The sequence goes on along the minus strand of NW_027468587.1, from coordinate 33,240,400 downwards.
TGCCTTGTATCTTATGGATTTACAGTATACAGTTCACTATTGGAGAACATCTCCATAAACTATTTTAGCTATAAGCGCCACTCCAAAACCCTGTCAATATAGAACTGTCGCTGGCTTAGTTTTCATCTCCTAGTTGTAGCAGCTTCCTCCTCCCTTCTCTTTCTCACCCACTTCTACCCAGTGACCTAAATCTGTGCGGAGCAGTGGCGCATCTCTTGAATAATGCTCTCGGAATTTGCCTGATGCTCCTGCATGCATAATTGGATTCTTTTGCATGTTTCCCTGTATCTCGCCACATTAACACCCCTCCACCATCCCCCCCCCCCCGCTCCGACACTGCCCCTTCAACCCTGTGAAACCAGTGATGAGGAGGCATGGCAGGGCCAGCCTCTGCCACCAGGGGACCAGTCAAAGGAGAGAGAAAAAGAGGCCTGATCTGTGCTTTGTCATTGGCTGAGGATCTGGTGGAACGATGACACACTGATTTCAAAGAAAGCGCTGCCATTGGACAACAAGCACGCGCACAGACACACACACACACACAAAACACACACACACACACACATACATCCAATGGTTTGGCAGCACACTGTTGCCCAAGAGACAGAGTCTAAGTGAGGGGGAGATGTAGCAGAGTTTGAACTGATTGAACTCAGTAGAAACGCAGTGGCTTATAAATGGAGTTCTCTTTTGGAATGCAGAATCTTTTCATATGGAAATTAGACATGTAGCCAGGAAGGCAAATTTGCCCTAATAGGCTGTGTGTTGCAGAATCTGAAATAATCTGATTTTGGTACACAAATATATATACAAAAGTATTGGGGTGCCTGCCATTACATCCACAGGAACTTCATCGACATCCCATTCTAAATCCTTAGGTATTAATATGGAATTGGCCCCTCCTTTGCAGCAGTAACTGCTTTCACTCTTTTGAGAAGGATGTCCACAGATTTTAGAGTGCCTGTGTCAGTGTCTGGGCCAGTTTTGCCCAGAAGAATATTTGTGAGGTCAGGCGCTGATGTTGGACAACATATAGATGTTTCATAAGGTTCAGAGAGACCAAGGAAATGAATGGCTGATGTTTGAGGGTGTGTGTGTATGTGTGTGTGTGTGTGTGTGTGTGTGTGTGTGTGTGTGTGTGTGTGTGTGTGTGTGTGTGTGTGTGTGTGTGTGTGTGTGTGTGTGTGTGAATGTTTGTCTACATATACATGTGTGTTTGTGTGCGTGTGTCACACTCTGTGTCGATGTGAATTTGCTTTCCGTGTGTCCTTGTGTCTGTGTCTTCGTGTCTCTGTCTGTGTGTTTGTCCGCAGGTGGACAGGACCATAGATGTAGAACTGCACTTGCCCAAAAACGTCAAGGTGTTGCCCACCTCCAGTCCGCGCGTACACTACGACGTGTACCTCTACAAGGTGCAGAAGTCCCCAGCTCCGGGCAAAATGAGGAGCCGTGTCCGCTGGGATGACCGGCCGTACCACCCCTACCCCCCGTCTCCCGGATACAGTCCGGTCAGCACGCGCTCCCTGCCTCTGACCAGCCCCAGCAGGCGGTCACGGCCACACACGGCCAAGATGGGCACGCCATAACAACCACACAAACCACCACCGCAACCGCACCCACGACCACAACTACCTACCACCGCCAGCGAGCCTACCAGCTCAGAGTCCAGCAGGTGACGCGTGCTGCTGCTGTGAGCAGTCAGACCATGCAAAATAAACATGGTGAACCAAAACCACCGTGATCACCAAAGACATACACAGACATCAGTTATTCACTGACTGTCTCGGAGACTCAGGACAGGACTGATCAAAACACATCAGAGATGAGTAAAACAGTTGCAATTACTGGACAATGGTGCAGACATATTGGCTTGGTGTAAGCAGGGTGTACACTCCACTGCTGCTGGTGACTATTGTGGATGTCATACTTTTGGGAGTCTTCTATCAGTCTATGACAAGAGGTCTTTACAGTGTCAGAGGATTGACACAAAATCACCTGTCATAACAAGCCAGAGAGGGACCATCCACTAATGAAAATGTGGTGATGTTGAGTCTTCATATGCTAAAAAATATTTATAAGGAATATATATATATAAATCATGTAAAAATAAATCTTTAAAAAGATCTGTGTTCTCCTTTTTTGGTCTGCCTGTGCCTGTTTGGGGCCTCAGAGTTCATTTTTGAGCGCTTGACATGAAATATGAAATGGGTGCTTTTGTCCCAAATTGTGTGTTCCTGTTCTTGAGTTTGGGAGGTGCAAATGAAAAGTGCATGAGGTGTGGCACAACAGCTGGCTGGAGAGCCGAATCAAGTGAGTCATGAGAGGAACGCTTTTGTGTGAAAACCAGGTCACAGGATCCATTAGCTGCAGTGCCTGTTTAGAGTGGTGTGTGTGTTTCCGAGTGTGTGTGTGTGTGCAGGTTTTTCAACGAGAACAGGGTTAATCTGCCTGCTACAACTGCTGAGTGTTGGCACCTTCACTTCAATCATTGCCCCATGCTAAAATGTAATCTGCCACCTCCTTCAGGCTAAACCGCTTCGTAATACTAAATTGATGATGGTGCTGCACAGGTCAGGTTATCAGCACAATCCACTTGTGTCAATCCAAGGGCTTTCCAATGCATCCATGTGCTGATTACATTACTGCTATATAAACTATGTAAGGGTCAATCCAAGAGCTTTTCAATGCATCCATGTGCTGATTGCATTACTGCTATATAAACTATGTAAGGAGACTTACCCGAAACAGTATACACACATGCAGCGTTTTGCTCAGTGTATATGTTCAAGTGGATAATAGTGTTTCCAACATATGGTTTGGTGTAGCCACAAACCATGATTACACACAAAAGACTGTCCCTGTTACTCTATTGCTTCTGTGTGCTTTCAATCCTCTTACCACCCCTCATCTCCCCTGTTTCACCCCCCCTCATCTCCCCTGTCTCACCCCCACCCCACCAACCCCTCATCTCCCCTGTCTCACCCCCCCTCATCTCCCCTGTCTCACCCCCACCCCACCACCCCCCTCATCTCCCCTGTCTCACCCCCACCCCACCAACCCCTCATCTCCCCTGTTTCACCCCCCCTCACCTCCCCTGTCTCACCCCCACCCCACCAACCCCTCATCTCCCCTGTTTCACCCCCCCCTCACCTCCCCTGTCTCACCCCCACCCCATCAACCCCCCATCTCCCCCACCCCACCACCCCCCTCATCTCCCCTGTCTCACCCCCCCTCGTCTTCCCTGTCTCACCCCCACCCCACCACCCCCCTCATCTCCCATCTCACCCTCCTTCACTGTCTCTCTCTCTCTCTCTCTCTCTCTCTCAGCTGGACCTCACACCTCCCTCCTCTATCCATTACAGGCTGAATGAAAACCTTCAGCACCTCTGCAGTCTTTTCTTATGAAAAAAAAAACACGCCTCTCCCTCTCTCTCTCTCGGTCCCAGAGGCCGGCCCCCTGTAAGTGTGAACGGTGGCGTACGTCCAGTGGGCCCCTGAGGCAGAGAAAAGCTGAGGGGCCGTCTCCCCGGCGGCAGGGGGCCCCTGGGCCGTATTGTGGCACACAGGATTACATTATCACACTCCATTAGCCTCTCTGTGACACAAGGGGCCTGCCAGGAACATACACACACATACTCACACACACACACACATTCCCTCACAGTTTCTTTTTCTGTCTGTGTCTCTCCCTCTCTCCCTCTCTCCCTCTTTCTTTCTATGGTTTGACAATGTCCCTAACATTTATTTTCCATTGTCTCAGTATCACTTTTTTGCAAACATTGACATAAGCATTTAGACAAAATTATCATGTGTCTGAAACTCACTCATACCAACCAAGCTCCACTAAGCTCTCCTCAAAGGCAGCCTGGAGCTGTTGGACTCTGAAAGCAAGAATCTGTGATGCAGTAATCCCCAACGCTACAAGCGCAAAGAAAAATAATTCCAAGTGCAGAATGCGATGATTCAATTTAGGAGGAGTCAGAGTGCCGTCCAAGAAGAGCTGCTTGCTAATGAGCCAACAATGATTCTCATATGATGAGAACACAGCATACTCGCTGCTGGCAAATGAGCTGGGAGAACGAAAACTTCTCATGGCCTTCCACCATAAACATCTTATGGGTCGCCAGTCTTGAAACCAAGAATGGGGCTGTGGATCTCTCTTTTCGGGGTAAGTCGGCCATGGCCAGAGTTTGCCTCATTCCTCTGTGTCTTCCAGGAGACTGAGGCCTCAACTCAAACAGTGGTTAATGAGCGAGAAGATCACAAAAGAGTGATAGTGCTCTCTGGTGGTTAAGGAGATATACTGCACCCACGCCTAGTCTGCATTGCAACAGAAGGTGGTTATGCACTGCCATAGGCCTACTACTATGATACCGTAGCGTCACATCTGAAAATAATGTATAGTGCTGGCACACAGTTTTGAGAATTCAGGTTTGATTTTGATCAGTGATTTTGATACCTATGGAAGGTAAAATTAAACTTATTAAATTACACTTTTTTCACACATATTAATTCCTTCATTTTCTCTCCACACCAAAGTCCAACATAGATTCCCACCATTTTAGCTATTTAAGATGCCCACAAAGACCTTGAAAGGCCTGTTTTGTACAATATAATAAGGGTTCCTGCTGATTATATTTTTAAAATGTTCAAGGAATCTCCCCAGAACCTCTGTTCTCTAGAACACATACATATATGATGCATGTATTACAGAACTAATCAATGACATAAAGTTATGACTAACACACACTGTGTGGTATGTGGGTTATAACACACCATGCATATAACAATGCATTACATCATCTGTCAGCATCACAGCTTCAATAGCACTATTTTCTCTCAGCTGACTGCCTCCCCAGGCCGCCCCCCAGCCTAAACCCCAGCAGATCCATTTGCATGAATAAGGAAAGGAGAGGTTATGGGGTGCACCCACAGGAAAGTGGGTTTCGTTTCCTACAAACCCCTCTTTGTGTGTGTCCCATTCAGACCCCCCACCCTAGCCCCTATTCAGGGTCTGTTTTGTCTTCCTCTTTTCATCTTGGCTGCCATGAGATGTATTCAATAAGGAGACCAAGTTTCAGACACTCATGATGTGTAGGCCTATCTTTCTTAACACAAGACCTTTTCGTCATACAAATATGCATTCATCAGCCCAAGACCTTAAGAGTTAATGTTGAAATTGGAAGCGTGCACAATGTCCTGTGTGTGTGTGTGTGTGTGTGTGTGTGTGTGTGTGTGTGAGAGAGAGAGAGAGAGGGGGGGGGGGGATTGTATGTGTGTTTGTGTGTGTGTAATTTCAATGCAATGGCATCACAAGGGTAGACATAGGCTATACGATTTTGCATTTCGCGTTTTACATATGTCCCTCTGCGGCACCCGTATGCCATGCTTTCGGCACCACTGCACTGGCACTAGAGTTGTTTTGCAGTGTGTTCTTTTCTTTAAAGCTAAATGCTCAAGGCATTTGACTGAAGCAATGAAGCAACCAGTTGACATTGTTATTAATTGATAAGTTCAGTAACGTTAGTTATCATCCTTCCGTTACCAGCTAGCACACAAAGCAGGTATTTAGCATGATGGATGGCTGTTGCTAACGTTAGCAGATATCACTCACTGACAGTCAGCCAACGTTGTGTTGTTTACAATGATGAGGTTTTGCGCGTTCCCTCGAGATATTCCTCTTAAGTGCCGTATTTGCGAGCTAAATTGGTATTGTTTTCAACATAGTTTCTCTCGCCTAGGTTGGAGATAATGCTGTTACTTAGTTATCTTGCTAAATGTTTGTAAATACCCATTTATACCACGTTTACGTTCTCTAGAAGTAACGTTAGTTAGTTTCAGGAAAAGCCATTCTACAGACATCATGTTTACGGAACTCAACAGCATCCTCAATAATACCCCGGATAATTGCAAGCTGGTAAGTTACTTACGTCACTTTGTCAAGTGTTGAGTGGTAATTTTACTTAGTCTTTATGGGTCCACACTTTTTTTCATTCTGCAGGGAGAGTTTGTTCTTATAATGGACAGAAAGGCTGATGCTTCGTTTCTGGTGCATCATTTCCTTTCTTTCTATTTGCGAGGTGAGTTCATGTGCATACAGTTCAAGACTTCTGAATGCAGCTTGAACTGATTCAATAAAGCCAGGTAGTCTGAGTACAGAATGTCTTTGTTTTCCAGCGGGCTGTAAAGTTTGCTTCTTGGGTCTTGTACAGTCTTTTAGTCATTACAGTGCGGTCAGTCAAAGACTGGTAAGTTCAAATACTTTATCATTCATTATCCTTTTTCTGCCCGGGTCAATCTCTTGTTTTGAGTATGCTATTTTACTATACTGGGAAAACAAATCAACGTAATCACTATTCCTTTTCTTCCTTGAGGGTGTGAGTTTGGCTCAGGCAAAGGAGAAGGGCCAGCTCGTGTTCCTGGAAGGACTGAAAGATTGCCTGGGAGTACTGTTACCTGACGGGCCCAAACCTGACTGTCCCACATTAGACTTTTTCAGGTGATCCAGCACATCCTCTGACACAACAGGAGTGCTTAGAGACTTCATCCTCTTTTTAGTCACACCTTAACCAATCTCTTTATGTTTAAGTCCCCCACACAAAGGATATATTATTTCACTGTTCTGTATGATGTGTGTCTCTGGTAATGTTCAATATGTGTTTACGCTGAATTCCATCCTTTCCCTCAGGCCCCAGTGCTTGGATCTGAGAGGTCTGTTTGAGTTTGTGCTGAGCTCTCTGAGTCCACCAGGTGGCGCTGGTTGTGAGGGGGACATTGGGTCAGGATGTGCGAGTCCTCCAGTACTGATCGTGGATGACCTGAGTGTCCTCCTCAGTCTCGGCGTTAGCGTTGGAGCAGTGCTGGACTTTGCACACTACTGCAAGGCTAACATCTGCCACGAGTTAAAGGTTAGTCATAACTGGTGTTGGTTATCTTATGTCCCAACTGAACACTCTGTCACATGCACACATGCTTGTGTTTTCATGCAAGTTGACATCTGCTGAATCCAGACCATGTGAGTGTCAGTATAGAAAAAAACATAAGATGCTGTCCTTAAATCTTATATAATTACTATACAACATGTTCTACATCATGTTTTGTTTTCATGATGTTACTTTCTTTATCCAGGGCAGTTCAGTGATGCTTGTCCGGTGTGAGGAGGAGGAGGATGAGGGTGATGAGGAAGGCTCTGAGATGCTCCAGAGGGGTCTGATGCACCAGTGCACCCTGGCTCTGCAGGTTCAAGGTCTCCCCACTGGCTACTGCAGGGACATTCACGGGCAGGTAGGACACTCATTACCATGGGAGCAGTTGTGAACAGCAGTGGGAGGAATTGATAGACTTTAACAGTGTGAGGTTGCAGGTTGTGGGAATTGATAGACTTTAACAGAAATGGCAAATAAAATCACCAAAGCTCATGTTAATGCCAATTAATAGGAAAAGGATGGAAACCCAGCTTGTAACAATCAGCACGTTTTCATGTCGGGAATAAACGGTTTTGAATCAGTTTATTGCCCAAATTTCGTTTATGTCAATATTCCGTTTATCCTGTTTACAAGCAAGTAGAATGTCACATTTTGAGCATATTCCAGTTTACATAGCAATCGCCTCTATTCTGAATATGTCAGCGACGCAGCCTACAAATAGGCCCCCAACGTCAATACGTAAATCTCTGCTGGTGGGCTGCATAATACAACGTCTTCAGGGTCTTCCACCTGTATTTCACTTGTTCAGGTGGACATCAATAGCCAGCCTCATTAAGCTTTTTACAAATCTTTTTAAAAACGTTATTACATCATTTTCTCCCGTCGATGAACTCCATGACATTTGCATGATTGCAAGACATAAGTTTGTCTCCTCGTCTTTCCAAAAGTGTGTGCGTTGTTTTGCCATGATTAAGAAAGTGCTTGAGAGACTGGTTCATTTTATCCTAATTATCTGCGAATTGAGCATGCGCAGGCCTACAACACTCTTCCTTCTGGGAGCATATATTCTGTTTAAGGCGTTTTCATGACCCAATATTCCGTTTAACACAGCCATATGCTAGGGTGTGCAAACTGTTTATTAGTAAACCGAATATGGCCTTTTTCGGTTTATTTCAATCAGAATAAGGTGTTTACAAGACACACACATATTCGGTTTATTCCCAATAAACTGATTCGAAACCGTTTATTGGCTTGCATGGAAGCGTGCTGATTGTGACCTTCAGTACTCGGGGTTTAGCATGTGTGAATGTCCTCTCCAGTGTCTCTAGTCTCAGGATTCTCATCGGACAATAAACTGATGTAGTTGCCAGGGATTGTAAAAATTGCATTAATCACTGAAACATTAATCTTATACTGTGATTTCCTTATGAATAACACATGTGGTGTACCGTTACAGCACAACAGTGCTCATATCAGTTGGATGTCTTCCAGGTGGACATTTGTTGGAGAGGTCAAGGCCAGCAGCAGCAGCAGAATCAGAAGAAAGTCTTTCAGTACAAAGTCCAGGACAAGGGCGCGTCCTTCTTTGCCCGCGGGACCTCTAGTGCTGTCCTCTGACACTGTACAACACCCTCCCTCAAACCTCGCCTCTCAGTATTGATAATGGACTCTGGCTTTGTCATATTGTCGTGGAGGAAACATAAACACAAGAGGTCACACTTATATCATTGTGTACATAATGCTTTTCCACTCTTGTTGACTTTGAATGTTCAACCAAGACTTAGAATTAAATGAAATTACTGATTCACACAATTGATCTTAACAGTTTGGCCTGGAGCATCACTATGGTGACTGATTGTGAGATTGTAAAACGGGTTATAGCTATCCAAATTCTTCTGATTTAATGTTCGATCAGCAGGAGCACGATGATCAGTGAATACATTTGTTGGGCTCATTTATAATAATATCAATTGAATTAAAGGTTACAGTTCTGAAAGTTTCATTAAAGGTGCTGTCTGCAATTCTGGTCCAGTATATCTTGCCACTCACAGTCCTGGCTGTCTGTTCAATGTGGGCAATAATACAACTGGTGTGTGTACACTGTACTGTAAATGGGAAACAAAGATGGTGGCTCAGACGAGGACATCAGCCTGTCCAGGTGATCAACACATTGCTTCTGGGGAACAGGGAGAGATGTAATATTAGCTGTTGAGGTTGAATATGAATCTTTTGCCAGAACAGCAGACTGTACCTAGACCTACCTAATGCATTGTGGGTAAATAAATGGCAAAATGTCTTACTTTACCATACTGTATGTGCAAGAGAATACACAATGTAATTATGTAAACTCAAATGGGATATCTGAATCTTGTCATGCATGCAGAACTCCCAAAGTCATTGTATACATGTAACACAGCATTCTGATGTTTTGACACTCCTATTTAGGTAAAGACTCCCTATACACACCCTTCACATTTCAGTTCTTCTTATCATAGCTTCGGTATGCATCTGTCATATTTACTCTCAGTGATATCCACTTAATCTGATATAAATCAAATCAATCATAGTTATGACAGATTTCCTCACCCAATAAACTAGGGGTTCCACTGGTCATGGAAACTCAGAATTTTGAGAGTTTGTGGCCGAAATGGGCGGAAATGGGCTTCCATAGTGTGCTATGATCATAGTGTACAAATAAAACAGTACTTTACGTTACACTTATATTTATTCAGGAACATTTTTGCAACAATATGCTTTTAGCAGAGAATGTAGACGGGGTCGGCTTTTAGGTAGTTTTCTGTTGTTTTCCCTTGTTTTCCTATCAGATACGACAGTAAGCCTACAAATCCGCCTTATTGAAAAAAGGCAGTGAGCATAGTATATCCACCTAAAGTCATTTACAGATTAAAGATAAGAATGAAGAGTTGAAAAGAAAATTATTAAGATTTATATATGGTTATGGATTTGGCAGACGCCTTTGTCCAAAGCGACACACAAATACAAAACAACATAATATTTAAAATTGAACAGGGAACAGATTAGAATGTTGGTCAAATATAATAAGGAGAATAGTAATAATAAACAACAATATCAATTCAATCAATAGCCTAATAAAATAAGCAATGAAAATGAGGGGAAAAGCAATAATAAAACAATAATGTCCATTAAATCAATAATATAAAAACAATGACATGGTAAGACAGTAAGACTACATTAAGGAGAATATCAATAATAAACAATAATGTCAAATGAATCAACAGCCCAATGAAAATAAAACAATATTATACAAACCATAACACATAAGTGCTTAAACAACTAAGGACATGTTGAACAGGAATGTCTTTAGACCCCTCTATATATATACACAATGATTTCACCAAGGTCATCAAAAATCTTAGCTGTTCTGGCAGTTTGAACTTTGAAGTACTTCATTTCCCAGAAACCACTGCACCGGAAACAGTGCGCCTTCGGAAGTCACAGAAAACACGTTTCTGTCCATGTTAGCCGCAGTCTCAACTGCATTTATAAAGTTGGCGATGTGACAGAATAATACTGTTCCCATTTTCATGTCAGCAGGTTTTTCTTAAGTGAGTATATTGGCATGTGGGGGTGTTTGGGAAAGTTGCGTATGTAAGAATGTTTGTCATTACTGTATAGCTAACTCAATATGTAGGGGGTAACCTGATCTAAGTTAACTTGAACCAATGTAAGCAATGTGTATTTTGACGGCTAGTTAGCAATATTATTGCTACTTAGGGAGCTACTGAGACATGAATTCATGAAAATATGTTGTTTTGATACAGTAAAGAAAGAGAATCCCCAGCGCAGCAGTAATGTCGGGGGCCAAACACAGGATGCGCAATAAAAAGATGAGAGATCAGCCCACCAGTGTGACCTATTCAGCGCCAGGCTGGCGCAATGGTGGAGACACTCCTGCCGGTTGGTATTATCTAAGCGTCGTTAAACATCATTGACCCAGCATCACATACCTGCATGTCTAGCAACATCAGGAATGAACCAAGACAAAAAATCAATGTAACGTTTTGCTGGTGTCAAAGTGGACTAAACTTGGTTGTGTTGTTCTTTAAGGTCGTGCCAGTGACTTCCATCATGCGAAGGGGCAAGGCTTACCCCAACAGGGCGGTGGGTGGGTCAGGGGCCACCAGTCAGGTGGCTCGGTGTACCCTAAGGAGCTTCCCAAATGCATCACCAGTAAGATACATTCATTAAGGGCCTTTCAGATGCACAAAGATACGATGGAGATCTAATGTTGGCATGTCATTATGGCTCAGTTATTTATTAATCATTTGTGTGGCATTATTCCTCTAGGCACATATTTTGCCAGGGCCAGGTCTGCAGAGGTGAAGGCGATGCTGAAGGCTGTCAACAAGACGACTGGCAGCTGCCATACCTTTGGCGCTCTGCCCAAACACATGAGACGTAGAGCCATGAGCCACAACACTAAACGGCTGCCCACCAGGCTACGGGAAGGAGCACAGAGGATGGTGCGCTCACATGAGATTAGTCCTAAACCTAATCAACATACGGATATGGCAACATATTGCATAGCTTCTTTTGCAATACCAATATCAATATGCGGGCACCACAAGTTTACAATTCATATTCCAAACTGACCAATTTCACTACAACTTTATGTGTCGTTATGGTGGCTCTTATCAAATGATTGAGGGTAACCCTCTACACCCTGTCAATTTTTAAGAGGCACTAAGCTAAAACTCTGGGCACTTTGTACACTGTTTCAATTCAGTTGTGAAATGCTGTGCAGAAATGCATAATTTCAGCTTTTTGCCTTTTCCTTAATTTACACAGATGTATCATAGTCTTTTGCAATGCATTGAGTATTGCAGAATCGGTGTGTCTTGATATTATTGTTATCAAGTATCAAAGTATTGTGACGGTATTGATTTATTGAGTGAGTTACTCTGTGATTCCAACCCCTACTACTAATTTGTTAGCTTGACTGTTCCTAAAATTTTAGGTATCTGACATACTGTAGGCCTTACCATGCTGTTGTTTCAGGTGTTGCTATAAAGAAAACATTTGAATTACTTTTTAGTTGGAGAAAAGCCTGCAAGCCGCAAAGAAGGAGAAGAAGGAGGAGTCAAAGGCCAAGAGCCGCAAAGCCCGTCGTCGCCATGGTAACCTGCTCCTGGAGTTCAACCGTAGACAGAGGAAGAACGTCTGGTTGGAGACGCACATCTGGCATGCCAAGCGCTTCCACATGGTGAAGAAGTGGGGTTACTGTCTGGGGGTCAGGCCCACCCTAAAGTGCTATCGGGCCTGCTACAGGGCCATGAGCAGCCACTGCCTCCTGCAGGTGAGGAGGACTCCACACACTAGCAAGTGCTTCCTGCAGATTGGCCTTTTAGGGTCCAGTGAAGGTCCACCATTTTTATCCAATACACTTTTGTTCAAATGTATCCTTGTTATCTATCCGTCTTCTGGGTGTACACTTAAAGAAACTCCTGGTTCTGTAAATTGCAAACAAGCACAGTTGTTCGGGCTGAGCCATTCACTACTCCAACCAACTCCATTGCTTCAGGATTACAGAAGGGAGGGGTGTGACTTTATTTAAGTAAAATATCAACAACTATTCATGTTCCTGACTTTAATTAGCTTTTAGATACTATGGGATATTGGTTAGTTGGGTGGTAAGGTGTTATTCATATATTTCCCTCATCTTTGCTAAGTGTTGATCTTTGATGGTCTTGGACGTTTTTGTGGTAGGACCTGTCCTATTACTGCTGTGTGGAGCTGCAGGGCCCAGAGGAGCAGCTCCTGAGCGCCCTCTCCAGGCTCACCAGCAAAGACACGGGTGAGTGAACATCCACATCTCATCACATCTTTATAGAGACCGCACACCAGGGCAGGCAGACTTCAGAGCACTAGCTACAATGCTGATTGACCACCGAGTTGCCTTGTGTTGCCTTTGCATGGTGGAAAAGAAAGTTTCACTACACACACTGTAATGACTGCCCACTGTCAACTACGGAGGTCCGTCGGTGTTGGTGGGTACCTATAATACAGTGGTCCCCAAACTACGGCCCACGGGCCGAATACGGCCCGCCAACTCATTTTAGTCGGCCCCCCAAAACATGTCTGTGGTATATAGCATCTGGCCCGCACGGGAGTACGACATCGTCAAACTATAACCTCCGTAATTTCCCCATTCATTCTCTATGGCGAGTCTTAACAGTACACATGTAATACTCTTTTTGTCCACTGGTGGTTGTTTTGGCGCTGTTTCACGTTTGCCATCGAAAACGGAATGAAATGTAGGCCTACCTGCAAACAATGTAAGAGGCCTATGCTGACTGCATCAGTGCTCAAAGTATTCTAAAAGTTTATCAATTATTCGTTAATAACTAACTAACTTCTATTCAAGTCATATTTCTGGGACTTTCTGGGATAATTATTTCTATTTTTTATTCACACGTTCAAATGTTCATACAGAGTTCAAAGTTCTCATCAGGTGAGTGAAAGTTAGAATGGTGGTCATTTCAGATGTGTTTGCCAGCACTTCATAAAACTCTCATAGTTTGATAACTTTAAATTATTTGTAGGATATGGCTTGTTTAACAACTTGAGTCTTTTTATTAGTATTATTTCATTTGAGCTACATTTTACACTGATATGGCATGGTGGCAACATAAACACAGCTAGCAATGGTATTGAATTGCAGTAGCCTATGATCAAATGTAATGGAATATTCAACTAAGGTAGACTGCTGTTGTTCACAGCACTAAGCTATTTATGGTTGATATACTCCAAGTCTCTGGCCCTCTCTTAGAGCCAGGCATAGTGAGCTGGCCCTCGGAAGAAAAAGTTTGGGGACCACTGCTATAATAGATGTTTAAAGCAGAAAGTCTCCATATAGGATCATTCATATACTCACTATCAGGGCAATTTGTAGGTTATTATGCCTTGACCTCACCTTAGTGGTTACAGTCCATACATCTTATATCGCTATCGTTTCAGGGAATGTAGGTGGTGGTAAGAAGCTTTTTGCCTTTATTCTCAAAGACTTTAGTTTTCTCGGATCCACTGTAAACTGCAAGATATGGGGATATTCTCCTGACACTTTTTTTCCATTGTGTGTGTGTGTGTGTGTGTGTGTGTGTGTGTGTGTAGGGCCAACCTTCGCTGCGCTGCAGTGCCTCTCCGGGCGCAAGCAGGGCAGTGTGGTTCTGTACAGGCCTGATCAGTACCCCGCCCAACCGCTGGGCCCTGTGCTCTTCCTTTGGAGGCCCCGTAGAGAGGGCTCTACGCACAGACAGCTGTGGATATGGGGCCACCCCACACTAAAGCAGGTGAGTCTCCACTTTTCAAAGTGTGAATTTGGGTGGCAACCGTAGGGTATCTAAAAGAACACTGCAATGAACATTATTTCTGAAGTGATGTGTTGTTTTAAGTTAATTAATTACTGTATTTTCCGGACTATAAGTCACACTTTTTTTCATAGTTTGGCCGGTCCTGCGACTCAGGTGCAACATATATATATTTACATATATGTTTTTTTTCCTCTTCTAAAAATGTTTTGACTGGTGCGACTTATACTCCGGTGCGACTTATAGTCCGGAAAATACGGTATCTTGCTTCTTTGTACAGCCATTAATGGCTTGTCAACAGCTATTCAGTTGTGGTCAAATGTCTCCCACTCGTGTAGGACCTCCTGTCTGAGCTGCGAACATTGTGCCAGTGCTCTGAGCCGGTGATACCAGTGCCTAAACCAGTGCCCAGCCCAGCAGTGGAAGCCGTAGCAGTGCCAGCCAAAGACCCGACTCAGAAGCCGGCCAGTGGACGGAAAAGGAAGAGGGAAGAGCAGGACTCTGATGGCCAGCCGGCCAAGAAGATACTTGGGGACGGGACTCGGTCACCTACCTGCCCTGTCACATGGAAGTCAACTACAACTGAAATAGTCATTAAGTAAGCACATCACATATACATCGTTTGTATCCAATAAGATGGTTCACTATCTGAATAAATTGTTCCCTGTTAAATTTAAGTATTATATTGTTGTGTATTTGTATGTCGCTTTGGACAAAAGTGTCTGCCAAATCCCATAACCATAAACATAACGATCATGTGATGTTCCATGTATGATTATACATATATATAATTGCCTTCGGCCTCGTACCTATGGCCCAATTACAGCCGTGGCGATATCCTTTACCAACCCCACTCCCACTTGTGTCATTGCTGAATTCAGACTTTGTAACTTGTCAATTTCCCACAATATAACACAGACTATTCATAAACAATATACATGAGATCTAATATGATTTAGTAAAATTTTGCAGAATTTGTGTGACATCTTTTATTCCTTTCCTCTTCAGTGACCTAACCATGGAAATGGTGCGCTATCGCCTCATTGGTCCACTCTCTCACACTGTCCTGACTGAGGCTCTGTCTCCTGCCACAGACTGTGATGTAAGTACACTCCATTAGGGTTGAAACCTGAACAGGCACATTTTGTGGTGCAGGACACCAGAGAAGATAACAGCTTTTTTCCTCCACAGGAAGCAGCCAAAAGCAGTCAGTCATGCTTCTGGTGGCCCGAGTACTCCAACCAGGAGCAAAACATGGCTCTTCACCGAGAGCAAGCCGACGTCTTCCAGCTCCTCAAGGGTCAGTGTCTGTCAGTTTTATAGCAGATCAGTAAGAGGTGGGAGAGGGTGTAGCTCAATGTGTTCCATGGTGGTTGAATTTGTTGAGAAACAAGGTTGGTATTAATGGGAATATTATTGCTGAAGTTATCAGAAACTGTGAGAGAGGACCATAAAGGTATTGCTATGGTCTGTCATGACAGAGTGGCCTTGCAAGAAATCTGTGCAAGAAATGAATGTAGAAATGTATCCTCACTGGAGTTGTTACTGTGTAGAGATTTTGTGAATGGGACTGTGTGAGTGTGTTTTAAAGCAGCACGTCTTCCTCCAGGTGTGTATTCCTCCACTGAGATCCCAGCAGGCTCTGTCCTGGGCCTGACCGTAGATGACCCCCGCATCTCCCTGCCCCGCAGGAGAGTCCAAGCCGAGCCTGACCTTCAGCAGGCCATAGGTAACCTCACAGCAGAGATGCCTTTTACTCTTGCACACAGTGTCCCTAAGCCAATACAAGGAGCGGATGCCATCTACAGAGGCTGTGGCAATAAACTGTACTAAAATCTAATAGTTATTGTAAAATATTATAGTATAATATGAGACAATAGCTATAATTACATACAATAGTACTCTAGAAATTGCCGTTTAAAAGCAGGTAGTTTTCTAAATGTATGTAGTTTGTGGTGATGAAGGTTCCACTTTATTGTGGTGTTTGTGGTGGTGATGGTGATGGTGTTTGTGGCGGTGCCATCTCCTGAGGCTGGTCCGGTCGGCATGCAGTGTGTCTGGTTCTGAGCCCCTGGGGGGCCTCTGCTCGCCCATGCAGATGACCCAGGTTCGAATCCTGGCGGGACCCTCTTCCGCTCATGCCCGGGCCACGCCTCACATACTCTCTACCACTTCCTGTCCAGGCTCCTCCTCTTCCTGTTCACCTGCCCCTTTTTACGTGGTAAAAGTCCAAAATGACCTTGGTATAAAAGATCTATGGCGGAATTAATCTAATAATAGTATACTTTGCACATCTGTATATTGTGTAATGTGATATAATTGTTTTGTCCAGCCATTGCCCAATTTAGGCTGGTGTAAGCCAAGCATTGGGTGATGCAGGCCTTTGCCCAGCGTGTGTGTGTGTGTGTGTGTGGTTGCGAATGTGTGTGTGTGTCAGGTGTGGACGAGGAGAAGAGAAGGGCCCTCACCCTGCAGGGAGTGCCGGAGCGCTGCTGCCAGAGTGCCCTGTGGGACCGGACCGTAAGGGACAACGTCACCGACAATAAGCTACCTGAGAAGGTACGTCCTCTTAAGGAGGCTTCACTGAGAAAATACTCATTTGCTACTAGCAGGAATAAAGCAGAAGTGTTTAGGCTATGTAACTGCTAAGCCACAAAAGGAGTGAGATTTCTAATGTACATTGCACAAGCTGTTGGGAGGGACTAATATAAGTATAAGTGTATATATACTTTTTTGATCCCGTGAGGGAAATTTGGTCTCTGCATTTAACCCAATCGGTGAATTAGTGAAACACAAACAGCACACAGTGAGGTGAAGCACACACTAATCCCGGCGCAGTGAGCTGCCTGCTACAAAGGCGGCGCTCGGGGAGCAGTGAGGGGTTAGGTGCCTTGCTGAAGGGCACTTCAGCCGCGGCCCACTGGTCGGGGCTCGAACCGGCAACCCTCCGGTTACAAGTCCAGAGTGCTAACCAGTGGGCCACGGCTGCCCAATGCCTGCAGTGCTAACTGTGGAATGGCAGCACCAGGTTTATGTGTTGTTTTGAATGCCAGCGTAAAATCAAAAGATCAGAATGAGAAATACTGTATTTAGTTACACGAGAGCCCGCTTTCCTGTGTGTGTGTGTGCGTGCGTGCGCGCGCGTGTCTCAGGAGCTGAATCGGATGCGGAGCGAGCTCCTGGTGCCCGGCTCCCAGCTGACGCCCACCCCTCTGCAGGGCCGTGTGCCCGTGCTGCTGGTGCACCAGCCGGGCAAACAGCTGGGCCAGGAGATGCCCTCCTGGGGGGTGGGCTGGGACCTGCTGCTGCCCAAAGGCTGGGGCATGGCCTTTTGGGTGCCTCTGGTACGTACAGCTCACTTCAGTACAGACAGTTGGCCCTTGGTATGGAATAAGATACTCATAATCAAATACTGAATGTTTGCATGCTGCATGATGTGTCAGCTGTGTCTTGGTCAGCCTAGATCATTCTAAATGGGCCTGCACATGCTATTCCAGTACGACGGTCACCTTGACGATCCGAATAAAGAAATATTTGAAGTTAATCTCCTGAAGCTTTTTGAATGATTATCACAATAGCTGCCTTAGTGAACACAAAGAACACAAAGGTTTTTTTTTAATCTATTTTGTTGATGGGTGAAGAGAGATTTAAAGACAGCCGTTTTTTTTAATATTCTGAAAAGTTTTATTTCCACCAGATTAGTGAAAATAGTTTTTAGAACTTACTGCTTGCTTCTCTCATAAATTTAGGCTCCTGTTTCTGACTGACCAGTCTTTTCTCATTTCCTTGTCAAGTTTGAGTGTGTTTGTTTGTAGATCCCATATGTGTAATAAGTCCTATAAATGGCCTGATGGTTGTGTGTGTGTGTTAGGTGTATAGAGGGGTCCGAGTAGCCGGTCTCCAGATGAGCCTGAAACACTCCCAGCACAAGGGGGCGCCCCACTTCCCCCACGACTACCCAGACTGCCCTGCAGGTGCCCGTTTCCAGGACGAGCAGCAGGCAGAGCTCATGGACAAGTTTACGAGGTGGGCACCGCACTGCACGTACACTTGACACACTGCCCAGGAACTGCCCTCTCCTATTAATACCATCCGCCACCATGGACACACCAAACTCAGTCGATAAGTGTAATAGCCACTCGTATAATTTGATGACCACTTTTTGACCTGGTTTCTGTTGAGTTGGTACATGTATGACAGGCAGTTGGTCTGTGTGATGATTAGGTGGCCACTGGGCTGTGGTCAGATCATCCTTCTTTACTGTTCCTTCACGCATTGTAAACTGCTCCGCTGGTGCGGCAGATTGATGTAATTGACCTTTCATCCTGCCACAGACGCCCGCCTGCCAAGAGGACCAATTATATCAAACACGGCTGCCTGGCGCCATTTCGATGCCCCTGGCAACAGCTGGCGGAGGAATGGGTGGAGATCGTCAAGGAGACTGGCAAGGGCACCAATACACGGACTGACGTGGAGACAGCCGGAGCTCCACCCAGTCGGTTTTCTGTGCTCAGGTAGGTGGTTTTTACCTGCACTGTCACGGTGCTACAGGACCTGATGCTGACACACCTGCCCATGCAGAGCAGTGGGGTTAGATAGATAGAGAGCTGCTGCTGTACTCCGCTACACAGATGAGTTGTCTATGAGGAGATTGCAGATATTGAAGGGTGCTACATTTGAAGCTGGTGTTGAATTTAGAGGTAAATGGTTTAGTTGTACACTTAGTGAGGGTTATGTTTTAAACCCAAATTTGATGCTCTTATTTGTTGTAAGACCAACTTTTTTTTTTGTTGCTGTTGCTTATAGTGATGATGGAATAATTCTGTTAAAATTAACAAACACAAGTAAGACAACACATTTACTATTCACAAAACTAATACAGAATACATTGTGAATTACTAGCATGATAAGTGTTATAGGCCAATTTCACTATTTTGTTTGTTTATTTATATATATATGTAACGCTTGAATGAAGCATTATCATATCAATTTTATCTGAACCCTTCATGGCTTTAGGCTCCATGTTTCAGTGCAGGCGATGAGCTGTTATTTGATTCTGAGTCCGATTTGGAGAATAGTGAGTGCTCGCTCTATTAGCTCTGCCATGGGTGATGCATGACTCCGCTGGAGGTTGCTCAACACTTCACGCGCTTCCAAATGGGAGCGCTCCGAGCTGGAGCCCCGTGAGAGGGAAAAGCCCTCTTCCCAGACAGCCTCCTTAACAGCTGTGAGAGATGATCATCATTCAGCCGCCTCCGTCGTGCTAAATCGTTTGAAGCCGCTTTGGAGGGCTTTGCCAGGGAGCCCGGCGAGAGGCCTAAAGCTTGGAAGTATTTGGCAGCGAAAAAACTGTAATTCTACTGAGGACTCAGTCAAGTGCTTTAAAGTTGCAGCGGCGTAGAGCACAGCGGAGGAGGCTGTTCTAATCTCCTGGCAGAACCCCAGTAGGAGATGACTAGCAGAATTCTCAACAGACTGTTCTTGGAACAGCTTGCGGCCCAGGTCCAAAACATTGGGGGCCAGATCTGATGAGTTATTGAAGGTCTAAAGTGTGACTTAAGTTCAAAGATTAAAATCGTGAAATGTTGTCTGTAGTTACAGCAAACCCATCATCAAGTGTAATGTTCACATCTATCAGTATCTGTTTCAGAAGCTCCCATTTCAACACCATTTCTCTAAGTTTTTTCCTTTCTTCTATTATTAATTTCTATTTATTTATTTGAATCTCTCTTCACCTCTTTCCTCCCTCTTGGTCATCTGTCTTCCTCCTGTCCAGGAGCAGGAAGGTGCTGAAGCAGCTGTCTGCGTGGTGTCAGTCCACCTCCTCCAGAGGCCAGCGGCTCCAGCGTGGGCCCCAGCCCTCTGCCCTCTCCCCGGCCAGCGCCGCCGCCCTGTGGGCCTCGCACGGACGCGTCCTGGTGTGGGCGCGCTTCTCGCTGCTGGCCAAGGGCCGGCCGGAGCTGCACGCCATGGTGTGCGTGCCCACGGAGGAGGACCTGCGGCTGCTGAGCCGGGACCCCCACTGCACGGGCCCCCAGGAGCCCCGCCACGTGGACCACTTCAGGAAGCGCGTGCAGAGCGCTCGCAAAGACCAGAAGAAGAAGAAGAAGAAGAAGGAGGAAGATGGTGGTAGCGCCAAGAAGCCGGACGCAGCCTCTGACCCGAGCTTGGGGTCTGCTGAGCAGGCAGGTTCTGTCCCAGAGGTCACCTCCACCCCCGGTAGTATTTCGGACAGCGATTCGAGCGCCATTCCAGCTCTGCCCCAGGCTCCCGTCACGCCATCTGACCAGGACCCCTCCGCCGCCACTCCTGCTCCAGCTCCTCCTGCTCCAGCTCCTCCTGCTCCTCCTGCGGAGGTGGAGAGGCTGGTCCTGGGGCTGTGGCCGGAGCCGCTGCCCAGTGTGACGTCGCACTGCTCGCGCGTGACCCTGGGCTGGGTGACGCAGGGCGACTTCTCGCTGGCAGCGGGCTGCGGGGAGGCGCAGGGGCTGGTCAGCCTGACGGGCCTGCTGCATGCGCTCCTGGGCCAGCCGCCCGAGCGCAGGGGCCTCGTGCTGCTCAGGAACCCCTCCTCTCTGCAGTACCGCTTCGCCAAGGTCACCATCGAGGCCTAAGACCCCCCCCCCCCCAAGGACACACACACACACACACACACACACACACACACACACACTTACACATGTGCTGATCACTCACAGCTGATTGGCTATTATCCATGGGTGAAAGAAGAAAACCTGCAGGCTGCTAGTTTGCTACATCATATGCTAACTGCATGCCAGTGCAGGCTATCTCTCTCCCTCACACACACACACACACACACACAACAGATTTCTGCTCACTTGATGGACACTGGCTATCTTCTGTGGACTACTGCAGACGCTCCAGCTTTGCTGCATTCTCCAGTGTGCACTGAACGCTTCCTGGTGACACGGCAGAGTGCAGTCGCCTCCATGTGAATCAGAACAGCTTTAATCCTCGCAACTCAGACGTGCATGCAGGGCATCGTTCACACCGGCATGTGCCACGTAGAATAAAACTCTGCCCCAGCTCTGGTCAGGTCTGCAAGGATGGTATGTCTGTAGCCTCTCTTATAAGCTGTGACGGACATGGAACAAGCCTTGTGCAGTCCAGTTTAAGGTTTTAGTGAAGGGGTTTGTTGTTATTCACTGAGAGCTTGGCTGATTGCTCAGCCATCACAGTTGGGGTTTAGGTGTGTGAGTTTGCTTGGTTCTTGTTTGGATGGAACACAAATGTAATTGCAAA
The DNA here is from genome assembly GCF_046254945.1 of Alosa pseudoharengus. Taxonomy (NCBI): domain Eukaryota; kingdom Metazoa; phylum Chordata; class Actinopteri; order Clupeiformes; family Clupeidae; genus Alosa; species Alosa pseudoharengus. The sequence continues at coordinate 33,218,862 of NW_027468587.1, read as the reverse complement.
GCTATGGATGATGTCTTCACAAAGTGCATCACAAGACTACATGGTACAGACCCATGCACAGTTAATTATACCTTGCACGACATTTGGAAAAACTGAAGAACTAGTGCCTCTGTTTGAGTGTTACCTCAATCCTTTGTCTGGATTTCTAAACATTGATTTTTGTTCAGTTTGGTCTGGGTCCTGCATGGGACAGACTGCTTGGTGTGAGAGTGAAATACAGGAATATAAGGTGTCCTGTTCACTCTCGCCACCTCTAGCATGAACATCCTCATCTTCAAACACCCAAAGGTGTGAAATGTGACTAACATTAGGTTAGAAACTTGTGTGAAATGTTTTTTTTGTTGTTGTTGCACCTCATCCGTTATGACATGTACCATTATCTCTTTTTTTCCTAAATGCATTCAGTGCCTGGAGTTTGGGACAGGTGCCATTTGAGTTTTATGTTTGGTTGAAATGCCCTGTGGGCACTGAGACCTCTCTCACCTATGGGACCTGCATCTGGGTCAGATGTTTTATTCAGTTGGATTATAAATAATTAGTTTTTACATGGTGTAACGGTTTTACTTTGAATGTGTTATGTTGGTCTCGGCACCAGATCTCTCATTTCCTGCTTCAGTGGTGGTATTCATGCTCCTGTCGCTTGTTTCCTTTTGATGTCAATAAAATCCACCTCTCTCAAACCACCTCAGCATTTTGACTGGAACATCCCTTTCAGCCTGCACCGGTAAAAAGAATGACATGAAATATGACAAAAGTCTAATCCTCAAATGTGTATGAAGTTGATGAGTTGGCTTGGAAAAGTGATTAATTTCTCTTTCCTTCTTGCTTTGGCCATCGTTCTCACAGTACTCAGAAACCAAGCTAATGAGTGATAGCAGTTTTGTTGTGGCCAATATTTTTTATCTTGCATAAAAACTATATATTTTTATTTATCAGTGCTGGTTTCAGAAAGTCAGTGACACTTCAAGAGATTAGTAACTGACTCGAGACATTGATTGCTATTGGTATGACTGATGATCTCCAAGATGAGATCACTTGATCATGACACGGTTCTTTCTTTGAGCCTCAGCTCTGACCATCTCTAATCCCCATACGGTCAGCAGCTTCGGCTTCTGTGTGTGGTCCTTTAACTGTTGTCATCTGGTTGTTTGATGGCTTACGTGATGCCAGGTTGCTGTTGCCATGCCATCTCAGAGTCCACACAGGCGCCCCGGTATGAGACTTATGCATGTGTTTGTCACTGTTTGTTTAGTTGCCATGTGATGCTGTCGTTGATGTCAGCTCCATTAATGAGCTCTGAAGGGATACTTGATGCGTGTGTGTCCTGCCATCGCTGGTGGCGCTGGTGGAAAACGGAATTTCCTCGCCGGGAGCAGGAGTGATTCAACGCTCCTTTCATGAAGACGAGGAGCGGCGTGTTGGACTGAGAACGTCACCACTGTGGTTAAGGTCACGGCTTTCATGTCCTGATCTCACTGTAAATTTCACTAGTTTGGAGCCTTCCAAGAATGGCACAACTTGGCATCAGGTCCACCTCAACTTCAGTAATATAAACACCTCAAAGACAAAATGTGAATTTAATTTTCTGTGTAAATATGATGCATGTGAATAATTTCTCCACTAGGTGGCACTAGTTAGTTAACTTTTGGAGACATCCACCAGGGAGACATCCACCAGCAACACATCATGGCATAATATTGTTTATTAAATTTCAGTAGAGAAGTTAATATCGCCTTGACAACAAAATAATATTATTTTCTCATGAATATTTCCCTTTTTCATTGCTTGCAGAGCTCTGAGAGTGAAGTTATTGTGTTAAAGGCAAACACCTTTCTTCAGTCAGTGTCTTAGGGTTGAGCAGCACGCACACATCACTTTCAAGTCAGCGTACTCTATCAGGGCTAGTCCTGACCCATCCTCCATCTTGCTGTCTTTACACACTCTCTCTTCTTTCAGTCATTACACATTGTCTTTCTCTCTCTCTGTACAGTATAGCCATGCTGTAGCCCCAGTGGTACCACTCTAGGACTCATCAGTGTGCACTCCTCTGTTGCACATCAGCTTGGACGCCAGGGATCCGTATGAGCTGCTCTTGGTCTCTGGCTGGACTTTCTCAGTGCACCTCTTCCCTACCGAGAGAGAGAGACGGAGAGGAGTCAGTCATCACAAGGCCAGCGGCACACGGTAGTTGACATCAGAACACCTCTGGCCTGGGTCTCCCCAAGCCCATTACAGCATCAGCAGCTGTGTAGAGTGGCGCTGGCGCCATGGTAACAGACATATTGTGTGGCCTTAACTAAGTAGTGTAGTGTAGTGTAATGTAACTGAGGGCAAATTCCATTGGGGAAACAGACCAGGGAAAACAATCCGCCATCAGGGAGATGAGTATGAATGTCTTGAAAGCTTTCTTACGCTTTTCATTCAGTAGTGAGGTTAACACAAGTGTTCTAGGTAATATAGCATTGCCTGGGAATTTGATAAAAAAAAAAAAAAGGGGAATACAAGAACATTGCTAAAGGAATCTCCTAATTCTTTGCAATAATAACCACAGAGTATTAAAGAAGAATGAAATAAAGAATAGAATAGAATAAAGACTACTGCTGCAGAACCATATATAGCCTACATATATCATCGGAGGACATTTCTTCTCATTGGAAATAATGCACTTTGACCCACACACTGATATTAAAATGGTCAGTATAATAATAAGAATGTAATCACAGAGAACATGTTTTCCCAGAGTTCACAAGTCAGAGCCCATCCTATTAGATATTCTCTGAGTGTACTTAACTTCACCAAAGATGCATCTTATGATAAACACAAGGAATTGGCTGGGTGGTGTAGTTGCCATGGTAATGAGAGCAACTGACTGAGTCTGTCATTAAGTAGATTTATAATTATACAACTAAAGTGCCAGCAGCACAACACAAAAACAACATTTTTGTACAGTTTATAAAATCCTGAAACATTTTATAATGACTCACCTGGGATTTGACCCATACTAATGAACACACGGTCAGTCTTGATTTTAGGTCTGGTTCGAGCAATCAGGAACACTCCAATGAAAGAAAGTAGACATCTGAGAAAAGAAAAGAAATATAGAAAAGTAAGAGACAAAATGGTTACACAACAGCAGTAGGCTACGGTAACCCCCAGTATCACCATGCGTTGCATTCCATACATACCCAAGAACAAACATGAGGATGTTGACTGGAGACAAGCCAAAGAATTCTTGATAGAATAAGATACCTGCAAATAGCAAGGCCAGATCAGAGCACTGGTGAGAGAGGTGTGTCATACAGGTCAGCTTCACTTATCCCCTCTATATGCCTCTGCACACATCCACACACACACACATCTCAATACTCCTTCAGTTATGTGCTGCTGCAGATGTCTACACACAGCTTACATTTAAATGTATTCATTTAGCAAACATTTTTATCCCAAGCGACTTACAGCAAGAGAATCATATTCAAGCTGCAGTGCAGAGGAGACCTCAGCTAGGAATTACCACTGCGTCTGTCAATACTATTATTAGAGGATAAGAGTGCAGACATTATAAGTACTAGCCAGAGTGTGATAGGAGGAGAAGTACTGTAGAGGAAGGTAGAGGAGGGAAGAAAGGGAGGAAAGAAAATACCTGTTATATGCTGCTTCACGTTTCTAAACTTGGTCTATATGATGTGGCATGTTTCTGAACACTATTTATACTTCTAAATGTTTCCAAGGGTCAAGGGTTTTTCCACATAAACCCTCTGCAGGACTGGGGGCCATAGCCCTCTGCCTATCTTAAGGTCTCATTTCATGACACGTTTTGGCAACAGGAAAAAAGGAAGCATGACCAGGAGGAGTAACTAGAAACATCAACGAAGAACTAAGAAAAAGGGTACCTGCAACTATTGCACTGGCCGTGAAGAAAACATAGTTGATTGGCACGACTTCTGTGGCATCAAACATTTTCATGGCTTGATTGAGAAACCTGTGAGGCGAAAGTGGTAAAGCTACATGTAATTACAGCCACATTACATTACATTACATTACATTACATTTGGCTGACGCATTTTTAACCAAAGCGACTAACAACATGGTAAACAGTTTAAGTTTTAGAGCAATTCTCAACAATATTAGGACAATTTAAAAAACATAAGAATAAGTACAGTAAGAATAAGTGCATCAGTGAGTGCTGTTTTTAACAGTTACGTGTCCGTTTAAGACGGCTGGTGAGTGCTACGATCAGCAAGACTTGTTGTAAGTGTTGCTATGAGAGGAGATGTTCTCTAAAGAGCTGGGTCTTCAGGAGTTTTTTGAAAATGGAGAGGGATGTCCCTGCCCTTGTAGGAACTGGCAGTGTGTTCCACCAACGAGGAACAACAGATGAGAAAAGTTTGGATTGGCCTGAGCGTACCGGAGGTAGAGCTAGACGTCGTTCGTCTGAGGAGCGCAGCGGTCTGGAGGAAGCGTATGTCTGTATGAAGGCATTCAAGTAGGTGGGAGCAGAACCGGAGACTACTTTGTAGGCAAGCGTTAGAGCCTTGAATTTGATGCGGGCCGCCATAGGTAGCCAATGTAGCTGGATGAGTAGCGGGGTAACATGTGCCCTCTTGGGTTGGTTGTAGACCAGGCACGCCGCCGCGTTCTGGATCATCTGAAGTGGTTTCACTGTGCAGGCTGGGAGACCTGTCAGGAGGGCGTTGCAGTAGTCGAGTCGTGAGATGACTATTGCCTGAACCAGAAGTTGGGTGGCATCTTGAGTTAAGTAAGTCCTGATTTTCCGTATATTGTAGAGTGCGAAACGGCATGACCGGGCGACTGAGGCAACATGATCTGAGAAGTTTAGTTGGTTGTCGAGAACAACTCCTAGATTTCTTGCAGTCCTGGTAGGTGAAACAGACAGGGAGTCAAATTTGATGTTGATGTCGTGGTGTATGGTAGGTTTAGCTGGGAGGACCAGCAGTTCAGTCTTTGAGAGGTTCAGCTGGAGGTGGTGTGCCTTCATCCATGTAGCTATGTCTGAGAGGCAATCCGAGATCCGTGCTGAAACCAAGGGGTCATCAGGTGGAAAGGACAGATAGAGCTGTGTGTCGTCTGCATAGCAGTGGTATGAGAAGCCATGCGAATGGATAATCTGTCCCAAGGAGGTGGTGTAGATAGCAAAGAGAAGGGGGCCCAGTACTGAGCCCTGGGGGACCCCTGTGGTGAGATGGTGAGGTGCAGATAGCTGACCAAGCCATGATACGTTAAACGAGCGTCCTGTGAGGTAGGATTCAAACCAGGAGAGAGCAGAACCGGAGATTCCCATGTTAGCGAGTATAGAGAGAAGGATGCGGTGATTAACCGTGTCAAAGGCAGCCGATAAGTCAAGCAGAATGAGTACTGATGACCGAGCGGTCGCCCTGGCTTCTTTTAAGGCTTCTGTTACAGACAGCAGAGCCGTTTCGGTAGAGTGGCCGCTTTTGAACCCAGACTGATTTGGATCCAGAAGGTTGTTCTGTGAAAGGAAGTCAGAGACCTGTTTGGAGACTGCTCGTTCAATGCCTTTGGATAGGAAAGGCAGGAGTGAGACAGGGCGGTAGTTCTCGACTTGAGCAGGGTTGAGAGAAGCTTTCTTAAGGAACGGTGTTACCCGGGCGATTTTGAACGCTGTTGGAAATGTGCCGGAGGTTAGCGAGGCATTGATCACGTGTGTGATAGCTGGTGCGATGGTCGGGCTGATGGACTGAAGTAGGCTCGTAGGTATAGGGTCCAGCGAGCATGTGGTAGAACGGCTGCATGTCAGGAGTCTAGATACTTCATTCTCGGAGAGAGGCGTGAATGCTGAAAAAGATGATCTAGCAGTCCCTAGAGGTTGTAGGAGTGCGGTATCTGAGTCAGATGCGTTGAGTGGGCATGTAGAGAATTGACTGCTGATTGCCGCCACTTTGTTTGTAAAAAATGCTTTCGAGTGTCTGTAGCGCTGTTGATTTTGTCATTGTAGAAAGCCGTCTTAGCAGCAGTGATGCTGGCTGAGAAGGAGGTCAGGAGTGTCTGGTAGTTTTTGAGGTCATCAGTTAGTTTGGATTTGTGCCATTTCCTCTCCGCGGCTCTGAGTTTGGTGCGCTGCGATCGGAGGGTATCATTTAGCCATGGATGAGAGTGTTTGGATCGAGCTGGCCTTGTGGTAAGAGGGCACAGCTCGTCTAGACACGAGCTCAGTGTGGAGCAGAGCGAGTCTGTGGCCTCATTAACCTCCAAAGAGGAGAAGGTGTTGAGTGGAGGTAGACCGGAGGCAACCACAGAGGAAAAGTGCGTTGGAGACAGGTTCCGGATGTTGCGGCGGAACGTGACCATCGGCTGAGGAGCCGGAGGCTGTTCTGTCAGGCTGACGTTGAACTGGATGAAGAAGTGGTCAGAAAGATGGAGAGGCGTCACCGTGAGGGTGTCTGTGCTGCAGTTCCGAGTGAAGATCAAGTCAAGCTCTTTGCCAGCTTTGTGTGTCGGTGGGCTTTGAACCAGTTTGAGGTCAAAGGAGTGGATCAGGGCCAAAAAGTCCGCTGAGCCTGGGGCATCTAAGTGGATGTTGATATCGCCGAGAACAAGAAGCGGACAGTCATGCTCAGGGATGGAGGACAGCAGAGTGTCAAGTTCGTCCAAAAAGTCGCCTAGTTGGCCTGGAGGGCGGTAGATGACCAGCACGTAGAGTTTTGCTGGGGTGATCATATAATTTCCCAAAAGATAACACAGTTAGCTAGAGTACCTAACCTTTCACCTGTTCACTACTGTGCTGAGGTAATCCAACATCATTACACAGCTGAACTGTAGACTCAGTTATTAAGACCGTGTATTGACCCACCTGCTGGACTGGTGTTGGATATGGATCAGCGAGTGTAGTGGGTAACAATTTGTCACTGTACGATTTTAGATGATCAAACTCTGCCTCTGTTCTCTCTGGTGTAATGCTTGCCCAGAGCAAGAGACATTATCTTTACTGATCGCTCATTAATGACTTAATGCCTGTTCCCAGGAAGATGGTAGACATCCCAGGAGCTGAGTTGTTTTAGTATTTCAGCCAGAAGATGCTCAAAGAAGTCCACAGTTCCTGGACACCGAGCGGTGATTGGCTACAGTGTTTGGCTATGGTGATTGGCTCTGGTGTTTAGCTACGGTGTTTGGCTATGGTGATTGGCTCTGGTGTTTAGCTACGGTGTTTGGCTATGGTGATTGGCTCTGGTGTTTGGCTATGGTGTTTGGCTATGGCAATTGGCTATGGTGTTTGGCTATGGTGATTGGCTATGATGATTGCTATGGTGATTGGCTATGGTGATTGGCTATGGTGATTGCTATGGTGATTGGCTATGGTGATTGGCTATGGTGATTGCTATGGCGCGACTCACTTGATCTGGAAAGCACAGGAGGCCACCATGAGGATGAACATGACGTAGAAGATGGGGTAGGTGAACTGGAGATGGTTCCCCTGAATGGACTCTGTGATCATGCCAGACACGGCTTTGACTGAGATGACCGTTACAGATGCTGTAACCACACACACACACACACACACACACACACACAGATGCAGTGAGGGAGATGATTTGGGTTTGTGATGATCAACTGAGGGCATCCTCAGAGTTGTGTGTAAACGTTGGTCCTTACCGAGCAGGGCGACGAGCAACATGATGACCACAATGTGCTTCATTTTCCTGCACTTGTAGAGGTACAGCAGGATGCAGAACGCAATCACCTCCACAAACTGACAAAGAGAGACCGAGTGCGATTAACGTCACACAAATACCACACAACAAATGCTCCACTGTACATGCAGTTTAATGAAATTAATGGAGTGGAGTCTCTGGAGCACAAGAGTGGAAATAGTCTCTGAAGCACAAGACATGATGTCCCACTGATCAGCATGTATGTCTCTTGATCTTGGTTTATGTGAGTGAGGATAGGAGCAGGCTTCACTCAATTTGTCTATTTCTAAACTTTAAGAGTGCTGGCCTGGATAGTTATACATACAAGAAAAATAGGAGAGAGGCCGCACTATGCATACATACTCTTTTATTTGCACATACGCGTTTACGCGTGTGCCTTCTTCAGCACTGAAGAAGGCACACGCCGAAACGCGTATGTGCAAATAAAAGAGTATGTATGCATAGTGCGGCCTCTCTCCTATTTTTCTTGGTTTATGTGACAATTGTGCTGAAAGGCAACCCCTTCCCTTAACATTACACTCCTATGAACTATGAACACAATGAAATACAGAGATACACCAGGCAACTGACTCTGTGTAGGGTCTGTGTAGAAAGAGGGACAGGGACTCCTCCTAGTACTGCTGCTGTAGGCGTTGATTGTCTAATCAGTGGTGTAGCAGTACTCAGCGTGGTGGTCTAATTGAAACAAATTACCCTGGCGGACGAGAGCAAGACGAATGAAATGTTGGAGAGCTGGCATTATTAATGAGCCTGGCCTCCGGTCGCCAGGCGAGTTCATCAGCAATCAGAACTGGGGGAATTTGGCGGTGACGCGCACAGCAGGGGAGAGCTATCTCTCCGGAACGTTCTTCTGAGCTGAGCCGCATCGAGGATGCAAGGGCATGCCGTCATTAAATACCTCCACACGTTCCGTTCTTCACCTCTCCAGTTTAAGTGGGGTTTTTTTTATTATTGATGTGCTTTCAGCGTAGGGCCCTCAGTCTTCTGATGCCACAAATCCACACACTGAGGCCACACACAGAAGAGGTGTTTCATTTGCGCTGCCATTAGTTTCAGTGGCCTACGTTTCACACCTCCAGGTATGATCACACCTGCTGGAGGAGGTCTTGGGAGACTTTCACACGATGGTAATTTCACACTCAGCTCGACTTAGCTGCTCAACTCGATCTCAGAAGCAGGGTGAGTAACATCGTGATGCTACGGGCGTGACACAGAAGGTGGGGATTTAACGTGCTCCTCACTCTGGTGGTAGGATTTGGGAAGAGGAGTATGCTAACAAAACACCGAGATCATGGTTTCACCACTCAGGGAGTACACTTAGTAATGAAAATGTATATCTGTTCAGACTGCCTATACAGTCTATAATGACAATGTAAAATGTTTTGCATCTGACTGTAAAAATAATTATGGACAGCGTAGCCTATGCTCAGTCAAAAGTACAGCCACCAGAAGGAACTAAAAATGGATTTGGATTCAACCAAATATGGTTAGTTCTAGATTATTTTTTGTTTTATTTATTGCACACAACAGACACATTTTGCCAATATGGCCGTCCAAGTTTGACTTAATTTCTTTAGAATATCACGGCACAATGATGCATTGCTGTCCATCAAAGTGAATAAATAATTACTAATCTGAGGCAGAATTAAAGAGCCATGAGCGACCAGTAGGGCTACACAGGGCTGCAGTGGCACAGTGTCAGCTCCAGGGGCAACCGGTGGCTCAGGCTCTCTCCCCGTCCCTCAGGCCCTCTAGAACACTGAATGAGGGAAACCTTTTCATTACTGACTTGAATATAAATGTTTTGTCATTCTCTCCACAGTGATAATGAGAGCTGTAATGCTGCTCCCACGTGTGTGTCTGCTGCAGAAGGACATCCATCCATACCATCCAGTCATTGGTCACACACTCACAATGTAGGTGAGGAACTCCCAGCTCATCAGGCTCCTCTCCACCATGTTTGCAGTGACATGAGGGGCGAAGTGGGGGGCGAAGGTCACCAGGAGGTACGTCCCAGTGATTGCAAGAGCTCCCCCTGCAGTCAACACAAAGAGCGTGCCATTAGCCAGACGGGAGTTCATTTGTTTTTATTGGACAATAAAAGCCAACTCTAACGCAGACACAAGTATGTTAAAATGTTATTTCCTTTGTGGTTTATGGTTGCCAGAAGCATGAAAGAGATTTATTGTTTATTGAATGAGGTCATCCTTGCTGTCTTCTAAATGACTAATGACTAAAGTGTAGAAATATCATTACCAACAATTTCTTTAGAACAAGAATGTCTTTTGAGGTCATTATTGTATGAGTGTTATTGACTTTGACATGAAAACAACATTTATTCAATGACCTGAACACAGCCTTCCAGTAAGCTTCATCAGAGCTCCCCCCCCCCCCCTCTCTCTCTCTCTCTCTCTCTCTCTTTCTCTCTCTCTCTCTCTCAGTCTCCCATCCACAATAAAAAATAATAACATGGCTTTTGAGGTAAGACCAGGTAGAAACTGTGTAACCTTAGAGAAAGCAATAACACAACTCGGGCATGCCGCTCCAACATGATCTTACCGAGCAGGTCGGAGGCACGCAGACTCTCTTTGAGGAAAACCACGGAGATAATGGCACTGGCTGTGAAGGGGCAGAAAGAGGGGAGGAGAGAAGAGGCATGGATGAGACACTCCACTGGAGCCAGGCCAAATAACACCAGCCATCACCACCAGGGAGCCATGTAATATCTGTTACACTTGGCAGGCTCAAGTGAGAGGCAGAGCTGCTTTTCTAATGGGAAAATGGATTGTGGTTCAGGAGGTGACAGTTTCCATTTCATCCAACCGCACCGCTTTTGGCAACAAACCCACTCGAATGGGGGGGAATCTGTTAAGTAAAAACGCAGTGAATGGGAGGGCATTTGTCACTGCCATATGGGATATAGGGTTTTTATATGTCAAAACAGGTTCCAAACTGTTTTTTTTTTTAAATATCATATAACTGAACAAACAATGGACTTTACTCAAAAGTAATTTTAAAAACTTCTTGAGATATGAGAGGCATACTGGGACTTCTGTGTGCACACTGTGCTGATCTATGAGGGATGCTGGGAGGCTACACAAAATGTGCACAGTAGGGGACAGAATGCTCATTTTAAAAATCAAACCAAACGAGATACAATCTCTCCAAAGCACCCTCAAACGAGACCTGTGAGAGCTGTTAGTGCCATAAAAGAGCTGCTCGAACTGTTGACATAAACAGTCTCGATCAAATCAACTTCATATTTAAAAAAAAAACTTCCTATTCACATTAACTGGGATTGGTCACAGTAGGGGAGGGGGGCGATGAAGTGGATTAAAACCACCAGGAGACATGAGGGGGTAGTGTACAGAGGAAATGAGATAGTCCACACACAAACAACTGTCAACTGTTAACAACTGGAGCACACTCTCCACACACATAACAACCTGCACGACCACATGCCAGGGCAGACTGGTGACACAGTTCATCTCAGTGGCTACAAAAGACAGCAGGAGCAGAGCACACAGTCTGGGTGAGGGGCTCACCATGGCTTAAAGACTGGCAAAGCTGATGAGACACTTGTTGGAGTGAACACGCAGGGGAAAGCCGTGACAGTGCACTGTTCCACAGCCACCATTCGCATGTAGCCGCCAGTAATGATCATCAGTGCATTAGGACCAGTTACGCTAGGACAAACTCGTCATTAATTATCTACCCGCCTCGTTTGGCACACAGGCACAAAACAACGATGTTTCTCGCTTTTCTTTTTTCCAACCCCCTCGGAACAAGGAGGTTCGGAGAGGGTAACCATGGCAACGTCACTTGCAGTATGGCGGTGGGAAGGTTGTTAATAGCGGGGTCACTGGAGCGACAGGAGGGTCAGAAGGGACTTCAGCCAGCGCGAGCGCTAACACGCTACATCCATCAGCCAAGGCCACTCCATGTGGCTCTCTAGCCTGTCACTCTCATGGGTTATGTGTGTTGGAGAGACAGTACATATGGCTGTGTGGGGATCACACAAACCAGACCAACCATTCTTGTAGTGCCTGGTAATGTCAGCTCAGCTCACTCACAACACACAAGCTGTTGTTCTATTTATTGTTTTGCAACCCCTTACATTTCAGTGTCTTTTGGTTCTCTGTTTTTTTTATTTCCATTAAGGCTCACGTGGACGCATTCATCAATGAGGAAAATGAGCAGTGAGCAGATAACGGATCGCAGTGTGACAGACAGACACCAGTCACGTGCTGTGAACGCTTCATAGTGTCTGTTCAGCCAACACTCAGCTCTGTTCCAGGTGACACCAGACAGTCGACACTGAACAGAGTTAAAGTCACACAACAACACAAACTCTGAGTCAAGTCTGTGGCCCCCCTTATATAAAACTGGCTTTCTTTTCTGTGCAGTCTTTTGTCTCCAGCTGAATGCAGTGGCCTTTCGGATGTAAGCAAAATGGCTGACGTCTTATCTTTGCTTCGCCTACACGGAGCCATGTCATGCCATGACTATGCTGGAGACACAATGCAAAGGCAGTCAGTAAGCACAGCGTTCAATTACTAACGGGCAAGTGGAAACAAGGAAAAAACACACACACACTCACTCACTCTCACACACACATACCACACACACACTCACACACACACACACACACACAGACACAGAAACACACACACACAGACACAGAAACACACAGACACACGCACGCACACACACACACACACACACACACACACACACAGTGAGCTGATGAGTCTCGCCTCCACCCTTTGTGTGAGAGATGCGAGTAATTGCTCCCTGTACGCGGCTCGGAGCTGTCGGCTGCGGAGCAACGCAGGCGCAGCAGCAGACAGCTCCATGACAAGAATATGATTAGGCCTTAATGTGCCCTCATCTATCACCAGCAGGCCTGCCTGCCATCGGGGGGGATCCAACCCCACCAGGGCCAACGCAGCAGGCGATGGGAGAAGGCTGGAAGTTTGATGGTGGTGGCGGCGGCAGGGGAGGGTGTCGCACTCTCTCTCTTGCTGAATGGCTTTCTGGTTTCAGCAGGATAAGAGCAGCTGTTCTTTGCTCCAGAGTCTCCCAGGGTGCTACTCTGTCAGCGCAAAGTGTGTGTGTGTGTGTGTGTGTGTGTGTGTGTGTGTGTGTGTGTGTGTGTGTGTATGCGTGTGATGTCAACCCCTCTTCTGCTCACTCTCGCTCAGAGCTTCCTCTATGTTGCATCAGTCCCTCATTCATGAAGGGAGACAGCTCTGGTCTTTAAGAAGAGCCGCTGCAGGGTGCTGGGACACACACACACACACACACCCAACTCAGCTGGGTGTCAGTCACAGCAGGATCCAGGAGCACTTTCACACATCTCTTAAGCACACAATACAAGACGCAGATCTTTAAGCAGTGCTGCCGGGTAATCCCAGCATGATGTTCTTGATGTTCTGATTGATTTAAGTTTGTTGATTTAAACCTTGTTGCCAAATATCAGTGCCAAACAACGTCGGTCAGTAACACTGCATTGCTCAAAAAACTGCCCTATGTATACTCAGCTTTAGACAGTGTGTGAATACAGAAAGGATCTGGCTTGGGTTTGGGTTGGGTCCAGTGGATCCGGCAACTCCACATCAGATCAGGGCCAGACTCATCACAGACTCAGCTTCTCTCGAGATCAATTTAATTCTTTACCACCAACTATTAGGCAAAACAGCATCTGAGAATGAGCTTGACTCAAACATTACAACATTAGCCTAGCAGGCTAAACTCTCTCGCGCCATTAATTAGCCTTCACCACAAATGGCTTTCTGGTGACTAATGGTTTAATTCCCCAGCGTTGATGACTTTAAAAGCACATCTGTGCTGACTTTATCGGTGCGCGCGCTCGCTCGCTCGCTCGCTGTGGATGGCAAGCCGCCAGAGGCACCAGGCCCAGCTGAGGTCTAATAATAGGCCTCATTAACACAGGTGAGGTCTAATAATAGGCCTCATTAACACAGGTGACTCAGCAATGTCACTGCCAACAGGAGTCACAGGTGACGTGCAAACCTGCAGCAGTATTTAACCTGCCATCACTCGGTTGGCCCAGAACACCTGCTGGTTAAGATGGGACGGAGCTGGGCTGGAATTCTGCTGTGCCATTGGTTGGAAACAACCTCATCCACAATCCTTATTGGTTGAGGTATTAACACAGGATGTCCAAGCATGACAGTGGTGAAAGTGGGGGGAATGGGATAGGGTCAAATTGAATCTCTGCTGTGTGATTGGCTACTCATAACATTAGGCAGATCTTCGATTGGTCAGTGTCTATCCAGGCATTGAGGATTAGCCAGAGGCGTGGCGGTGAGGGAGCGCTGTTTACCTATAACAGAGACGCAGCCCAGGGGTGCGATGAGAGAGGCCGGGGCGAAGCCATAGGCTGCAAAGTTGCCCAGCTCCCCCAGGCCCATGAGGGAGATGCCCAGCCACCACAGCGCACTCTTATAGTAGGGCTGACTGGAGCCCCGCTGGGACTGCCGCACATGGGTGTACTTCTGCAAACACAAACAAACACACAATCCCAAATGAAATGCCATGGTTGTATACAGGAATCATACTTATCCATCAATCAATAATCACACATACATCAATAATCATACATACTACCATTAACATCACTAGTGATGTGAAATATATACCGTTGAAAAAGAATGGAATACCAAGACACTGGCATTGCAAATCATACCTGGATATTTAAAGATATGCTGATCAGAAAGTTTCCACATATTGCAATGATGATTCCTTGGGTGTACGTCTATAAAGGAGAAGCACAGTGAGTACAAGGAGAGGCAGTGATTAGTCAACTGAAGACACTCCAGACGCTCCATCTCTCCCATCTCTCTCTCTACTCCCTCATTATCTCCTATGAGAGTGCAACCCAGAGCAGCAGCCGAGCTACTGTTGCTCATATGCTGTCTGTCAGCCTGAGCAGGTCCCTGAGGAAGTGGCACAGAGAGATGCAAGCTGTCAGTTCTGACAGAGGGCTCCATGTTTGTCATCAGGACAGGGCTGCCATTAGCTCTTGGGAAGGTTTTGTAGCATGTTGGGTGATTCAACACAACATCCTGCACTTATAACTTATACATCTCATGTGGTTCACACACACACACACACACATACAAAGTATGCATACATATACATACACACAACTAAAATAAATGCATGCACATGCCTACACACACATTTGAATGACTCATTCATTCACCACACTGATACCACATGTAATACAGCCTGGTAACACGGCACGTGAGAGAGATACACCAACATTAACAGCAGCATTAGCACGGTTCTATTGCTACTGCCAGCTTAGCGCCCCAGGAAACGTGGAGGAACTATCAAGAGGTTTCCAGCAGCCATAATTGCAACATAATTGATGAAGCGTAAATGAGATAATTTCAGAAACCAGCTGTTTCAAAGCGCTTCTAGACTCCCGATCCCCCTCACCCCACCCCTACCCTAACCTCCTGCCTGCAGCAAATCCAATTTGGGCAATTCATAGGCAAGATGGGTGGGTGAATTCATACATGGGAATGAAAGAAGCTATGAGGGAACGGATATGTGGAGGAATTACGGATACGGGGGGAGCGGTGAAGTGAGTCATCTGGAGAGAGGAAGCAGCTGCCCGACTCATCCCAGAACCTCCCATTAAAGCAAACAGGAGAATCAACAAACTCCCACCGTAATCAGAGCCCTGGTTCTAGCTCCCACCGTAACCAGATCACTGGTTCTAACTCCCACCGTAACCAGAGCCCTGGTTCTAACTTCCACCGTACCCAGATCCCTGGTTCTAACTCCCACCATAACCGGAGCCCTGGTTCTAACTCCCACCGTAACCAGAGCCCTGGTTCTAACTGGCGGCCTGGCACCTGCTCACCATTACCTTCTCTACTGGGACATGTTCTCCACTTAGGGCTGGGTGACATGACATCAAATCAATATCACAATTATATTTTTTACACTCCCTAGACAGTCATCTGATCAGGAGGAGTAAATAGCAAAAATAACAGAAACTGTGTTACAGTATAATCTGCTCAGACCCAGGCTTGTTGGCTTAGCTTTGCGTCATTCATGCCACCAGCTTTAAGTGAACTCAGACTAGTGTTAGTAAGACAGGACGGAGGCATGAAACTGAACACAAAGTAGTGTTTTTTTTAAGGGGACAGTTCATGAATGTACGCATTGAGAAAAGTATTCTAAATGTTGGTTTCAGTACATTTTTGGTTAATTGCCCAGCCATACTCTGCATTAAATGTCACTTGTCAGCATGCAGACATGCATAAAAATATGGCGGAAATTGGCAGCATGTTGTGGAGTGCCAAACAGAGTTCCCTCAAAATAGACTAGGAGAGTGTACCGAGTGAAACATATCATCTAAGAATACACACACCATGGCAAACAGCAGTGTCATAGTGATGCATTTGTGTTTATTCTTAGATTATTCAGTCCCTGTGATCTTGTGATTTCATAAATTCATGTACACTAAAGGATTCCCTGCATTTTGTAATTTGCAAAATCATAGTTTTTCTGCATTATTTGTAGTGGATTTTATTAACCTCGAAATCACCACAATTTCACAGTTTTGGATAAACATGCTGTCACTACATGCTTTCTATTTATCGCTTCTTAGATGCTTATTGCTTGCCCACTGCCAAACATAAACAGCACAGCAGTAATTACTTATCAGTCGATAGCACACAGAGCACATGCTGCTAGTCCAAGCAGCACATTTGAGTATGTCTACACGACACATACACATACACATGTCCAAAATACACCTTGTGTACAATGCACACAGTTTCACACAAACAGAAACCCCAACTATCCAAGACTGCAGTTGTTTATAGTCTACAACAGTGGTCCCCAAACTTTTTCTTCCGAGGGCCAGCTCACTATGCCTGGCTCTAAGAGAGGGCCAGAGACTCGGAGTATATCAGTAACCTTAAATAGCTTAGTGCTGTGAACAACAACAGTCTACCTTAGTTGAATATTCCATTACATTTAATCATAGACTACTGCAATTTAATACCATTGTTAGCTGTGTTTATATTGCCATCATGCCATGTAAAATGTAGCTCAAATGAAATAATACTAATAAAAAAGACTTTAGCATTCCCAAAAGTATTAGCAGGGAGTCCCAAAAGTATATTTTATCTAAAATGTGTGAACTCTGAACTCTGTGTCTTTGCATACACAGCTGAAGTTGTGAACAAGCAATATCCTACAAATAATTTAATAATCAAACTATGAGAGTTTTATGTGCTGGCAAAAACATCTGAAATGACCACCATTCTAACTTTCACTCACCTGATGAGAACTTTGTGAAGTGTGAATTTGGACGAGTGAATAAAAAATAGAAATAATTATCCCAGGAAGTCCAGAAATATGACTTGAATAGAAGTTAGTTAGTTAGTTATTAACAATTAATTGATAAACTTTTAGAATACTTTGAGCATTGATGCAGTCAGTCAGCATAGGCCTCTTTACATTGTTTGCAGGTAAGCCTACATTTCATTCCGTTTTCAATGGTAAACGCGAAACGGCGCCAAAACAACCACCAGTGGACAAAAACAGTATTACACGTGTACTGTTAAGACTCGCCATAGAGAATGAATGGGGGAAATTACGGAGGTAGTTTGGCGATGTCATACTCTTGTGCGGGCCAGATGCTATATACCACAGATATGTTTTGGGGGGGCACCCAAAATAAGGTGGCGGGCCGTATCTGGCCCGCGGGCCGTAGTTTGGGGACCACTGGTCTACAACATGGGTTCCCAAAGTGGGGGTCGGGACCCCCCGGGGGGTCGCGGGACGCCGAGGGGTGGGTCGCGAAATGATTTCCATAAATTCACTTGACCGCACTTTAAAGACAGATTTTAATTCCAAGACGCTTGCTGAGTTCTGGATTTCAGTCGAGAGGGAATATCCACAGCTATTCAAGGCCGCGATGGACGTACTGACACCGTTTGGCTCCACATACCTGTGCGAAAAGACTTTCTCTGCACTGACATATATTAAAAACAAATACAGATCGCGTCTAAATGTGGAGGATGATCTCCGTGTGGCCGTCTCCACAATTAAACCAAGAATGGACTTGCTGTGTTCCGCGCATAGCGCGCATCCATCTCATTAGATGAGATTAACGCTGAAACATAGTTGCCAAAATGTAAATTTACGCAGCAACAATGTACATATGTTTACAACAGTTTGTGCATATTACCCTGAATGAGATATTCTTCTGTTAAAATGGAAATTAAAGTAATGTTTCAAAGTTAAATTTGCACGACAGCAATAATGTGCACTCATGTTACATGGATATTATTTTTTGACTAAGGTATTCTGCTTTTATCATATAGTAAATTTCTATATGTAAAATAATAACAGGCTGCTCTGTTCTTTTGTGTTGTCGTTAAGCCCGTGTTTGGATAAGCCTAGTGCGTGTGGCCGGTGCGCACATTTTATTTTATTTTTTGAGTCACATCCAGGGATAGTGGGGGTCGCCAGTCTCTGGCACGGTTATCTTGGGGGTCGCGGGTTGAAAAGTTTGGGAACCCCTGGTCTACAAGAGAGAGAATTGACATTAAGCACTGATTATAGTACAAACTGCCACACAAATACACCATGATATACACACACATCCTTAGCATATCCTATTACAATATGTGTCAAGTAAGTCCCATCACTAAAAGACTGTATACTGTATGTTATCACAGCACATGAGAGCGACACAAATTCAAGACAACAGGCATTGCCCATTGGCACACAAAAATGACTGTGATGTTTACACATCTCATCATGGCCATTTAAGACCATATCTCTCAGGGAATGGGCAAATGGCACCTAGCAAACCATAAAAGTCTATTTATGCCACACTTATGGTTCATGTGGACCTTTTGGTTTCAAGGAAGCATTTGTCACACTTCCCACGGGCAGTGCAGAGCCCTTTTAAATGTGCCAAAGCATCGCTTTGATGCTTTTCTCCACCATAATGGCAGAATAAACAATCGCCCTCCCAACAAGATGAGCGTTACAGCTGGAGTAAAGCAAACAAAGAGCCAAGCCTGACGACCTGCCATTTCAGTAATCAATTCAGAGCGAAGCACGGACAAATGACACCATACGCCGCGCATCAAATCCAATCTACTGCACAGCGCCTCTGATGCCGTCACGGGTCAATGCACAGCCAATCTCAAAATCTGACTGAGGATATAAAGGGCATCATGTGTCTTTTGGCCAAGTCTTCATTCTATGGACACGGAACAGGTGGAACGACCCGCCCCTGCAGTAAACACAACAAATGGATGGCTGTGACAGGAGTCACCTGGGAGCCATCGGCCTTCTAAGTGAAACAATCCCAGAAGTCCCTGGGCCCTGGAGAGCGAGCAGCCTGCCATAGATACTTATAATGGCAATAGATGGTGATGCTGTGACCTTACTGGGTGAGGTGAAGAGAGAAAACACATTATAAATAGGTAGAGCAAGGGAGAGGAAATTATAGAGAGAGAGAGAGAAAGAGTCTCTATGCCTATCGCTCAGTGAGATTGTGTTGTTGTTGTTGTGTGTGTGTGTGTACTCATGTGTGTGTATATAATCCAATATGCGTGGGGTTATACATGCACCGCATGGCATACCACACATCACCCAAGAGCACAAAATCAACGCACTCTGTCTGCTACACACAAATGAGCTGCTACAGTGAAGTCAGCCCAGGCCAAATCGCTGACCTGAGGGTCAAAACATTTACTCAACTCACAGGGCAGACTTCTACTCATTTGTTTACTGCTGTTTACCACTTGCTAAACTCCTAAACACCTAAACAAGCGGCAGTAACTTCTCCTGTCCATCCAGGTACAAACTCAGCTGTAAAAGCCTTGGCATTGTTTCTAGGCTCTGGGACTGGAGCTGAAATAAACTGCCATCATGTCTCTTCAAACAGAGCCAGTCTTCTGGACAGGTTTCTGTGCTGCTGTTGGCAGCGGACAGGACTAGCTTTCCTGTTCCAGGAAGAGGGTGTGCAGAAAACAGGATCACAGACTGGGAGTGGCCACTCCACACTGGCCCACTTGGCAAACATTACCCTGCTAGATAAGCACTCAGAGGAGCAACCGGATGGACCAGTGTGATACTATAACCAGAGAGGGTTGAAGTGGAAGGAACTAATCAAGGATATTTGCTATAACAGAGTTATTGAAATATGAAGTATGAAAGTTTTTATCCAAAGAAACTAGAAATCATATCCAGGATGTTGGTGTTGTTAGCAACGTACTGCTCTAACAGATGAGCTACAGGATCATATTCAATTTGATGCTCAGTCAGTAAGGTTTATCTCAAGGAAACATTTTGCAAGTTCGAACAAGCCATAGCACTATCACAGAATGAATGGTGTCTTAACACAGATCTCACAGAAATGCTGTACTGAGCTCATTTATAGTAAGCTTTAAGAAAAAATGGTGCCCTCTCTTTGATTGCAAACCTGACACCGAAGCATAATAATGTCCATCATTCATTGCTTGTGGTCGCCACATCTGTATGAAATGTAAATCACGTTCAAATGCATCCCTTTTCACCAGTGGACTAATCCTGTAACACATTGCTTCAGTGCAAATGGCCTCTTCTGGCTCCAAATAAGCAGCAATTGAGTAACATCCTAAACAAAATACATCCACCATATGCTTGTTGCAGGAAATAAAAGGGTCTCTGTTAGTCCAAACAAACAGCAATGGGCGTTACATAATGCTGGTGGGCTCCACTCTCTCACAACAGTGACAGTGTTGTCTTGAAATGCCATATGCCATCATATCTGTTAGCACAGCCCTTATCTCTTTCCAAAAGCACTGATTAGCCATGTGAGAGGCATGTGTATTTTGTATTGTATTATGATTTGGTATTTTGCTATTATTCATATGTAATCATTTGTAAAGCACTTTGGGTCAACCCTGTTGCGTAAAATGTGCTACATAAATAAATTGACTTGTTTTGACATATTGGAACATTTGCTGTGTGTTGTGTTTTAGCTCAGCCAGCTTGCTAATGTTGCTGTGTGTGTGTGCTGTGAAAGCGCAACAGGTTGATATTATAATGTGTGAATCAGACACAAGGATACCTCCATGCTGAGAGGTGTCTTCAGCTGTGGTTCCCAGGAAGCACCTGTAAAAAGGCTGTGTGCTTGGCGCACACGCACACACACAGTCAGAACAAGCTAGATATGAGCACTCGACTGTCCTCTGAAACGAAAACAAAGGCAGGAGAGGAGGGAAAAAAAACAAAAAACAGCAAACGCTGGTGAAAAAGAAGACATTTCGATCACTCCTGAACTAGAGTGGTTCTCTTGGCAGGTGAGCGTCTGTTGCTCCTTATAGCTCTGGAGGACAACAGAAATAAATCAGGTGCAAATGTGATCAGATTATCCATGAAGCTTGAGCACCAGGTCAAACAGTCAAACTGGCCATTAATCTCCGCTCTTTCTTTGGTTTACTAAACAGACCTTCAGTGACCTTGATACCTCTGTGAAGATTTATTTCAAAGGTAACTAGATTTTTGCATCGTTCTCTGCATGAAACAAGAGAGACTGAAAAAACAGGGGAGACTGTTACTACATACCCCGGCACACTTTTCCCCATACCAATGATATACTAATGATGTCCAACATTCATATATAATGCCATTCTCCTTGTCAACATACAATGTTCTTTTTTTCCATCAACTGACAGTAAAGACTTAAAGTTAAGTTCACTTCACTGACCACAATATCAGTAACGAGCAATGATGCCATGACCAGAATCCCCCTACCCACCCCTCCTCCCTTGCCATGCCTAGTCGTCCCAGCTATGACTTCACCTCCGCTGCTGTGGATGAGTCACCCTCATGCCCTGCCTTGCTGCCTGACTCTGAGCTAACGTTACATACATACGGCACGCCGGACGTTGTCCACGCGGGCGCAGACAGTGAGAGACAGATGCCGCAGAAGGGGCTGAGGCGGAGGCAGAGGTAGCGAGACCGCGGCTCTTTCGCCAGTGCCCAGCAGAGACGCAGCGCAGGGTGCCGGACAGACAGGCTGGCCCTTTGTGCTGGGTGGACAAAGACGATTTGTGCTCCGGGGTGGGGCGATTTGCGCCCAGGGGCGGCTAAGGTCTGACGAAATATGGGGGGGTGTATGGAGCGGTCTGGTGAGAGCTGAGAGGCTGTTTAAGAGGGACAGTGATGCCATTCTTTCTCCTGCCCAGCCCCCCGACCCTTACAGTGGGAGGCCCCGTGGGTCAGTTCTCTTGTGTTATTGTTTGTACATGAGAAGCAAAATGTGCCTCAAGAAATTGTGCAGACACAAAGATCAGGACAAATCTGTGACTGTGTTTGTGTGTGTGTGTGTGTGTGTGTGTGTGTGTGTGTGTGTGTTTGTGTGTGTGTGTGTGTGTATGTGAGTATGAGAGAGAGAGAGAGAGAGAGAGAGAGAGAGAGAGGAAGATAGCAACTGAGAAAATTAATGTATGTGTCTTTGTGTGATTGTCAGTTTGTCTACAATAAGGGAGACTACAACACACAGCCAATCACATCTGAAGATGTTCCAACAGCAATAACCACAGCCAATCACATCTCAAGATGTCCCAACAGCAATAACTCTCCCCAGAAAAGAAATGCTGGTGGTTTTGTTTGTTTATGAATCAGCTGATAAAATGCCACTCAGCATGCATAGTACTACAGCGAGACTCATCTACAAGCTCCAGACTGAAAAATGTAAATGCAACACGTGGGCAGAATTCACAAGTACCACAGCGGCTGTTTGTAGGCAACACTGTGCACACTGCACAGTGCTTGTGGCAACGCCAGAGAGAAGGACAGCTCCATCGTAGTGCCACTAGGAGTGAGCAAACGTCACCCCCCCCCCCCCTCACTCTACTACTAAGCGCTACACAACAGGGCTACATTATGTTCCTGAATCCCAGGTTCACAGGCATATCTACTGAATATACATCACATGCAGAGCCACTTTTATCCACTGCCACTTACTCAGTGAGTACGTACTGAGACACTTCAGTCAGAGCTGCCAATGAATCAGAGATTTCTGGTGATCAAACAGATGTTCAGAGCAGCACAAAAAAAACTCTAAGCACTTGACTTCTGATGTCAGTCTGGGATAAAGGATAACTGCAGGAATGCAAGGGGAACAGTTGAATTGAAAAGTAGAACATTGTTTCTCTATGGTTGGACAGTCTTGCAGGATGAATGGATACAAATAAATGATAGATGTGCAAGGCTTGAAACGGAAGTGAATATATACTCTCAGTGGAATGACTGGGTGCTATTACACTGGCATCAGTTAATGCGGTTAAACCAGACAGCTGAAGCTTGCGGTTTACATGAAAACCAATGAGGGTTTATTATGATTATGGCTAATGTTGTCAACACTGTTAACATTATTTCTGAAGTAGAAGAATATCAATTACAAGGTAGGCTAAACTCACTGTCAAAACCGACACCTTTTAAGATAATATTAGCCTATATGACACAAACTTATATTCATATTTCCAAGTGGACATGCATGAATTATTAACCAATGCAATTATCTGTCAGTCATCCATCAATTCATGACTGCACAGAATTGTCGCTTTATAATTCACTTGTTTCACTTTTGCATTTATTTGACTACATAAGTTACCTTTGCTGCATATTGCCTAATTACATTAATTCAATAAATAGACTTGTCTTAAAAATGTAGATCAGGCTATCTGCATAATAAATGCTAAAATTAAGTTAGCACTCATTCTGTTCACAATGTTATATGCAAGGTGTTCTTCTTTACCCCGTAAGCATTCTCCCGTATTGCCCGTAGCGGTTCCGTTTGTGAGATATTGTCGAGTGTGTTCTGCGAAAACAATCCATCTGTCGAATTCGCCATTTTCCCTTCCAATTATGTGGCACTTTCTTTTCAGTCAAGGAGATGACTTTGCTGAAATCTACAATACATTCTCCCTGGGTAAGTTTGAAACCAACTTTTCAACTTCCAGACATCTTCAGTTGCCCAAGGGAGTCTAGGCTAGAAGTGCTCTCCCTTCCACAAGTGCGGCCAGTTGCCGAGGTCAAGGCTAGTGGGCGTGTACAGGTTAGTCACTGCCCGGATGCGAGCGAGGTGTGGTGGTGAGTTGTGATGATAGGGAGGAGGAGGTGCCAGGTCACCGTGGTTTAGCCTGGGCGTCTGGAGGTCAGGTCTCTCGTGTCGCTTCGCTTCATCTGCCCTCGTCAGCTCATCCAAATGTACATGTTCCGTCTATGCATTTAGGTCTCCGGCTGAAATTGATTGTCTCTACCAGGAGTGGAGTAGCATACAGTAGCCATCGTGGTGGTGGTTAACTGTCCTGTTGAGCTTGTCTTACCAGTTTGAATGAAAACCATTAACTGATGTGAAAATGTCTATAGTAAACACAATGAGGAAGTTTTGCATTGTTAAGCTGCCAAGTTATTGAGCTGGGCTGTTTTATTCCTTATCGCCACTGCGCTCAAGGAAGGGCCTCAGCAATATAATAACATGCATTGCATTGTGTGCAAGATCGAAGAGGCTTTATAGACCATATCTTATAATTCCTCGTCTACATCGAAAAAAGTTTCTTTGGAACACGTCCTCCCCGTAATATTGCAGGGGAACTTTGTGAATAATGCTTTGTGAATTGCTGTGTCAATTGTCTTCTATTAGACACAAACAACCCAAGCAGTCCATATGTCCATTGTCCACTCTGCCCAAATTTAACTTTAGAGTCTCCATCTAGTGGACAGTACTTGTAGACGACAACACGTCGGTTTAACGCTTCTCAACAAGTCAGTGAGACACAGGGTTGTACCCGGCCCGTAGTGTTTTGTGCATTATAGGGCGATTCTCAAGTTTTCAAGTATCCATGGCATGCAGTCATTTCCATTTAGGTCTACTCATATTTAACAGCACTCGCTGTGTGAATACTAGATATCGTATGAAATAGCAATTATACAAATCCGCAGCCGAACCATTTAGAGAAGTACCGGTACTACAGTGAATCACTGCATGAGGGGAACGAGCAAAAAGCTTTGCTTCACGGACAGCATGTAGGCCACGGCGCAGCTGCCCTCTTTGCCCAAAGGTGATTACGCCATAGCCTTTTGTTTCGTTGAATAGGTCTCTTTTAAGCAAATGGATGACTGAGCAATGATGTGGCTTCCCTTCAAATCCACAGCTCATTCTGAGGTAGGCCTATGTTGTGAATATGGAGAGTTGCGCGCACACTAGGCCGATGTTGGCCAGTATATTATTGTGTAGGTACCCTGTTAATTAAGAACGTTAAAACAGCTTGTTTGCGAAATAGGTACATTTAGTATATTATTGGATTATAGGACACATCTTTTTTTTTAAAAAAAGCAAAATGAATTGCTTAAAAGACACATGGTCATTCAATAGTCGAATTCTAGACTTAAATGCAGACAGCAGCATCAAACTGACTCGCTGACAATTTATGGCAGCGGTGTGCGAGCAGAGGTAGGCCTACAGGAGACAGCCTCATTTCCCAGACATGTGTGTGAGTAATATGACTTAGCCTAACAGTTTTCTTTTACGGCACATATAAATCAGTTTCCATCTCATTTGACTGATTCACTCCACAGGTCCCGAGGTCTTGGCATGCATTCAGAGCAGAACATATGGCTGGCTTTATTGACAACATCAATCATCACGCTAGCCTGATCACATTGGCCTAATGGTTAAAAAATTCTCCCAGGCGTGGAGGTCATATCTGGAGGACCACCTGATGATTATCATAACCAATGGCGGCCAACTTATTCCCGACCGTCGTCGATTAGGCTTATCTTGTAACTCTTCTTGGAAAGAATGAAACGAAAAAGGACAAGAGATACAGAGAGGGAGAAGGCAGGGAAAGAAAGGGTTCTGACATATTCGCAAAATATGGGGGGTGGGGAGTTGGAACCCTTCAATAATCAAAGCCAGTAAAAGTCCCCCCCCCCCCCACACACACACACACACACACACACATAGACATAAAATAATCATATCATCATGATGAATGAAATGTAAAAGGAAATGATGGATTTTATAGAGCACGATGAAGTGCAGGGCTCAAGCCCCCCAATGTTCAACTCAAAGTTTCGCTCCTGGGCTCTGTGAGTGCAGATATGTGTATATAGGCCAGTCAGACTCCTACGCCTCTGAAACATGAACATACTCTGCTCTGCAGGCGTGATAAAAGATACAAACATGGACAGGCATGCGCAGAGAGGGTAATATTGACATAACTCTTTTCGCAGCAGGATGATATAGGACAGGAAATAATCCCAGTCAGTCAAGAAGTCAAGAACTTCAGTCTTCAACCGCCATTAGGTGAACGGCTGGTCTATTAGATTAGCCTACACGCAAAACCGAAATGGAGATGGAATGGCAGGAATCGTAACTATGGGCTCACTTAAATTGATCGTGTTTGACATTAGTGTTTCACTTGGTTACACATGTATTTTCCCTGAGCAAATCCCAGCAGAAAACGTATAGCAATCTACGTTTTCCACATAACCCCCCCCCCCCCAACACACACACATACACATACACACAAACATCCCTCCAGAAAGATAGGAGCCTGGTGCGAGTTTGAAAAACATTTGCAGCGCCTGCCAAGAGCGAGCAGCATGTAAAGTGACCCAGATTTAAAAGCTCCCAAGTCTCATAAGCTACAGTAGACAGCAGCGCACTCCTCTGCCTGTCTGTTTCATCTGAAGCTTCAGCAAAAGTCTTGGAAGCCTACAGCATCATGTATGCGCAGAAAACACGCGCGTCGCACGGACTGTGGTCCCCACACGGGGTCGTTTGGCTCAGCAGGAGCCTGACACACGCTGCATGACTACCGTGATTTGAACACAGTGATGCCAGCAGCTGAATAGAAATATTGGCAAAGAAAAACGTAATTGATTTCAATGCAAAGGCTACTTCTAATCATGCCCTATGTGGAGCTTTTAAAAGCAACATTTTTTCCAGAAGACGGTTAGAGTAGGTTCAAACGGGGGAGCACAGACAATCTCTAAAGGTTGACCTAGAATAGCTAAAAGGCCTTCGATTTTGGTATAGGGAATAGGCTACTCTCATCAGATAGAGTTGATATTGTTGTCGCCCTTAAATTTCCTTCTTACAGTAATGTGGAAATAATGAAAATGGATATGCCCAGTACAATACAATCACAGAGAGAAATCACTCCGCCAAAAAAATGATATTTTAATTTATTATACCTCTATCTCTGATACTATTAGGAAAAACGTATTTCGTTTTTAAATACACATGTTATATCTACCAGGAGATCGTGTAGGTTGGATAGCAATTTCTTTCTGTGCAGATGTGTATATCTCTGCGCGAGCACACACGCCTTCAGAGGTATTCGTGACTCCGGAGCTGTCCCTTTCAGTACCACGGAGGTGTTAAAACCATTCCAAAAGGGAAGCGGTCAGCCTACGTGTTGCTGCGCAGCAACAGACAGCGCATGGTGATGCGAGGGAGTCCCTCCACCGAGGACAGCCGAGGGAAACGTGACACTGTAAAATGCCTTTCATTAACAGTGAGCTATCGCCATGCCAATCACAAGAGAATGGGCTCAATGAACCGCTCTTAACATCTGACGAAAACAACACGGTGGATGCCGGGCGGGAACCCCGTCTTTGAGAGACAATGCTTGCCAGACATTGAAGCACCTTACTTGGTTCTCACTGGATACATTCTGAGACGCTTCTGTAGCCACAACGTGCATGCTGGATTTGCAGCGCCCATGGAGTTTAAAGTCCAATTTGGTAGAAAACAAGGAAATCTTGTAACTGATAGTTCTTTTTGTAAGTATGCGCGCAACTCTCTTTTCCAGTTGATGAATATTTGACCTGCTCAACTTTGCTAGAATTTAACTTACTATATAATTGAGCTAGGCTACGCATGGAGTAGGCTATGTGTTATGGTGTTCTGGTTAACTTTAAACGACCTAAATGTAAATAAATAGTAAATGTGGATGCATGTTCCAAACTGACCTTGTGTGAGCAATTGTATGGCGAGTACGCTGCTTTCGATGTTTAATGTTGACATTTGCTAACACCTTAAACGAGAACATGTGTGTGATCTCAGGGACAATGTCAGAACTCACATATTTTCTTGATTTACAAAATACTTCTTTTGTGTGTGCCCTCTGTGTAGGACCTGTTACCTACGCCACACGCGCCTGCATCACCCTCTAGACATGACTGGCCAGAGTCTCGAGGACCTGAGTGGAACAAACATTGAGGAAAATGTCATACGTATTAACGTTGGAGGATTCAAGAAACGTCTCCTGTCCAATATGTTGTCTCGGTTCCCAGAGACCAGATTGGCACGTTTGCTCCGATGCCAGTCAAAAGATGCCATTCTGGAATTGTGTGATGACTATGATGACGCCGAGAAAGAGTTTTACTTCGACAGAAACCCGGCGCTTTTCCCGTATGTTTTGAATTTCTACAACACTGGGCGTTTACATGTTATGGCAGAACTCTGTATTTTTTCATTTAGTCAAGAAATCGAATATTGGGGTATCAACGAGTTCTTCATAGACTCCTGTTGCAGCAATGCATATCATTGCCGTATAATGGAACCCAACCGTGACGAATGGGATGACAAAAGTGAGGAGGGAAGCACTGCATCCTCCTTTGACGAGATTTTAGAATTCTACAATGATGCCACAAAGTTTGACAAGCAACCACTAGGAAGTGTTAGACGTAGAATCTGGCTGATGCTAGACAACCCTGGGTACTCGGTTCCCAGTCGAATAATCAGCGTGTTTTCCATTCTTGTTGTGTTGGGGTCCATTGTAACCATGTGCATGAACAGTATGGCCGAGTTTGTTGTGTTGGATAGTGACGGGCAGCCGTTGGAGGATCCGCGCTTTGAAATTGTAGAGCTCTTTGGAATTGGGTGGTTTACGTTTGAGCTGCTCGCCAGGTTCGCCGTGGCTCCAGATCTTTTACACTTTTTTCAGCACCCTTTGAATTTAATTGACCTTGTGTCAATTTTGCCCTTTTACCTCACACTTGTCATTAACTTGGTGGCCGAGAGCAGCCCGGCTCTCACCAACCTGGGGCGCGTGGCTCAGGTGCTGAGGCTGATGAGGATTTTCCGCATTCTGAAGCTCGCGCGCCATTCCACTGGGCTTCGCTCGCTGGGTGCCACTCTCAAGAACAGTTACAAAGAGGTGGGTCTCCTACTGTTGTACCTTGCAGTGGGGGTGTCCTTTTTCTCCGTGATGGTATACACGGTTGAGAAAGAGGACAGTGATGACCTCAACACCATTCCCGCGTGCTGGTGGTGGGCGACAGTGAGCATGACGACGGTGGGATATGGTGACGTCGTGCCCGTCTCCATTGCCGGGAAGCTCACCGCATCGGCGTGCATCCTTGCTGGCATTCTGGTCGTCGTGCTTCCGATCACACTCATTTTCAACAAATTTTCTCTTTTCTACAAGAGACAAAAACAGCTAGAGGTCGCAATGAAGAGCTGCGACTTTGACGAGGGCATTAAAGAAGTTCCTTCTGTCAACCTAAGAAACTATTACGCCCACAAGGTGAAATCCCTGATGGCAAGCCTGTCAAACATGAGCCGGAGCTCACCGAGTGAGCATAGCCTTACCGAGTCCCTCCACTGACTTATCGACTACTGTCTTCGTAAGAGAAGTCGCTCCAAGCAAGTTCAAGCACCTGAAACTGCCTAAAAATGCTACACGCACACTGAAACAACATTGCATGAAGACCTATAGCTTCCACAGGCTTCGTAAAAATCAGTGGATATCACGAAAGTTACACTGATGTGCTTTTAACTATACAACCAGTGTTTTCCGTGTCTGTAAAATCAAGTGTGCGTCCCAATGTATTTCTTAATTAGAATGAACCTGTAGCATGGATGGCAAGAATCCTGTGAGTGGTATCAGGAAAAACATACATGAGCTGTTCTATATGTGCTTTAAGTGACTTGTCTTATATGAATGTGTTTCGACACAAACTTAATCTAGACGTCCAACAGTTTAAATGTAATGTTGTTACCGATTTAGTAGACTAATTATACTGTATAGACAATATTTGATGTCAATAAAGGTACACATTTTTACATACTCTGTTTTGTAGTGTTATGTTAACTCCATAGCCTGGAAATACCCATAGGCTACGAAACTCACAAATTTGGGATTTGCTCTGCAGGTCCGTCTGGCCGAGAGGCCATTGAAGCCCATTTTCAATGTCCGTAAAACACGCAAATACAGCCGGACGTATATTTCTTTCTGCATTTAAAACCTTTTACGAGATTGCTACACCTCTGAAACGAGTTGGGAAGAGTTTAATGCACCAATTTAAGTTGTATTTCACTGCTAAGGCCCTGCTGGAAGTCGTAAGTCAATGAACATCTTCCAGACTCACTATCAATTACAATTGAGAAGGTCTACGTGCTAACCGGGCAATTAACTTTACTGGCAGCAAAGGAAATGTTTGCAAATGTATTTGTGATTATATTTGCCTATTCTTTTTTAGCCATGATTCAAAATAACAATGTTAATTTTTAAAGAATCTTGAAGTCTGGACTTTTTGGACTGTTATGTTTAACATTCACAAGTCATTCTATTATCTAATTATAGGCTATTGCTTTTCTTTGGATGTTGTAGAGAAGGTGAGTATAAGAGATTATCCCTGTGCTGACTACTTTAGTAATTGCAACATACCTACTACATTCTGGCTACTGTTTTTTCTGAACAAATGGTCTGGTTTTGGCAGAATAACCAACCCCTTTACTGTAACAAATCTTAGTCATATCAGCTCTGAGACAGAGATAATCAAAAGGCTTTAAAACAGATGTCTGAAATCACCAATACACTACTGTGTAAGAGCGGAAACACTGGACAGTGACTTATTGTATTAACAGTAGGCCTACAGCTCTCCCAGCTAGAGTCAGAGAATGACTGTGCCAGTTTTGAAATTATCTATGAGCCCTTAGATACATATCTGCTCTCATGATGAGATCATAGCTTATATTCTTCACATTGCCTAATGCTTAGGGAATGTTACCTGGATTGTAGCAAACTCTGAATCCAAATTCTGCTCTAGATCATTTCCAGAGTTGTGACAAATCAGACTGTGGGACTGTGTTCGCTAGAAAAGTGTCCCGGGTTAATTGTCTACCATGTTCACAGCTTAGCAAATATGTGACTGGCACTCAGTATAACCACATTTGTTTCTCACAACAAAGTCGGTTATCTGTCAGAGTGTCTACAGAATCATTTGTAGAGCTTAATTATGTAAGCTGGCTGAGCTCCAAAGTTGTGAGTCATCAAAAGGTTTTGTGGTCTGAAATGAGACATTTTCAACATTGGATTAATGACTGTCTGCTATCTGCAATAGAGTCAACTGTATCTGGAGGCATTTCGTCAATTTCTTAACTTTTTAAAGTTTTGAAATCATCATAGGCCACTTCATATTTGGGGGTCCGCGTCTATGCAACCAGTGCACTAATGGTGTTCTTAAAACCACAATTCTAAGATTCCAAATACCCATAATTCATCTAAAAGTAAAAAAAAAGCAGAGCAACCATATAAAACGAATGCACTAGTGATGCACAAAGCAGTGCACCAATACTAGAAAAGTATTGCGATACCCTGAAATTAAAAATGTTACAATACCAATTTACCAATTTATTTGTGTCTGTACTTTAAGGAAGGTGTTTTAATCAGACTTTGATTAAAGCCTTCTTTGCATCAGGTAAAAAAGCTCCATGTTCAGTAATTTGGGCCTTTTCTATTTCTTCCATGGTGTGATATCATTTCAGTATTGGTACTGAGATACTTAGGCATGGCATATCAGTCATAATTTTGGTGCCATCACACTACAATGCACACGTTTAAAATTACGTTAACTATAATCTTGTCTAAGTTCTTCACTAAATTCTCTAGTGAAACCCTGAAAACACAAAGCATTTAGATGAGTGCTTGCTCGCTTCAACGCAGATATGATTTAATCTCTTAATCCTTAAGAGACCAATTAATATCTTCTCTTCTTGTCTGTTTGCTTCCAAATCCTTGGAAAGGTAGGCTGCTGCCTTGAGGGAATGGTGACATTAGCACAAGGCCCACTTTAAATGCCCCCTTCCAACCGAGGGCTCTGTGTACTCAAGTATTAAGCCATGATTACTCACCATTTAATTTGTGAAAATTTTAAATGTGCTAATGTTTTAATTTTATTCATAATTAAATAAAACATGGAATATTTTAGTTATTATAAAGATACTTATGATATCATGACTTGAAATATAAATAAATGAAATAAAACAAACTGAAATATTTTGGTGTAACATTCCTCTCCATATAGCACTTCATGTGGTCCCTTGTGGACAAAAATAGTCTCACTGAATGGGCATGCCTATTCAAGATGCAAAAAGTAGCATGAAAAGACCATCTTTGGTATAAACACATCAAAATTGACATCAGTTAATGACATTAGAAAACATTAGAAATTCACAAAATAACACTTTAGTTGTAGTGGAAATGGTTGAATGGTTGAATGTCGGCACTCAGCACTATGAGTTACAATTTATAAAAGTCTTGGGTTGTCTCTTAGTTCAACATTCTGTGGCGTTAGTCTGTTTTGAGTTTAAAGTACAGTAGACTAAAGTAGTAAAGTAGTGTAAAGTAGGGACGGGCGTGCTAAACTCCAAAATTAAATTCCCTCTCTTAGAGTGTGAGTTCACTGTTTTGAGTCTCACTGCACAGCAGCCAAAAATGTGAGGAGGCGGAGAGATCTCTCTGGGAATACATCTGTCTGTTAGAATAAGACCCTATATCCAGAGTAGCCTGAGTCTCCATTGAGCTGTCATGCTTTGGGTTGGCAGGCTGGGCTGTAGAGAGGAGGCAGAGGAGCATGGGCTCAGAGGCAGGAGGCCTGCAGTTGGTCCACTTGCACACAAGGACCCGTTCATATGTCAGAAGTTCTGCTGCCGCCGCTTTTTGGCCTCTATGGCGTCCAGGATGGGCTGGCGTTTGACGTTGTAGCGCCGCCTCAGCTCCTCGATCTCGCGCTCCATCATGGGGTCCAGGGCCTTCAGACGCAGCTGCAGCTCGTCGTAGCTCAGCTCCTTCAACTGGGAT
Source organism: Alosa pseudoharengus (assembly GCF_046254945.1). Taxonomy (NCBI): domain Eukaryota; kingdom Metazoa; phylum Chordata; class Actinopteri; order Clupeiformes; family Clupeidae; genus Alosa; species Alosa pseudoharengus. The sequence continues at coordinate 33,186,011 of NW_027468587.1, read as the reverse complement.
CACACACAGACACACACACCTACAGTCAAAGACATTGTCAGACAGATGGGTTTTAATATCTGAATCCCCTTGAAATCTCAAGTACATGCCAACAATGTCACCACTGAACAGTATTTTAATTACTTTTCCAACATCCCATGTATTTTTGGGCAACTGTGCTCTGGGTTACCGATGCGGACTGTGGCTAAAACTGATGGCAGGTCAGTCACCACAGGCAGCTTGTCATGTTCACATGGCTTGTCAGAGCAGTGTGGGCTAATAAAGGACTATGGTTGCTATCTACCTACAGACATGAGGCCGGCACATGTTAGCATCATCAGACGTTTCTATAGCTACAGGGTCATGGCACTGTCAAAACAGAAGTAAGTGATTTCTCTATTTTTACCATTACCTGAGAAAAAGAACACACAGACCACTATGCTTCATTATGATGCTCTGGAGGTTATCTATCGGCCAATATACTCTGTGCACATGAATGGCTTTGGTGTTTTCTGCCAAACTGGTACCTTCCTCTGTATTTGGGGCCAAAATGTGTGGAATGGTTTGAACCATCCTGAAATATTCCCATCACTTAATGCAGTCGTTACAGGCATAACAACAGGTTCATACTCCAAGACCTGACATCTATACAGAGAGCATTTCTCATACCTTCCTCTCTTGTCAATTTCTGTGACAGGAGAATAAACAGTGTACTTCAAATTCATCTCACTTGCTAATCACAATCAATACAATTCAGTAATGCTCCAGTGGGCCATTTATTGAATAAAATATGTAAAAGCGAAAGGTTTTGTCATTGGCGTGGATACACAGCTCAACAGTCGTATCCATAGCAGCCCTTACGACAAGACAGAAAAAACACACACTTGTGGAGGAAGAACTTAGGGGGGCAACTCCCACTGCATGCACAAAATGGTTCAGACAAAATGATGATGAGGACAAATTAGGATAGATAGACCACACGATGTCCCCTCTGAAGAAGGTCAAACAATCCCCATTTAATGCAAGGGGCACTGCAGTGTAAAAATGGCTTGGGGGTTAATATTTAATACCACAAAACCAGGAAGCTCCAAAGGATTAAGTCTTTAAAGAGTGTTTTGAGTCAGAAATGAAAGTTGAGTTAATAACAAAAGTGCCTGAGTCCTCACCCACATCCGTGGCCAGTTGGCGTCGGCGAGTTTTCTGTTACTTGGAGGGCGCTTGCTGTTATTACACATTACCATCTGCTAACAGCATCCTGTCAAGATAATGTGAGATGAGCGCATCGCACTCGAGCCTTTTTTTCCCTCCTTCGCCGCGCCTGCTAACACCCACTGAATGTGATCCTGTATAATCCTTACTTGCTAAGGGAGTGGGGTGAGAAGACTCCCGTTTTATTAATCCACCAAGACACATACTCTGTTTAGATTCCAATTATGACCTACACATCATATGCTAATACCACTCTCTCCTTCACAGCGTGCTATACAACGCAGAGATACACTGTATACATGGGCACCTGCATGTTCGTTTTAAATACATCCTTTTTTTTCACATCCACCTGGTAATATGGAGCGCTTGGAGCTGAAACGTGGGTAATTGTCTTATTTTTGTTGCAATTAGCATTTACTTTGTGTTTTGTGTTCCCCATCTGTGTCTCCCCAGTGGTTTAATACCATGTTCATATTGCAGAGTGTACTTTAACAAGTGGATCACGGTATGGTTGCACTGATCTGTAAGGCACAAGTGCTTTAGCAATTAGTCCTTTTGCTATTCATGAGCTAAAAATGAATGATTAAGAGCATTTAATGCCTGACAAAACACACACTTAAACAGAGTGCCTTTGTGTTTTTCTTTTTTTTTTTACTTAAGTTACACCTGCTACAAAAGAGCACCTGTTTGAAGTGAATATCTGCATTAGACTCCTCTAGTAGCACTCTCAGAAGTCTTTTCTCTCATCTGCTAGAAAGGGCCATAGCCAATGAAGCTTTCTTTATTGATCAACCAACACGTAAAAAAATCTGAGCACATAATTAAATAAGACCAACTTTATCCTACCTCTTAATCAATACCTTTTAATTACCTTTAATCTGCTGGAGCCACAGGAATAGTATGGTAGAGAAGTGTGGGAATAGGACTTACCATATCTGTCCTCAATCTCTACAATTAAGAGACTGCACTCCTCTCCCTCTCTCACTCACTCTCTCTCTCACTCTCTCCTTTGTTCTCTCTCTCGTTCACTCTCTCTCTCTTTCTCATGTGGAGGGCGTTCTCTTCATCTGGTGACACTGTAACCTTAGTTAGGTCCTCAGAGGGCCCAGAGGACACTGTGCCGTCGCTCCAATCTCCAGATCAGCGTCTGTCGCTCAATTAGCGGCAAGGGGGGGAGCCCTGAAGCGTAGCTCCGATGAGTGTGTGTGGGCACAGCCCCTGCAATGCCTCATGGGATGCCGAAAGACTGATTGGTTGTCAGGCAGCACATGCAGTGACCCCAGGCGCAGAATGAATAAGGTGTGAGTGACGTCAAGGACTTTGATATTGTGCACTGTGGAAAGTAGTATGTCATCTGTGTCTTTCAGAGATTCATATTTCTGGAACCATCTGTGAACAGATTCATATTTAGAGCACAGCAAGGTTCAAGGGAATTGTTGCCAATGTTCTGGGACACACTTCATATCTTGGTTGATATTACTATTTGTTCAGTGTTGAGGTATCTCTCTTTGCTATGAATGAGCAGGGTTTTGGTGTCCATGTTGTGTTATGTGCTACCTGTCAATCTATGACTGCTTTTGCAATTGCATGTAACCATGACTCTAGTCTCTTTACAAATGCTGTAAAATATGCTTGTTGTATCTGGAACAGATCAAATGCCAGGTGCTTCATAGAAGGAACTGAACACCATATTGTGACACTGAATTAACAGTTAAAGTCGGTTAAACAGGAAAGTCGTTATCTGGAAGGCATTCCAAAAGGGTTGGACCTGAAAAAGCAGACTTGTTAGCAGACTGGTACTACTGATAAAAATTCAAAAGTTATTAAGCTATAATTCAAAAGCTATGCTTTAAGTAGCCGAAAAATAAAATCAGAAAATATCATAAACAGCAAACAGACCAGATGACCTGATGATGTTTGCCTGATGAAGATCAAAAGGTCAACATGCTGCATAATAATGCTGCATGTTTTAGGAGCATAAGTGTTGACTAGACATAAATGCATGTGATGTTGAGGGAACTGGCAAGGCACCTGGCAGCTATACATGGAGAAGCTACAGTTTAACTTCAAAGGTAAAGGTGATATTTAGCAGAGATTTTTATCCAAAATCATATGGACTCGCAAGGTGGGCCCGACAGGCCAATTGTCAGACGCCGATGCTCCCACTGCCACCACCATGTCCACAGTACCTGTGTGTAGCACCTTCCAAACCTGTGATGGATGAGCACACCTTTACTAGTTTGTAAAATAGACCAGGTGCACCACTGTCTCACGGTTCAACATGAGTTGTGAGCAGAGGACAATGCTGTGGTGATGACCTGGGGTGACTACAGGAACTCACAGGCTTGCTGTTCAGAGGCTTCCTCGGCTGCCAACGTTGACCGATTTTTCCACCTGACACACGAGACATGAGAGGCTCAATATCTAATCTCCTGGGAAAGACACTGCGCAACGACTTTTGACGCAGTAAATAAAAGACACAATGAAAATCAATACCTCTAATGCACCACAACATAAGACACACAACTATAGTTTTTCCCTCTCCACAAAGACTAGTTTTTTTTTTTCTGTTTCTGGAAACTATATTGGTCAGGGGCATACAAAATAAACCAGCACTGGAGATGGACAGGGTGTCAGCGGAGACTGTTAACGAGGCCGGATGGAAGAAGAGTCCGCCTTGAGTGATAAAGGCATAAACAGAAAGATAAACGCAGTCTTGTGTCTGCAGGGTCAAGTAAACACCTCTGGCACTCTTCTCTCCTCTCGGTGTCTACCCTGGCACCTGGTTGGCACACAATGCCAGCCGCCCGACGGTAGTGCAGTATGTGCCCCTGAGCTTCCCAAAGCGCAGAACCAGCAAGCATTTTAGATTGCCATCACCATGGCAACCAGCCATGTTTATGATCCAATTGTGTCCTCCAAACATAATAGAGAAAGACAAAAACATCCTATTCTGATGAAGGCCTCTAGTGTGTGTGTGTGTGTGTGTGTGTGTGTGTGTGTGGGTGTGTGTGTGTGTGTGTGTGCGTGTACCCTGGAGCAGGACCACTTACTATTCTCACCATGTTGATGGCATATACAGATCATCACAACAGCATCTAAATGGACTTGTACATTTTTGTACAATATACATTACTGTTTATCACCGGATGAGCCCCTTCAAAGGAGGAAAAGAAATTACTCACTTACAAAACACAAAGGGGAATCAATATTAACCACAGTGGTACTAATCATTGTCCTTTGTGAGTAATTATTTGTTGGTAGACTGACTTGAAAGCTGATGGTGGCGATGTTAAAGCTAAGAGCAAGAAAGAAGAGAAACTGAACACTTCAACACACATTGTAAACTAAACAGTATTTTTCTGTCTTCTTCCATCCATCAAAAGATAGAACAGTCTAAAACCGGCTGCTAAATGATGAACCACTGCCAGAGGAAAGCTGATGCGTAAGATCTGATGTGATTAATGTAAGGATGAGATTGCAGCAGTCAGATGTGTTCCTCCTCTGGACCACCTCTGCAATCCTATGTAGATGGAAACTTATATGGGACAGTTAGCAAACACTAATCTGCTTTCTGTGCCATCGCTACTCAGTACTGATGATGTCAAGACCTGAGGCCAATCCCACACTGCAATCATACTTTACTGCACTTAAAGCCATTCACCGCTTCTGCTGACGCTTTGTGTTCGCTTGCCATCTCCCACATTAGGAGGCTCAGAGTGTTTTGACATCCTGTTGGCTGTGCCCTTAAATGTTAGCCGTGGGAGCATCGGCAACTAAATGGAATGTTTAACGGCTGACCTTTGACCCACTGCTGGGCTCCCCATACTCTTCTCATAAGCCCTGCAGCGCACTCCCGGGCAGGCAGAGGAGTGAAAAACACACAAAGACAGCAAAGCTTCCTGGCTCTCTGACTGACCGCAGACCTGTGTCATGGACTCCTCATAACTCAGGAGCATCGCCGGCTGATCTAGACTTTTTTTCCTTCTCACCATCCAGTGCTGTGCAAGCTCAGAGACAGCCAGGTGCAAGCCTGCAGATAAGGTCGACCCGAACCAGTCGGGGGACTGAGGTTTCCATGAGAGTCCACTGGCAGTGGGGGGCACGCCGAAGGGGGTGGGGGGTGGGGGGTTATTCACCATGCAGTCGCACACAGACATGCTGGAGTCCCTCTCCTCTCTCTCTGTGTGTGTGTGTGTGTGTGTGTGTGTGTGTGGTGTGTGGTGTGTGGTGTGTGTGTGTGTGTGTGTGTGTGTGTGTGTGTGTGTGTGTGTGTCAGATTATAAGGCTTACCAGGTCCAGTCTGAAATCAGGGTTTCACAGCTCAGATGGCAATAGTCTGAAGCAAAAATATGTAGTTCACGGAGGGAAACATTCTGTTCAAGCTTTCACTCCTATCGCCTGGCCTCCAAAGAACAGAATCAATCATAAAATACATTTCAGAATGTGCTTTGTTTTTTCAATAACATGACCTTCAGAGATCCATTTAAACAGCGCTGTGGTTTGATGTTTTAATGGCCCGGCCCCGGAACAATAATTGCCCTTCCAATCCATCTACTGTGGGGGCTCTCTGCAGAATACCAGGCTCTTCCACAGGGATTCATCTTCACGCAACCGTAATTACGCAAGTTAGACAAAAGACTGGCTCCTCACACCTACGCTAGGTGTGGAGGCTTAGTCACTGTCAGGGAGGGAGATCTGTGTAAGTGTGTGTGTTTGTAAATGTGTTTGTGTAGGCAGTAGTGCTGGTGGGAAAGAAAGTGTTTATTTTCTATAGAGATGGCAACTTTCTGTAGACATCACGACACAGCTCGGACACGGTACAGCATTGAGATGAAGCCATTAGTAAGCTTTCAAAGACACAGCAGTGGAGATCAGACATGGGGGAGACACACAGACACAAAGAGAGAGAGGGGGGGGGCGGAGAGAGAGAGAGAAAGATTTCCCCATATCCATTTTTGTCTATACCCCATCTTATGACAAATGACTAGGCTTTAGTAATACTCTGCTCTGTCATCATGGTCATGCTAATAAATCTTTTTTGAATTTACAGAGAGAGAGAGAGAGAGAGAGAAAGGTAAAGATGAAGGGCAATGAAGATGATCACAGGCAAGGTTGCCTGTGGAATGCTTGTATAAGATGCCTCACATGGAAGCCTAACATTTAACCTTGAATTTCCCCTGGGGATCAATAAAGTATCTATCTATCTATCTATCTATCTATCTAACTACAGTAAATCAATAGGCTGTCACGCAAAGGGCAATGAAGATATGATAGTGTTAAGGTGAGGGAGGTAGAGGCAAAGAGTGTGAGAGAGATAGATAAAGAAACACAAGAAAAAGAACCATGTCATGGACGTGTAGGAAGCTGAAATTACAAGATGAATGTTTAAAAGGCACCAAACACCAAAACATCCGATATAACAGGAAGTAATCTAAATGTTCCCTTGAGGCTTATCCAGTTTGCATTACAATCAGTCCCCTGACACATGCACATACACACACACACACACACACACACATGCACGCACACGCACACACCACCACGAGAAGCTGTAGCTCATGAAGGCTGGATCAGCCAGCTGACACATAACACAATAGATGCTCGGCTCATTTATCTTTCCAGCGCATAGACTGCCAATGAGGGAGAGGTGAATGATATTGATTTCTCAAATGATATGCTGCAGAACCTCTGGCATATTGTATTTCTGAGGCACTGTTGACATGCAATATTGGTCAGTTATTTCAAATAGAAACTTATTTTAAAAGTGCATTACATAAGAATTTAAATTAGTCTCTAAAAGGTGATTTACTTAAAACTGCATTGTGTATAAGACATAAGGTGCAAGAGGCTCATTAGTGAAGCATTTAAATGTTCCAATAAGAAGCTGTTGGTAGCATGGGAGGTAAAGGTGTTCGACCATGTTCAGATGGCTCAGTATGTGGATCTCCTCATCCAGACACTGATCCTCCTCATTGATTTAATGAGCTGCCAGGTGAAGAAATCTATTCCACTCAGAGCAGGCCTGAGCTGTGTCTGCATCCACGTCATCCCCCCAGCCTCACAAACACACTCACACACAGTGATGCATTTTCTTTATATAGCATTTTTCAAGCAAAAAGCAAAAAGCAAAAAAGCCTTATCTTTGTATAGGTGTGTATGTGTCTGTTTGTGTGTGCTTTTGCATTTGTGTGCACTCATATGTTTGCATGCAAGTGCCTCCCAATGAGAAAATTATCCTGAAAGCTCAGTCTGAGATTGCTGATCACATCACTGTGCAGACAGATGCAGGCCCAGAAGAGCCCATGCCCTTTTGAGTCCAGAGAAAGACTGGCAGGGAACGGCTGACAAAATGACAGTAGAGAGAGAAACAGAGTGACAAAGAATGACAGTCATTCAAAGAAAGAAAAGAGAGAAAGAGAGAAATAATTGAAGGGAGAAAGAAAGAGAGCAATATTAATGATACCTATCTGGCATCTGTCCAAACCACGAGGCAAACGGTGTGTATTTGTCTTTGTGGTGGCATTGGCCCTGGAGGAAGGCCCTGGGCAGGTGCTGCTCTCATATTACCCAATAAAGCACTGCAGCAGCTCTGCGCTGTATATCCAGGTGTCTGTGTGCCGCTCCACACAGCTCTCATTTGTCTTCTATTCATTTGATTGTTTGTCATCTCCTGGTTTGTCTCTCCAGACGCGCCAGGAGTCTCTACCCCCCCCCCCCATCCCCCACACACACACACACACACTCACAGCACCTTCCAGAAGCCTCAGGCCATGTGCTCCTGCTGATAGAGACAGAGCAAAACAATTAGAGGCCGCTGACTCACACTCAGATTTATTACTTTTCACAAGCCTGAGTTCTGTGGTCTTCCCACTCCAACTCTAATCCCCTCTTCCTCCAACCATACAAGAGTGGAGGCATTTGAGATTCATGCAGGTCCTAGTTATTCATCTGCAAGCACTTAAGCTTTCGTTAAGACTGAGATGCATCTCATCAGAGGCGGAGATGTGACTTCCTATTTTCCCACCCCCACCTCCACCTCCACTCCAACCTCCACTCTGCATTTACACTGTATATCTGCTGCCAGAACTAATATCCTCCTCAGACACACATCCATGCTATAACAATACCAGATAACACCTCAGCATGCATGGAGAGACTTCAAGGTAGTGGCCAAATTGACATCTAACTGCAGTATTTGCTGAGAATTTATCTGACTACCTACACAGACCTTTGTGTCATTATGTGTCATATTGGTGAGCAGGAGGATGTTGGACAGTATAATGGAATTCAATTACTGTGTGTGTGTGTTGTGTGTGTGTGTGAGAGAGAGAGAGAAAATTAGAGAGAGTCAAATAGAATGCCATTCTTTGCCACAACAATGCTAGAGGCAAAAAATCAGAAAAAAAAAGTTCAATGCTCAAATATTTTCTCCAAAAATATAAGACATCATCCGTTCAAGCAGGATGAACTTCTGTAGACCGTGGTGTGGTTTTTGTGCTCTCTGCAGCGATGCTCTGCTCCTGAGAAGCTATCTGAGGACAGGGGTGGTACACAGTTCACCTCACACTCCTATAAGTTCACTCCCTATACCCGTCCATGGAACCCACACATGCCTGCAGTTCTAGGAAAGACACGCTGGTAATTGTGTGACAAGTCGCTGTGATCGATTCCCCCACAATACGTCTCCACAGAGACCTCCCTGATTGATCCGGCGATGTGTGATGCCATTCTACCGACAGGGAAATGGACTGGCTGCTTGGACGCAAAGATATTTAATGATTATCATTACCCTAATGAGCTTTTTGAAAATATCACAGAGAATAGACCCTGTCTTCCATCGACTCAGCTGGATTCCCCACGGCATTGGGTAAACAAACACACAGCCCAGGCTGTAATTAGGAGTCAATGTTATCACTTACAGCTCTGGGTGAACACAACTACTGGGCAACTCCTCCTGTTGGTTTGGCACAGCGCTGAATACAATACTACAGGGCTATTCAACTAGCGGCCCGTTGAATTTTACCTGCGGCCTGCCCGCAAACTGCCTTCAACTCTGGCTTTCATGACTATGCTATAATCAATAAAATAAGCAGTGATTGGCTACAAAAATAAACAATGTTGCGTGGCTCGCGCCGGTCACACTGGGCTGTCAGATAGGGTGCGTTCATAAATTCAATCTAACACTCTGAAAATAGAATAACGCACGATTAAAAAGTTTCAGTGTGGCAATTTACGAACTCACCCATACCACAGGAATTCCCGCTTTGACCGCTTGCACCCCCTGTGTAAGGAGGATGAGTAACAGGGCAATTGGTGAAATGGAGGAGTAGGGGGAGGAGGGGGGATGATTTTCGCGAACGTCGGAGCGTGTGACGTATGGAAAAGGAGGTCGGCTTAAATAGGCATACCCTGCGGCGGCAGTGGGTGAGTTAATTGCTGTCAATCATCCCGCAGGCTCCTCCCGAACTTTGTTTAGAAAACATCATTTCACTAGTTCGCCCTTCGATATGATTGCTTCAGCTAGACTAGAATGTATGGGAGAAGTGCGTGTTTGGCAAGGTAGCTGTCCGTGGTCCTGGAGTGCCTGGAGCGGACATCGCGATAGAGCGATGACCGCTCGCACCCCAAAGATCACAGAGAAAGGCCGCTGGCCGCTACCAACTACATAAGTGCTTGCTGAGCGAGTCATAAATCCGCTAGATTGGAGCGGATGTAAGACTGGTAGGCATCCGAGGACCAACGGCCCAGTATTTTAATTTGTTGCTCCGATAAGCCGTTGAGCGCAGCTGTTGTGGCAGCTCCTATCCTGAAGGAGTGTGCGGAGTAGCGATCCGCGGGAAACCAGATTTGACTAGAATGATTTTAAGAGTGTCTGGAATCTGTGGCGAGTGATGGGTAGCCCTTCGTCTGACACGAAGAGCGGGCTAGTAGACGAAGCTTGAGCTGACCGATATGAGATGTAGTGAGATAGGTATTGGAAAGGCCGAAGATCTGAGGCGGAGTTAAAATGTATATAGAGTGTCCTTTCGGGACTGATCGGTTTTACTCTGTTTGATGGTAAATCGAATGGTGTCTTGGTCTAGCTGCTCTAGATCTGCGATGCACGGGTGGACATCGGGAATGAAGAGAGACGAAGGGCATGTAAACTCGCTACATCTCAGCAGCCCAAAAAAGGCCAGTGAAGCATAACGGAGATGGTGGAATCGGAATGCGGTGAAATGAACCCTTTGCGAAGGGTAGCGAGGCAGGTGGCGAGAATGCTTGAGGTAATGGGAAGGCGGGAGTCTTGGGGGACTGGCTGTTGCCTACGGATACCTTTAATATCAAGCCTATCCTGGTGTCGGGGAAGGAAGGGCATTCGGAGCCGTGGAGGTGTTTGTAGAAGAAATGAATGCCGGCTAGGTAGACTCTAATGGAAGAGACTTTGATCCCGAGTGAAGTGTGGGCGTAGGTAATAATGATGATATGGTGACAGCATCGAACTGGGAAATGGTAGTGAGTGCTTTGCGTGGAACTGTTTGAAGCACGACCAAGCAGTCCGGGACTGCATGGTCCTGGGTGCGAGGGCTTGAAGGGCTAGGTCGGCCGTGATGGGCTGAAGATAAATCCCAGAGATTCAGAAGCTAAGACGAGAGAGAGTCAGCAATTTCATTGTGGCGACCGGGGACGTGCGCGGCTCTTATAATAACTGGTAGCTGGCTGCTATCCAGATTAGACGCCTAATAAGAGGGGAAGCGCAGGCGATTTGAGCTCGAGTTATTAATGACGTGCACTACGGCTTCGTTGTCGCTGTGGATTAGCACACTCTTGGAGGTCCACTCATTCCCCCAGTTAGGGCCGTGATGGCTACGGGGTAGAGTTCGAACACGGCTGACGATTCGTTTTCAGTTGTTAGCTCTCTGAACTCTAGTGGCCACGGGGATGCAAACCGGCGCCTTTTGAAAAGCCTCCGAAGCCTGTTGAGGGGGCTGCGTCGGTGTACAACTGGAGGTCTTCTGGAGATGATTGGCAGTCGTCGTAGAACATGCACAGACCATTCCATTCGTCTAAAACATCCTCCAGTGTTTGATATCGGCCAGACACTGGGCATGTAGAGATACGACATCTTCGAGAGATGGGGTTGCTGAGGCGCAGTTTATGAGATGCGAGATGAAAGGGCGGCCCTGGGGAATGGGTTGACTAGTGGACACTCGACCGCGCCGTGACTGGGCTATTGCAGAGAGGACGAGATGGCTTGAGTCCTAGGAAGCGCGGTTATGGAGCTCCGTATCGAGCGCGCCCCAGTAGGGGTTTTGGTTCCAGAGGCCGACTCTGGCAGCGCATTGCTGAAAACGGCCGGTGGTACGTATACAAATGGGCTCCCCCGTAGGACACGGCTAGGCCGGCGATGATGGCCAGGTAGTCATTTAGCTCTTTGCGTCGGCTGGGGAACACGAAACAGAAGAGTTCTGTGTAGTTGGTAAAGCTACGGTGAACTCGGGGAATGACAGAATCTTTGATGCTGGGCCAGAATGTTTTAAAGACAAACCAGTTCGCCGCAACTAATTCCCGGTTAAGAGAGGGAATAGGAAGGGAGGGACGAATGGTAGAGGTCTACGTCTGCACCTGACGAATGAGGTTCCTGGTGGACGCTGTGACGGGTGGTGGTTCAAATGCTGCAGCGTGAGGAGGCGGTGGCAAGGCCTTTGCTGTGGCTAATGAATAGCTTGGAAGCCGGGATGGGACGTCGTGATCCAAAGCACTCGCTGAATGCTGATGACCCGCTGCGGCGGGCTGGTCTAGCGCGGAGCCGGGGAAGAAATGGGAAGGGAGAAAAGGGGGGGGAGGGAGGGAGCGGTCGCTGACGCGACCGGAAGGGGAGCAACCTGGGTCGCGGGAAGTGGGACGGGGAAGGAAGGAGGGTTAGGGGGGGAATATCGGCGCCGGCTGAGACCAGGTGCTCGCTAGCTCGTAAGAGATATGGGGAGCTAGCGAGGTGAATCTTCGAACTGACGCTTCGTGAGTTGAGGCGTGCAGTACAGACGTGGCTCCCGGAATGGAAAGGGGAGGGGGAAAAGGGGGGAGGGAGGGAGCAGTCGACGGACGACTGGAGGTGGGGCAGCCCTGGACCGAGTCCTGGCTAGGGGAGGTGGATGGGGGAGGGAAAGAAGGGGTGGGGGGGAATAGCGACGCTGTCGCTACCGGGGCCGTCTAGCGAAGTGGGGTTGGACCCGGAAATACGGCGATCTCGGCTTAGTTGTTGCTGCATGGCTCTTGGGGCTCGGCGGAGCCGTTGTAGCAGGGGGTCAGCGGAGCAGTTGCTGCATGGGTCTCCCTGAAGCTGTTGTTGCATCGGGTCCAAGCTCATTCCGTACCATCTGTGGCAGCCTTAAATAATTCAACCTGGGCTGAAGAAACTTTTAGAATACCGTTACCTGATAAACATGACATATTCAGCATGATACGACATACAACGCATAAAACATGGTAAGCAGATAAGCATGATAAGGCATGAATAGCATGAATGGTGAGTATCCAGATGGAATGAAATGGCTGTGGCCGATGAATAGCTGGGTAGACGGAACGGGATGTTAAGCTGGAACGTGCAGCGTGAGGAGGTGGTCGAAGGCCTTTGCTGTGGCTAGTGGATGGCTGGGGAGCCGGAATGGAACGTCGTGATCCGAAGCACTCGCGGAGTGCTGATAACCCGCTGTGGCGGGCTGGTCTAGCGCGGAGCCGGGGAGGGGATGGGTAGGGGTAGGGGGGGAAGGGAGGGAGCAGTCGTCGGAACGACTGGAAGAGGGGCAGCCCTGGACCGGGTCCTGGCTGGGGGAAGTAGGCGGGGAAGGGGAGGAGGGGGCGGAGGGAGTAGCGACGCTGTCGCTACCGGCGCCGGCTGAGACCAGGTGCTCGCTAACTCGTAAAGGAAATAGGGAGCTAGCGAGGGGAGTTTGAATGGACGCCTCTTCGTGAGTCGTGGCGTGCTGTACAGACGTGACTCCGGGAATGGAATGGGGAGGGGGAAAAAGGGGGAAGGGAGGGAGCAGTCGTCGGAACGACTGGAAGGGGGGTAGCCCTGGACCAGGTCCTGGCTGGGGGAAGTGGGTGGGGAAGGGGAAGAGGGGGCGGAGGGAGTAGCAACGCTGTCGCTACCGGGGCCGTCTGAAGTGGAGTCGGATCCGGAAGTACGGCGGAGATGCTGCGGGAAGGAAGTCGGTGGTTAAGAACCTGGGCCGCTGGCGTGGCTGTGGCTGAGGCTGAGGCAGCGGAGTGATACGCTCTGGAGCGTGTGGTGCAGGAAAGCACTACTTGTAGTATTGCTTGTAGTGTCTTAACATTAAAACACAAGTGTTAAGCAGTGAATTTTGCTGCCATCTCCTGGCTGTCTGGGCAAACTGCTTTGGTTTGCTGTAAACAATAGTTATTTACAGTGCAATACTGTAAACTCCCTCCTGTCGGTGTTGGCATGGAATGAAACAATAGACCGGTGTTCAAAGAGTGTCATTAATATATTCTGGCTGTAGACTGGGGTTTGAGGGCCTCCTGAGAGCAAACGCAACTGCCCACAAAGCACTGCTTGCTGGCGAAGTGCTAATTTTAAAACATACAAATAACCAGTCATGTAACCAAAATGACTTGAGTTTATTTGCAAAGCTTATATCAGTGAACTAGCTTGTTGCTATACCCCGTAGAAGCTACATGAATGGCCGGCCATCGACACCGGACGAGTTGACAATCAGGGTCCTTGCTGTCTGCGTCGCCTGACGCGAATTACAAAGTGTACTATCGCTTTAATAATTGCTGACGTCTGCGACGCAGCGCCATTGTTTAAACAGACTGCAGCACGAGCCAGCGAATACTGGGCACTTAAGGTTGAGGCTTGTCAGTTCGTTATAAGTAGCTTAAATATCCAACAACGCTAGTATCAGTTTATGAGAAGTCACTGGACGACTAGAGGAGTGAATTAACAAGACCTGTTCGTTTCCGATGCCAACACGGATTACGGATTGAGTGATCTTCGGAAGATAGGCCTCCGCTGGATAGTGGATAGCCTACAACTTCAGACGCTTGGCGTGCCGAGCCATGTGGAATTTGGAGCATTTCGAGTTACCTGGATAATCTTGCGACGTGAAAACGCGAGCTTGGAGCAGCTTGGTGTTAGAGCCTTGAAGTATGCTGGGGTGAGCAGGCTATAGCATAATCGATAGTTGTAGCCTACCCTTGCTCTGAGCAGTGACCTGAAAACGCTGGTGAACCAGGTGGCTGTAGCCCGTGGACTGGATGTAGCTTTCGGATGGTTAGTAGTGAAAACCCCAGCTCCATTACGTCTGCCAACCGAGGCTTTGCGACTCCAATGATTTCGCGAACGTCGGAGCGTGTGACGTATGGAAAAGGAGGTCGGCTTAAAGGGGTGGTTCAGGATTTTGGACATAAGACCTCATTTCCAAGTAAGCAAGTGTGATATTTATCAGTGGAGACCGTTTTCAACACGTTTCATCCAGTCCTTCTAATTGCAGAGTTCGCAGGTGCTAGGCTAGCGCAAGTCAACGGTATGTGCTAGCCTGCCACTAAAGACAGTCTTACCCACTCTAAACTACACCTGAGGCAAATTCCAGACAATCGATGTAAATGTCTGTGTTGATAGAATAGTGTAAGAAATACAACTACCCTTGCATCGCGTTGCAATAGTTATACTTTGGTCCCTGAAGTTGTTAGTAGTCATTTTGCAACTCAGCGGCGGACTGCTATTACCAAGGCTACTACTAGGTATCCCCATTGGAGTGCGCTTTATTGTTTACTTTTCGGCGCAGTACTACTAACCGGAGAAGTATAATTCCGCCGCTGCTAAGAAACTAGTCCATCAAAATGTAATGCGATCGTTGAAATGCAAGGATAGAATAACATTAGAAATAACACTATCAATACAGACATTTACATCGATAGTCTGGCGTTATAATTTGTTTGCCTCGGGTGTACTTTGGAGTGGGTAAGACTGTTTTTAGTGGCAGGCTAGCACATACCGTTGACTTGCGCTAGCCTAGCACCTGCGAACTCTGCAATTAGAAGGACTGAATGAAACGTGTTGAAAACGGTCTCCACTGATAAATATCACACTTGCTTACTTGGAAATGAGGTCCTATGTCCAAAATCCTGAACCACCCCTTTAAATAGGCATACCCTGCGGCGGCAGTGGGTGAGTTAATTGCTGTCAATCATCCCGCAGGCTCCTCCCGAACTTTGTTTAGAAAACATCATTTAGCCCATCACTTGATGCATTAAAATGCTGCTTATTGTTTGTCAGGATAGTTTTCACGGGTTTCTTTTAAAAATATGAGCTATGACAGAAGTTGGGTATCAATGTTATATATTCCATACCATGGCACTGTTTTACTGGTTTATTTCACAAATATACATGCATTCATACATGCATTCATAAGTATCCAGCTACATTTAATAAGTTCAGTTTATTTCTTTAACTGAACTTATTAAATGTAGCTGGATACTTATAAACGCATGAATGCATGTAGGCTATATGAAATTACTATTGTGGCTATATATATATATAGCCACAATAGTAATTTTAGCAACGCCATATTTTGGGTGGCCCGCGAAGACCCAGTGGTTGTCCTGTCTGGCCCACTTGGTAATGAAGTTGAATAGCCCCGCAATACTAGATTAAGTATCACTATTCAAACCTGCATGTGGAATCTACATGCCTGAAGCTGCCTGTCTACACTTGATGAATTCATAATAACAGCTTCAGGCAGTTGTACTACGCAAGGGCTTAGAGAAAGGTGATGCCAACTCATATTTGTTATTGTTTTATATACAGTTTCTGTAATGAACATGACTTTAACAGCAGCAGTTAAAATTAATGATAAATTAAAGATGACTTTGTTATGACTAACAAAACATCAACATCAAATAGATATAACATCAACATTACTTATCAATATCTATTATTCTTTGTTACCAAAAGGTTATTTTTTATGTTGTTGCAGCTATTATGTTTGCTGATGGTAGTAGCTGCAACCATTTCTGCCATTCAGTCCTCATCATGTCTTATCTCCTTGGCAAAGGCACACCAAATGCCTGCCATCATTACTTCCTGCCAGCGAAAGTGCTCATTGTCACTGTAATTCAGAGCCATAAAGAAAGGCAAAACACACCATCCATGAAGTCTGGGAGGGAAACAAATTGCACCTGGCAGCTAGTGGGAGAAAGAACAAAAGAATGGAGCACAGACGAGTGCATTAATCAGAGGCTGCCCTCACCGGGGCGCTGTCTGAGGGCAGGGAGCACGGCGCACGGACACGCTCGACTACGGCGGTGATTTACAGCGAGTCACTGGGAGGGAGGCGATCAGAGCGGCGGAGTCTGACTGGACGGCCTGGGGGGAGGGGATGGTAAATAAGGTCAGGAGAGGAGCAGAGAGGAGCGGGGCGAGGAGGAGATGGAGCTCTAAACAAAGGCAATAAGGAGCTGTTAGCTCCCATACACTCCACACCAGGAGCAGATGACCAGCCCAGTCGACAGCAGGACAGAGAAGGGACCGGAGGTGAGCACAGCCCTATATGACCTGCTCACAGTGATGGCCATAGGACTTCAAATCTTTATGACCTGCTCACAGTGACAGCCATAGGACTCCAAATCTTTATGACCTGCTCACAGAGACAGCCATAGGACTCCAAATCTATATGACCTGCTCACAGTGACAGCCATAAGACGCCAAATCTATATGACCTGCTCACAGTGACAGCCATAGGACTCCAAATCTATATGACCTGCTCACAGTGACAGCCATAGGACTCCAAATCTATATGACCTGCTCACAGTGACAGCCATAGGACTCCAAATCTTTATGACCTGCTCACAGTGATGGCCATAGGACTCCAAATCTATATGACCTGCTCACAGTGATGGCCATAGGACTCCAAATCTATATGACCTGCTCACAGTGATGACCATAAGACTCCAAATCTATATGACCTGCTCACAGTGATGACCATAAGACTCCAAATCTATATGACCTGCTCACAGTGACAGCCATAAGACTCCAAATCTATATGACCTGCTCACAGTGATGACCATAAGACTCCAAATCTATATGACCTGCTCACAGTGACAGCCATAGGACTCCAAATCTACATGACCTGCTCACAATGACGGGCAATGGAGCAGCAGGCATACTATACATGCTCTATTCTACCTTTCTGATAGCATAAGATGCCACTCCCAACTTTTGGCTTCTGGCTCAACAAGCAGCACTGAAGCCTGTGCATGTCCTTGCTCTCAGTGCAACCACACACATTAAAGGTCTCATTCACCGAGAAACTGTTTAATACTTGTTCCTTTCGAAATACTATAGCTCACTCCAAGTTGCATATGCATGCTGCACGTGAAAATGATCTTCTACCTCCATTGCCCGCATTAGCCAATGAAAAAAAATACACAGAAAAACAAGCGAATCAGAAAGAGCCCTTCCCTGTGACGCCGCAGGGAAAACAATTATCCATGGCCTCGCCCACCTTGGCTTGTGACTGCCCACAGGAAGATTTTGCGGCCAGGAGATTGTCTCTCTGCAGCTAGTAGGAGCTAACAGCAAGTTGCTAACATGGCGGAACAAATTCGTGCCTGTGTTATTTGTGGCAATAACACATCAATGTTGCATGTCTTGCCTTAGAAAGAAGAGTTTAGGAAGAAATGGTTGGAATTTATCGTTGGAACACCACCACCGAAGTATAGTGCAACATTAGTTCTGTGTTCCAATCATTTTGACCACACTCACTGCCTACAGTTAGCAAGTGGTTTTGCATCGATGTTCTGAAAACCTGGATCTGTACCGTCACAACGATCGACCACCAGCTCACAGGCTGTAAGTACAAACAAACTTTTCCACCTAACGACTGTTACAAAATAGCATGTTCATGTTAGCATGCATGAAAAGGGCACAAGCTAGGCTTAGGCTAGCCTATATTACAGGAAGCTACCAGGCACGTAACTGAAGTGTTCTGTTCGCGACGTGTAAAATCTGAGAATGTCTAATAGGAAGGGCTCTGGTAAAAACCATTAGAGGAATTGTCTATTTTTTCGAACGTAGCCTACAGGCCACTAACGCGCCAGGTGTAGCTACTTCCATTGATTAGGCCTATTAGAAGCTAAATGTTGCAGAAGACTGAATGCTTCAGTTACGTGCCTGGTGTAGCTACATTCATAAGAGCTTGTTGAACCTATAATCTTATAACCTAAGCGTTAAACCACAAATAATAATATTAGCAACAATATCTTATGCTCAACTAAGTATGGGTATTGTCAGAGACTTTCTAATGTGGAGACAAAGCACTCAAAAAATACTCCATAGAAAAATGCATGGGGCTAGTTTGTCACGCCAATATGGCCGTTGTCTACACATCCCACCCCTCCCTCGGCAAAACGTCGACATGTGAATACATTGAGCCAATCATGTGGTGTGATGTGAATACATTGAGCCAATCATATGGTGTGTTGTGAAGACATCGTGCCAATCATGTGTTGTGATCTCGCTGCTGGAGCAAGATTGGTGTCGTGAAGCCTTGCGCACGCACATTTCTGCCGAAATGGATGCCCGACGAGGTCCCAAAAAGCGTTGTCATATGGCCGCCGAGTGGAGGGACTTGCCTAAAAGGACTTTGGTATTGTTCTAGTCTAAACAGGGAAAATCAAAAACACAATACCCGTGCACTATTAGGCTAAGTTGCTATCACTAGAGCTCAGGTATTTACACTTCAGTCTAATTTATGTCTTCTTGCCATTATTACATTGACCTTTGTAGGCCTACAATGATGTTTTGTTTGATTACTTGCTGTTTACTTAGTGTTTAGTATGTCTTCCAGAGCACATCTTCTTGTCGGGCTACACAGCTTTCTAGCCTACATTAGGTCATCACGTTAGAAGCAAAGGTTTGTGATCTAACTTTTATATGCTAGTTAGTTTCTAGAAGTATTTTTCTAGTAGGCTAATACAGGTTCTTATGTGCTCGTCAATGTTTAATGGGAAAGTCAATTCATGGGTTTCATCAGGTCACTTTCCACGGGTGTATAAAATCAATAATAATAATAATAATAATAATAAGCTTTATTTGTATAGCACCTTTCATACACAGAATGCAGCTCAAAGTGCTTTACATTTGAAGCATGTAACAAAATAATAGTCAGTCAGTCATTATCAATCACATTTCTTCATTGCTGGGGCCGTTTATGATCCACTCAGCAACATATCAAAAATATAGAAAATGACATGTCATAAGACTGGCAGCCTTAACCCTCTTACCCCCCACAAGCACGCCATATGGCAACTGTGGCAAGGAAAAACTCCCATATTCCAGGAAGAAACCTTGAGCAGAACCTGACTTAATAGGGGGAGCCCATCTGCTTCTGGCTGGCTGCGCCCTCCAATAGCAGCAGATGTAGAATAATCTGAAAAAGTAGTCTACAGGATAAGACGAGTTAACTAAAAGCTTTCCTGTACAGG
The DNA here is from genome assembly GCF_046254945.1 of Alosa pseudoharengus. Taxonomy (NCBI): domain Eukaryota; kingdom Metazoa; phylum Chordata; class Actinopteri; order Clupeiformes; family Clupeidae; genus Alosa; species Alosa pseudoharengus. The sequence goes on along the minus strand of NW_027468587.1, from coordinate 33,166,331 downwards.
TATGTTTTCAGATCTTTTTAAAAAATATTTACTGAACTCGCCTGCTTGATGTACAGAGGCAGGGTGTTCCATAGTTTGGGGGCATAATGGATAAAAGCAGCTTCTCCACTTTGTTTGTGGAGCACTTTGGGTACGATTAAAAGATTAGAATTGGATGATCTAAGTTTCCTTTGTGGTTGATAAGATATTAAAAGCTCAGAGATATATGAAGGTGCTGTGCCATTCAGAGCTTTGTAAGTAATTAACATAACCTTAAAATCAATTCTATAGGAAATAGGGAGCCAGTGCAGTTCAGCCAACACAGGGGTGATGTGTTCTCTCTTCTTAGTCTTAATTAAAAGTCTAGCCGCAGAGTTCTGTATGAGTGCCAATTTCTTTAGATGTTTTTTGGGAAGACCAGTGAAAAGTGCATTGCAGTAGTCTAACCTGCTAGTGATAAAGGCGTGAATTAGTTTTTCTGCATCTTGTTGAGTTAAAAAGGGCCGCACTTTGGCAATGTTTCTCAAGTGGAAATAGGCTGTTTGAGTAACTTTACTGATATGGGGCTTAAAACTTAACTCTGCATCTAAGATGACACCGAGGCTTGTTACTTTTGGTTTGACCTGGTGTGCCAAGTTCCCCAGATTTCTAAGAACAATATCTCGCTTTAGTTTTGGTCCCACCAAAAGTACCTCTGTTTTGTCATCATTTAGTTTCAGAAAATTTTTGCTCATCCACTGATTAATGGAGGTTAGGCATGCAGTGAGGGAGCAAAGGCCATCTGGGTTAGTTGGCTCCACAGAAATATACAATTGGGTATCATCTGCGTAGCTATGGAAGTTTACATTATGCTGACTTATGACATTTCCCAATGGAAGCATATATAGGGAAAATAGCAGGGGACCAAGGCAGCTCCCCTGGGCCACACCAAAAGGCAAGTCATGTTTTTCAGATACATGATCTCCTAGACTGATATAAAAATCTCTGCCAGTAATGTAGGTTTGAAACCAGTTTAGAGCATTATCAGAGAGACCCACCCACTTCGCAAGGCGGTGAATTAGGATGCTATGATCAATGGTGTCAAATGCCGCACTCAAATCCAGAAGAATAAGGATTGAGACTTTGTTTGAGTCAGTAGCCAGTCTGAGATCATTGACTATTTTTACTAGAGCCGTTTCTGTGCTGTGATTTGATCTAAAACCTGATTGGAATTTTTCAAGGATACTGTTTTCGTTGAGGAAGGTATTTAACTGATTACAAACAACTTTTTCAAGTACTTTGCTCAGGAACGGTAGATTTGATATAGGCCTGTAGTTGCTCAGATTGGTATGGTCAAGATTTGACTTTTTAAGTAAAGGTTTCACAACAGCGGTTTTAAAAGCAGTTGGAAATATACCTGTTTCTAATGAGGTATTTATTACCTTGAGAATAAAGGGAGCTAAGCTATCATATAGTTTTTTGAGGAATCTAGTAGGGATTGGATCTAAAACACATGTTGAGGAGCCGGTTTGAGTTATAATTTTACCAAGCTCAGATTGAGTAATAGTGCTAAAGGACCTTAATTTTGGGGGGCTGTTTTTGGGTGTACTATCAAACATATTACTTGTATTACCAATAGCCTCCCTTATAGAAATTACTTTGTTTTCGAAGAAGTCTGCAAATTCTTCGCATCTTAGAGAGGATGCCTGACTGAGTGTATCAAAAGGTGTTTGATGCAATAGCCTATCAATGGTAGAGAACAACACCCTAGAGTTTCCACTGTTTTCAGCAATTACCTTAGAGAAGTGGTTCCTTCTCTCATTCCGAATAGCTCTATTATAATTTGCTATTTTTTCTTTTAGAATGGCACGGTGAACCTGTAACTTAGTTTTTCTCCATGTTCTCTCAGCTTTTCTACATGATCTTTTTAGATCATGGATATTTTCGTTCATCCAAGGTGTCAGTTTGCTACAGGGCCTTTTTTTAGTCTTTAAGGGTGCCACTCTATCAAGCATAGCGCCTAATTCATGATTGAGAGCCTCTACCATTTGATCAATGGGATGATGTAAAATATCTAAATTTATGGAGTCTATAAGAGCTATGAACTGCTGTTCTGCTCTAATGTCCAAGAGTCGCGATTTGATTGCAATTTCGGGATGAATTTTTGGAGTATGTAGTACTATATTAAAAGATACACAATAATGATCAGACATATTTATATCATTTACTGATAAGTCTGTGACTTCTATCCCTCTAGAAATGACTAGATCGAGGGTGTTGCCAAGGTTGTGGGTGGGTCCTGTAACATGCTGCTTTAGCTCTAAACTGTCCAACACATTAAGGAACTTACTGGCTTTAGCATCAGTTGTCTTATTGACATGAATATTAAAGTCGCCATTTACAATTATCCGATCATAGCTAGTGATGATGAGCGACATAAGTTCAGAATACTGGTCGAGAAAGCCAGCCCATAGTTTAGGAGGGCGGTATAAGGTTAATAGAAGTACAGCTGGGTCAGCCTTCAGAGTGAGGGCAATGTACTCAAAGGAAGCGAATTCACCAAAGTTGACTCTAGTGCAACTATATTTGTTTGAGAGAATGGAGGCAATTCCACCACCTCGTTTGCCTTGTCTAATTGAGTGGAAGAAATTATAATTTGGGGGACAAGTTTCAACAAGAACAGCTTCGCTGTCTGAAGTCAGCCAGGTTTCAACAAGAAACAGAAAATCCAATTGTTTTTCACTAATAAAATCATTGATTGCAAAGGTTTTGGTAGTAAGTGCACCTATATTCAGTAAACCCATGTTAGCTGAAAATGCCTCTGGCTTTTGAGGAATATGCTGAGGTATGGAAAGAATATTTGTTAGGTTTCTAGTTTTAAATTTGTCTTTTCTTTTTACTATACGTTTGGTAGAAATCAACGTTGGAATAGAACTATAAGCATAAGTCATGCTATTGCATGAAGCAGCTTGATCTATGGTAGTAGTATTGTATGTTACCCTGCAGAAAACATTCTCAGACCCATCCACATGTATAATGCCATTCGAATCAATACCTGGGGGGCGTGAATCTGTAATATTTTCTACAGAATGTCAATGCCTCAGTGTGGACGCTATGTTGTCAGAGAGTAGCCTGGCTCCATGTTGGTTTGGGTGGAGACCATCACGCTTCAGCATACTGGGCCTCTCCCAGAACAAGCCCCAGTTGTTGACATAGGGGATGCTTAGGGAAGCGCAGTAGCGTTTGAGCCAGGTGTGGAGATCGAACAGTCTGGACCATCTCTCAGCACCTTTTCTGTAGGTAGGACCTCAAGCACCTCAATTATAAATGCAGACTGCATGGTGCTTGATTAATACACCTGTGTAAAGGGACCTGATGAAACCCATGAATTGCATAACAGATAGAATTGATATTACTGAATGTCTTCATGTGGGTACATACTTAGTACATCATACACCTTACCACAGTCACTAAAATATTTTTGTTTCCATTGTGCCAGTACAGTTTTGTGTGAGATAGTGCATGTCCTGTGTACTATTAGTATCTTGTAACTTGAAAGTAATACACATTTATTTACTTTAGGTACCCAAACAGAATACTTCATGAAAAGTATGAGTATTGATACAAGCACTTCGGATACACCATGGGCATGGGGGCCTGCTACCTCTACTCCCATCAAGCCTGTTCATCCAAGTTGATCAAGAGGAGGAGGAGGATGAAAGTGAAATCTCCACAATAACACCTGATGGCTCCACCTATGACCCAGCGCAATCAATGAGCAATGTAATAGAATCATCACAGCCAACAAATGTCTTTTGTGTGTTGTCCCTTTGGATCCCCAGGACAACACAAGCCGAAACAACAACTCAGACCTTTTTCCCTAAATAATCCCAGCACCATGTTACAAAGGATCTGTAGGCTAGATGTCTGCATCGTCTGGCAAAAAGAGGACATTGTTAATTCTGTACATAGTTTGGATGTTCTTGTTTTGTGTTTGCATTATTTTAAAAGACTGCAATATTACTGTTTGTCAGTACTGTTTGATGGACTCTATACATCAGATCACACACACAGAAAGATAGACAAGCAGACTCATGGCTGAAGAGATAAGATAGGCAGACAAACAGGTAGATACATCTTTTAGTAAATAATATCAATTGATTTAGTTTATTATCACTAATGACTTTTGCCTTTATTTTGAATGGAATCAGAATTTTTTTTTATCGTTTAATACATTTTGTTTGCACATTTTGCATGATTATTTACTAAACAGGATATAACATCAGCTGCTTTATGCTTAAAACATATTGGGTTTACTCTTTGATTGAAGTCCAGCAGATGTGGGTTTTACCTATTTAACTCAGACATGCTGTTGCCCTCTATCCACTCCCTGCCATTCTGACTGGATTTGGAGGAAGCAGAGGTAACCGCCCACACCTGGCCTGTCTGTCTAGCTTAAACGTCCACACAGCAGTCTGGGAGCAGCAGAGCGTTCTCTGTGTTTCTGTGCCTCTCTCCCACGCTACAGCTCTCTCCATCTCGGATACCTGCCCATCCCCTGATGGGCTGCACATGTATTGCATGAGAAAAGCACATCAACAACATCTGCTACACATTTTGATAAAAAAAAAACGACTCTCGCCCTCCTCTATGATGATCCGGACTCAGATGCAGGATTGCAGTCACATGACTGCTTTTGTTTAATCGGAGACCAACTGTCCAGTCCAGTGGATGATGATGTCTTGAAAATACACATTTTCACTGTGACAAAACGCTCCCAATACTGGGCTGATGACCATGCCAAGCAGGATCTTGCAGGACCCTTCAGGACACCAAACACACATCACAGAATCCTTCACTCAGTCCACACAAGTACTGGCACCATTAAAACACATCTCCGCTCCTCACACCCCCTCTCCCCACACCTCTCCTCTGTCCTCCTCTGAGGTGCAGCTGTCTCAGGTCACATGACCGTTGCTAATGGACTGAGCGCGCTCCAGTGAGAGACCTGTCGGTTTCATCAGGGCCAAGCTCTTTAACATGCAGACAAGCCGCTGCTCAGGATTGCCTTCAATTACTTCACCACATCACACGACATATTGTAGCAAGCCCTGCCTTCATAGTGCCTTCCTGCTGCCTGCTGCTGAGACAGAGAAATGCACAGACAGACAGATATACACACAGGCAGACCATATAGACACACATTCACACAGATAAATAGACACACAAGCATTCACATGCACACATACATACCTACATGGTCTATAGAGAAAGACAGATACACCCACAGACACATGCACAGAAACAAATAAAGCCCAAATACCCCACACATACCACACATAAAATCAAAACCCCACACATGCCACACATACAAATCAAATATGCCACACATACAAATCAAATACCCCACACATACCACACATAAAAATCAAATACCCCACACATACCACACATAAACCCAAATACCCCACACATACCACAAATAAACCCAAATACCCCACACATACCACAAATAAACCCAAACACCCCACACATACCACAAATAAACCCAAACACCCCACACATACCACACATGAAACCAGAAGCCCATGTACACATACTGTATAAACATACTCGAGCGGAGACACACACACCAAAACAGATGCACACATCAGCACGCTAGAGAGATGACAGCATGTACTTCATCGCAGATTGTGACCGCTTGCCTGTCCAACACACTAAACGCCTCGAGACGCCTCGAGTTTAACACGCAGTCTGCGATGAGCTGACCCTTGCTTCTGCCTCACTCGTTAAGTAGTAAGAGTGACCGCTCGAGCGCAGAGCATCCGGCGGTTCACACAGTGACAGACGACTTCACCTCACACAGACCTCAGACCAGCCAGTCTGAAATCCTGCATCACTCAGGGACCACCATTTGGAGTCATGCGACGGTCCCCTGTCTCTCACCCTCACATAAATCATTCATTGTTAACACACTATGTGCCTGCATGAATGTGACTTTCCACAACTCATCTTGCAGTGAGTGGACACTCAGGTGGGGGTGAAGTGAGCGTAAGCAAGGCAGACATTCCCGACTGCGTCCCCTGAGAGGCCCTGAGGCGGGAGAGTGGGGTCATCTGTGGCGCCAAGACCCAAAAGGTCTCGTCCACAGAGTTAGAGTAGGCTGAATGTAAGGCTTCATTTGGTGCACAAACCTGAACGCACTCAACTGCACAAACTCCCTGCTCCCATCGGCCCCCATTGGATAATTAACCTCCATTTAATGATTTACACAGAACATCAGAATAATGATGAGCAGGAACGCTCATACGACAGGTTCTAATGACCTGTGGCCTTGTTAAAGCCAGAGCACTGCAGCATTCAGATCTACCCAGATAGGAGATGCCTGGGGAACAGCTCTGATTTGGACGGGGCCCTCCACTGGCCAGGGTCCAGCAGCGGATCAGAGGCGGATCTGATTCACTTACCTTTTGGCTCACCAGCCCCACCGGGCAGACACCAGGCAAGACAAGACAAAGAAAACAGAATTAGCTGCCTCAAACAACACCTTGATGAGCCCCCTGGATCAATAAGCCATTAAAAGCTGGGGCGAAAAACGCTGGCCTCTGTGTGTGTGTCTGTCTGAGCGACTGAGCTTTTGTGGAGGGGCGGCAGGAAGGCATGGCCCTGGAGGTACCCACGGCGTTTCCTCACGCTCCCTCCTCTTCCTCGGGTAGCCAGAATGCTTCCTCATCTCTCATTCTCACCCATCTCAGACGCCCGCAGCATGTCCTCATCACATGGGCAGCCGTGGCCTACTGGTTAGCACTTCGGACCTGTAACCGGAGGGTTGCCAGTTCGAACCCCAACCAGTAGGCACGGCTGAAGTGCCCTTGAGCAAGGCACCTAACCCCTCAGTGCTCCCCGAGCGCCTGCTAGTGTTTCACTAATTCACGGATTGGGATAAATGCAGAGACCAAATTTCCCTCACGGGATCAAAAGAGTATATATACTTATACTTATACTTATAGACCCTTTCAACAAGGTAAACAAAAACAATGCTTGAACATTCTATTTGGGCCCCAATCTACTTCCTCTGCATTAAGATACATTAAGAATATGGAATGTTAAAAAGGAAGTCTTGTGGGGCCAACTGTAAGGCCCGTCTTTTGCCCAAACCTTATGCATTTCTAAAGAATGCCTTTTTGCATTCAATTTACATGTGTGGATGCCTGCGTTTGATCTGTATTGTCTTAGCTGGCCATGGCCAAAGATCCCCAACACCCGCTCATGCATAAAGTGACCATTTGGTCCTTATTCTGGCCCCTCTACTGACAGATAACTCAGTCCTGGGCCTACTTGATGTCTTGTGGTGAGATAGGCCAACCTCATTATCATACAGTATTGCTCTGTAAATATGTGTTGTGAATAATACATTCATGTTTGGTCTTGAATTAATACTTGTAATGTGGGCAACAGTCTGATTATGGTTTTGGTACAATTGAATGTATCTGTGCATAGTTGTAGATTAAGAATTAAACTGTAGCATAAAGTTATGATATCCACCTGGGCCACACCCATCCACCTCAGACAACAAAGGCTCTGATGAGTCGGGGGTGGCCCAAGTGAATGATAAAAGTGGAGGCTCTGGTCCTCCTGGGTTTCTCTTCTCTGCTCTGCTCTGCTCTTCTCTGCTTCTGTCTTCTTTCCCATCTTGGGGCTTCTTTTCCCATCTTCTCTTCTTTTCCATCTTGGACCTCTTCTCTGGGTCTCTCTCTTTTCCCCCTTTCTCTCTCTCCCTCTTTCTCTCTCCCCCTTTCCTATCTCTGGGTTTGTATTGTTTTATCTCGTGTATCAGTTATCTCTAACTTGTCAAGTTTACCTCTGTGAATTGGTTAAGTTTCCTTTATTACCATTTGCTACTTTGTTACAGTAGACCATGTGAGTTTACTTGTACATTCAACTGAAGTGATATTGGTTACATTTACCTTTAAGACTTAATGCCTATTAAATTGTTCATTTGCCTACCAATAGTATATCTTCAATTCTCGTAGTGTGCCATGCCATTCTCCTCCATAGCTGAGAGACTAGTTACTTGGTAATTGATTGGTGATACAAATTATTAATCAAATGGAGTCAGATCAACGAGTATGTAATAACATCATTGCCATTTAACTCTTCACCCTATTTGTCCACACAAGCTCCTTTAAGTGATGATATAGCTCGAAGTCTATATGTTTCCGAGGCTATATATAGGCTACATATATATACATCATTTCTGAGCGTTTTCTTACAGTGGTGACCCCAACTATGATGCTGATAATGGAACTCTCTTGAAAGGGTCTATACATGCCTTCCTCCTCCAGCGCAGCCATTTTGATTAGGTCTCCCTCAGAATTGAGATGCCGCAGGTGTGTGCCCGCGCGGGTCCCCAAAGGATCCATTTTTTACAAGGTGAAAGACAAAAAAAAAACTGCGACAGCAGCGCACACAGCCCTCTGCCCTACCTGAAGTCTTTTCTTGGCTTATTGACTTCTCTGCCCTTCAGTGCTTAGTGATTTCTGACATCCCATTAATATGGTGATACCCAGAGATCCTTGGCTCTGACCCACTATCTCCTGCACATGTCAGCAGCGGCATTCCCCCCCCCCCATAAAGCCAAACCCACACACCCATATTCATGCTGATATTTCAATGCAGGATTTTGTCAAAAGGACAAATCAGGGAGTGTTATCAGAATGTGGGTACGCATTGTGACTAGAGTGGCACAGATTCACTTGCACAATACCCACTGGGAGAAGACTCATGACAATGTGCACTGCTGTTCCCTAGGAAACCGCCGCTTTTATTTCCATTGCTTGCACGGCCGGGCTTTCTTACCGTCGGTACGGCAGCAGCAGCGCAGCAGACAGGAGAAGGCAGAGATAAGAAACATGCTTGCACTCACACACCGTCATGCACACACACACACACACACACACACACTCACGCACACACACACACACTCACGCACCCTCACTCTGCCATCATCAATCCCTGCCACACATCGCCAGATTCATTCCGCTTAAGTGGAGAGCCAGTTCTGTGCATATTCTGGTAATTGGGCCAAACACGCCCGCGTGCATCCCAAGCCACTGCAGGCGAAGTGCTGGAATCAAACGCCTTTTGATTTGGCATTTATCAGCCTGCGTGCATCTGCGTTGGCCTGCTCCGCACTCCTTTCCCACCTGAATTATTAGCCGTTTGATCCAACTCCGGCAGGCGCCGAGCCATGGCAGATTCATGTTGTATTCATGCACAAGGAAACACTACACAGACACAGACACAGACACACACACACACACACACACAGGCTCTGTAAGGCGAATTCAGCCAGAGGTACAAACATGTCACTCTGCTCAAGTCACCATTTATGCCTCAAACTGCAGAGAAAACCGACTTGTGAAGACTGAGCATAGGGAGGAAACATCAACGCCAGGCCATTAGGGAAAGGTCAACATGCTCATCAATAATGAATATCCACACATCCAGGCAGACACTACACCACAAGAAACACCTTAGACCAGACAACTATGAGCAACTGCAAAGAAACTAAATTACAACATTGTGTCAACGAGTATGTGGTGGCACAGCACTAATGTGCACCGTGTCAAGAGAGACAAAATAATGTGAAATGACAGCATGGAGGCTGGAATCCTCCCTGAATATGGTAGGGAATATTAAAGAGGCATGTGGATTAAAAAACAGTAGCATTTTAATTCTGACCTTTTCTGAGAGAAAGGACGGAGTCAAGGCCCTTCATGGATTCGTAAAGGCAAATAGTGTTTGGATGAAGGTCAAGTTTGATTGAGAGTGGATTTTATTCATTCGGACGGGCAGTAAGGTCCACTTCACACACACAGGCACACACACACACACACACACACACACACACACACACACACACACACACACACACACACACACACACACACACACACACACACACACACACACACACACACACACACACACACACACACACACACACACACACACACACACACACACACACACACACACACACACACACACACACACACACACACACACACACACACACACACACACACACACACACACACACACACACACACACACACACACACACACACACACACACACACACACACACACACACACACCATGACCAGAACTCCTTAAATCTCTGAACTCCTGTGAGGCTTACAGCAAATAGAAATTGTGCAAAAAGAATCAACTCCTGATGACACATTTTCTGGCTAGAACATGAAAAGACCTTTTTGATCCGAGATGGGGTGTTCATATACACTACACAGCATGAAGTTAAGGCAACAGAACAAGTCCAACACACACTATAAAGGCACTGCTTCAGATGACACCTTCCACCATAGCACAGACTAGGATAGACCCAAACATAACACAACACACACATCATTTCATCTACAATTACTGTCTCAACAACAAAGCAACTCCCCTCTGATCATCTCTTCACAGCTTCTAAGGTGTGTGTGTGTGTGTGTGTGTGTGTGTGTGTGTGTGTGTGTGTGTGTGTGTGTGTGTGTGTGTGTCCCCGTCCATCCTAAGCACAAGGGTCAGAATGGGAGTGCCACTCTCGGACGATAATGGCAGGCTTTATGAAGGTGAGTCAATAGCATGGCTCCACAACTCCTCTGCAAACAGTGATGCAGCAACACACCTCTCAGCTATCTCACAGAGGGAGAGAGAGAGGAGGGGGGAGAGGAAGAGAGAGGGAGAGAGAGGGAGAGAGAGGGAGGGTGGGGGCAGAGAGAGAGAAGACAGAGAGAGAGAGAGAGGGAGAGAGAGGGAGGGTGGGGGCAGAGAGAGAGAAGACAGAGAGAGAGAGAGAGAGAGAGAGGCAACAGAGGCCATTTGCTCAGCCCCCTTAGGTGCAATGCAAACATCAGCAGGTCAGCTCTTAGTAACTATGGCAGCACACGTGATGCGTGAGAATCACAACTCAAGTAAAGCAGAGCCATCACAGTACTGTATGTGGTGTGTGTGTGTGTGTGTGTGTGTGTGTGTGTGTGTGTGTGTGTGTGTGTGTGTGTGTGTGTGAAAGTGTGGTGTGTGTGTGTGTGTGTGTGTGTGTGTGTAAAAGAGGCTGGTACTTAAAAGCCACTGCAACTCCTGGAGTGGGTAAACGTCATAAAACAGTAGTCTAGTGTAACTGCCAGACTATAATTACACATCTCTGGCCAGAGTGACAGTTAGGCTTGTGGTTAGTACACAAGCATGTCGTCCGTTATCAGCTCTTTGCAGGTGCTACACACGGTTTAGCTTACTGATAATTAGCACGTCACGCCGTGCCCAATGCTAGGTGATAACAGTGCAAGAGGCACTCTTTATTACACGCCGTCATTTGGTGTTGGCTGGCAGACTTGGAGGAGTTCTAACCAGGTTGCATTTTTGAGTTTGTGTTGTGAGTGAGGCAGGCTGACTGACAGGCATTCTCCATCTGTCTGGCCATATGGCATCTGTTCATTATGGTGACACTCTGTCAAGGGCTCAGAAGCAGCATGGCACATTGCTGATATTTTTGTTCCCATTCTGTCTCATCACTGTAGTCCATCACTGCACTTGCTATATAACGCTGTATTCTTTCTGTCTCTCTTACTCTTTTCTTTCCTTGGGTTCTCAGTAAATCCCTCTCTCTCTCTCTCTCTCTCTCTCTCTCTCTCTCTCTCTCTCTCTTTTTCTCTCTGTCTGTCTCTCGAATCAAAACAAGTCAAATGATGCTTTATTGGCATGAATGAATGAAGTCTCCTGCCAAAGCTTCAAGTTTGAGACTATATGGAGTGCACATTATAATATAGATTTAACATGCATGTTGCAAGATGCAGATAACATGCAAGATGCAGTCTCTCTCTTCACCTCTCCCGCCCCCACTTCACCCTCCTCTCTCTCTGCGCTCGCTACTTGACAGCCTCCCTTCCTCCTTACCGGCCCCTCTCCAGTCCTCAGCACCCATGATAGCACTGATAATTAGGCACGGGGACGAGAGGAGAGGAGAGGAGAGGAATGGATGATTGGAGAGTGGGCAGAAGCCGAGAGAGAGCCAGCACTTGACAGCAGGCCCAGGGATAATGAAGAGATTGTTTTTGGAGGAGGAGGAGGGAGGAAGGCAGTGTCTGCAAGAGAAGGGGTGTGTTGAGGGGGGGGGTGGAAGGGAAGGTTGGGGGGGGGGGGGGGTCTTTTCAGATGACGGACCGCAGCTAGGTCCCGGTGCGATGCGCGTTCCTCGGATATGCACCAATTACTGGCCTCCGCTCCCCCACAGCGGAGAGGAGTGAGTTCCCCGGCCGCCCCACTTCAGGCTAATTTAATAGCCGGGGGAGCTCAGAGAGCCAAGGCTGCCCAGCTCAGGCCAGACAGCGCCGGGCGTGGTGGCAGCCGTGCTAACCGGAGCTGACAGTTTCTCATTTCACCAATTTGGTTAGAACAAAGTGGAGGTGTCTGCTTTACGGAGAAGCAATCCAAGAAGGCTCTATATTACACACACACACACGCACAAGGCACACCTGGGATTGAGGTCTTTGAAAGGAACCCAAAAATGAAGCCTTGTCTTATAAAAATGCTATAAAAACCAAGAAAAATATTTTAGGATATGCTTGGTCTAATTTCGAAACTGGGACACCACTTTGAAGCACCAGTAAATCAAATTTAGCTCTTTCGGAAATCAGCCGTGGCACCTTTCAGACATCAGTGAAGAGGGTGTTTGGTTCTATTTTGGTTCTATTTTGGTAGCACTTCCTATATGAAATGAGGCCTGTTTAAAAGGCCAGGCCTTCCCATGGCAGCACAGGTCTCTGTGGATTGGTGTCGTGAGGAGCCTGGGGTGTGGTCAGGCTCCTGTGTTACACCACATCTCTGGACAGCCAAAAGCTGACAGCCTCCAGTTAGTCTCTCATGGATTCTTTCTCCTTCTCTCACATTTCTTTCTGTCATTCTCTCACTCTCTCACCAAGTTCTCTGTCCATCCATCTTCCCCTCCTCTCTTCCCGTCTTCTCTTTCTCTCTCGAAAAAGGACTTGATAGGTTGATATGTCTTTATTGGAAATTCTAATTCATCATGAGGATTTGGATAATCTAATGCAGTATGTGCTTGCAGTTGCAGCTTGCAGAAGTTTGAACTCTGTTTCCCTCTCTCTCCCACCGTCCCCCCCCTCTCTCTCTCTCTTTCCCTCTGTCTCCCTCCATCTCTCTCTTTCTCTCTCTGAAGTTTGTCGTTGTCTATTTCACACTCAGCAGCCCCCCCCCAGTGACTGGACCAGGCTTCTGAGTGTCCTTCAGAAGCGCTGCTCAGGCCCCTGTCGGACGCATGGCTCTGAGAGGGATCTTTCTCAGATTAGTGCTGATCCTTCACGCATTGGCGTCTCAGGTCGTGGGAGGAAAGATGGCCACCACGCACGTGCTCCCCAGACTCCCCTTGCATCGATGAACACAAACGACTGGCTTCTGGTGGACTGATGTGCAGCTGCCTTTTATCACTGGTCTGCTACTGCTGCTTTGATATGCAAGCGTTTGTTCAGTGTGTGTGTGTGTGTGTGTGTGTGCGTGTGTGTGTGTGTGTGTGCGTGTGTGTGTGTGTGAAATGTAAACCAAAGACAATCACAAATGATCAAACAAGCTCCTCAAATCACATGCATCCCATCATGCTTTGAGTGGAGATAGACTGAGTGTCTTTAAAATGGCTAAACGCTTTGTTGTTCCATTTCCAATTTAATCAGAGACACAGTGAGTAGAACACTCATTTGATTTATTTTTAACTCATTAAGAGAATGCCACTCTTTACTATTCTATTCCATGTTGTTGATGAGATTCTGTGATTCTGTAGGATGTTCATAGAGCTCTACAGCTGCTCTGTATGCTGTGTAATCTCTCCCAGACTAAAATGGATCTGGCACTGGTTCCCCAGCCTGGTGCCAGTCCTGACCCAAAGGCTTCGTCCATCTGGACTGGCACCACAGCAGGCTCCTCAGAAACCTATTTAACCTTAGCCTCTGGGTAGCACAGAACAGAGTTCTAGACTTGCTCTTTTACTTGGCTGTACTTTTGAAGGCATTACAGGCTCAATGTATCTGTTGATGATAGAGATGGATAGACAAGGAGTGACCTGAGGCGAAGAGCAAAAAAGATAGGGAGATGAGAGAGGAAGGGAAAGACAGGGTGAAAAAAGAAAGGGAGGGAAAGAGAGAGATGGCTAAAGTGGGAGAAACACCAGAGGCCTCAGAGATAGCACTGTCCACAGTGTGACTACACACACTGCTAACCCCCACCCCAACTACCCAGCACTACAATATATACAACCTCAGGCAGAAATGATGGAATCATCACTCTTGGAAGATGTCTAAATTGCCTTAAATTACTACATTTTTGCTAATTTCTTAAGCTGTGCTTCACAAAGCTAAAACTGTCATCTATTACAGAAAAATAGTTTTGAGGAACTTTTGTGATTTGTCTTTTTTCTAAAAAATAAAACAGCTGAATAAACATCCTCCAAGAGCGGTGATTAAATCATGTTTGCCAGGGGTTATACAAAGCTGGTATAAAGATTGCTACTTATAAATCAAAACATAAAATAATTAAGAGAATAAGAATTGTGAATATACATATCTATTCTTTTTGTATTGTACTTGTTGTGTTTGTCTATTCTGTTTAATTTTTATTGTTTTAAAAATATATTATTTTTCTTGTTTGTCCAGCAATTCTATTATGTTTACATTCTTGTCTTTTAATAGTCATAGTTAATATTTAATAACAAGCAAAGTTATTGCACTGTTCAATCCCTGCACTGTTCACTTTTGCACTACCACCATTGCACACACTCTACCATAGCACCTTGTCATGGTCAATGCCTCACATGGTCAGTCCATACCAGACCTTTGTAATCACTTTCATTTTTATTTATTCATATTTATTTCTGTGAGTGAATTTTATGTATGTGAGATATATGTGTTTGTTGTGTTTAAGCTGTGTATAAGCTACTGGATGACTACAATTTCCCTCGGGATGAATAAAGTATCTATCTAGCCTGATGGAAAAATCTGCTGGTGGCCTTGAGACATGGGTAAGTACTCACAAACTCAAAGTTGCCATCCTGGGGCACTTTCCAGTTGTCCGGGAAGATGATGCCAGTGATGAGGTACGACTCCCGCTTGACCTGGGTGTTCTTGTCCTGGGCCTTGACCTTTGACTCCTGTTTGTCGAAGTAGTCCATGAACGAGGGCCGCAAGGAATGCTGGGAAGTGATGTTTCCTGTGTGTGTGAGAGAGAGAAAAAATAATAAGCGCTTAAACTTCTCCCCAACCTACTGAATCATTGTGAGTGTTACCATGTCAACTAACCTCTTCACAATTTCAGTGACTAAATACATTATTTATATAAGCATCTCTTTCTGTGTCACTCACTCTCTCTCTATATATCTCTCTCTAACACACTTACACACACACAGACACACACACACATTTAAGATCATTCTAAAAACCAACAGTAGCTAAAATGAATATACACCCACTACATTTCCAAGCATCACAAATGATTGGATGGAAATGGCATGGAATCTTGAGAACATGCATTTCGGCAGGACAAAGTTTGCTTGACCTTGACAGATGAGTTAAGAGTTATGAGAGTGGTGTGTGTGTGTATGTGTGTGTGTGTGAGTGTGCCTGGAGAATATTATCCCTGGTGGAAGCTCTTCACACAGACGGTTGACTGAGTCCAGCAGCCCACACACAATCCCACACACTACTGCCCACTTATAGGTAGGTACACACACAGCTCTGACCGCCCACAGCCTGTGTGTGTGTGTGTGTGTGTGTGTGTGTGTGTGTGTGTGTATAGGTACACACACAGCTCTAACCGCCCACAGCCTGTGTGTGTGTGTGTGTGTGTTAGAGGGTGGGAGAGCAAGTGAGAGTACATGTATGTAGGTGTATGTGTGAGAAAAAAGATATAGCACGTGTTTATGTGTGCACCTGTGTGTGTGTGTGTGTGTACACATGTGTGTGGTAAAGTTAGGTGAGTTGAAGAGAGAGGGTGGGTGAAATATAAGTTCCAGTGTGAACTCCACAAGAGAATACAGAAAAAAGGAAAGCTAAGTTCTTAAAATGAGTGAAACAAGGAAAACATGTTCTTGATTGAAAAAAAAAACAATCAGAAGGAAGTAGAGCTCACATTTTTCATTCAGATTTTAGTATGATCCATATCATGGAGTAGGACTGTAAAGACCTTTCCCCTCATTAGGAGAGAGACAAAGAATTCCAGTTAAACTAGAAAACATCCTTCATTGTTTGCCAATAAATGAGACAAATAAAAAAAAAATCTGTTTTTATCTTGATAATGATGTTCTCTGTTGTAAAACTTCCCAGTCTACAAAGACAGCCTACGTAGCTCTTCACACCAATATCCCATTTGCGGATGCACCCCGTTATCCGGATCCGCTGCAGATTTAATGGGCCCCTGCTAGGCCCCTTCACCAATTTCATGAAAATCTGACAGGTCGTTTTTGTGTAATCCTGCTGTCAGACAGACAGGCAAACTAATAAACAAACCACGAACGAAAACATAACCAACTTTGCGGAGATACTTAGAAAAAAAAGACGAGTCAGTGGGCAAACCTCATCCATGCAGTTGTATACTGAAACAGGTCTGTACTGGCCTCGGGCCACATATGTGCCAGCGCTGGGCTGGAACTGGGCCAGAGCAGCTCCACAATCAATCGTAACCAAGGTAACCACCCTAAAGAGAATTTTGTATTTCTCAGAGCTCAGAGGGCCATAAGACACCCAGCACCCTCAATGTCTTCCAACTAGTTCATAAGTACATGTTCAGATGGGCCGGGGAACATTTGTCCAATTTGTCCAATTTCCCACAGCAGTGCTCAGCTGGGGCCTAAATACTCCGAGGCTGTCTGGGGCACGATCTGGCTCTATGGCTCACCCAGTCCTCTTACATGAGCACAAGTCTCAATCAGGGAGCCAAGTTATTGGGGGAAAGGAATAGGAGGCTCAGGAAAGCCCCAATGGGCTCGTCTGCTTCTGTGAGCCACTCCCGTGCGTTTCAGAGGGAACACAGCCACCCACGTCTTACATCCTCGACACAGAAACGTCAGAATGGATTTCACTGGCCACGGGGGTGTAGTGGACAGACAGTCACCACTTCTTTTGGGTCGCCCTTTTACGTCTTAGACTCTAACCCAGACAGACAGGAAGGCAGGCAAGCACACAGGCACACACACAGACAGACTGACAGACAGACATAGAGGCTGGCACCTTTTGTTCCAGTCAAGCAAGCTTTCTCCAGGGGGCAAGGGGCGATGGTCCACAGACACACACACAGACAGACTGACAGACAGACAGGAAGGCAGGCAAGCACACAGACACACACACACACAGACAGACTGACAGACAGAGGCTGGCACGTTTTGTTCCAGTGATGCAAGTTTTCTCCAGGGAACGAGGGCGATGGTCAATTTAACTGGCTTACTCTCCTCAGAGAGAAAAAATCAAGGGCCGCCTGTCATTACTAAACTGGACACATACACACTCACAACGCCCAGATAAGAAAGCCTACATGTTTAGAATGTGAACTAAGATGGCTTCCGTTCCGTCCCAGTATAAATTATGAAATCTCCCTCTCAGTCAGGACATGATGCGTCTCTACATCTCACAGCGAGCAGCTCGCCACTGCCTGTGCTCACTCAGCAGAAACACAGAGCAGCATTCCAAAATGAATCACCCATTATCACCTGTGTCCCTCCATTTTCTACGCCCTCGCTGAAAAAAACTGACACATTTCTTGCACAGCCTGTTTCACACTCTCCTCCCTGGGGTCACATCTTACAGAGTCTTCCCACAATGCAACATGGCATATGGCGCTGGGATGAAAGTACACGCCTGGTTGGCCTGGCATGATTGATCTGTCTTTCAACATGGCCATCTCCCTCTCTGCTCTATACACATCCATAACATAGGGATTTCAAAAGTAACAGATCTGTCCTTCATTGTCTTTTAAGAGTAAGAGAGAGAGAGAGAGACTGGGTTTCAACTCATCTGAAGAAAGGAAGAAGGAGAGGAAGAAGAGGAAGAAAGACCCACGTACAGGTGTGGACAATGGAGGACAGGCCAGAGGTAGAGAGTGAAAGAGCAAGAAAAAAAGAGGAAAAAGTGGGAAAAGAGGAAAAAGAAGCAAGTGAGATGAGGTACAGAAGAAAAGACAGAAAAACAAAAAAAGAAACATAATTTCCTATCCCTAATTATTGCATTTGCAGTGACAGACCAAAAGTTGTGTGTCTGACGGTCTTGGAACAAAAAATTACATGTGACACAGTGTACGCCCTTGTGTACACACTCTGGTCACACAGTATGCATTTGTGAGAAAAAATGACTGTCCAAGTTTAGAAAGGGCTGGAAAGAGGTGCGGTGCCCATCTAGGCTGGTGATGACAACCCCATATGCCCATGCTGTGGAGCTGTGCCAGGCTGTAGCTGGATGCGGAGCTGATGCAGTGCCAACTCAGAGGGGGTGTGTGGGGGGTGTGAGTGTGTTTGGGGGGGGGGGGGGGGTTGCTGGGTAATAGTGGCAGCGTTCCTTACAGCCGGAGGCCGCATCTCCTCTGGAACGTAAGATGTGCCGCTTTGGCTCTGCTCGCTCTCCCCGGGACCAGAAAATCGTATATTTTCCCGTGCTTGGCATCGCTGCCAGCCTCATTTCACCGTCTCCGATGCTCACGAGTCAGACCTGTGCAAGACTCACCTTAACCACCCCCATACTAAAGCACTTTAACCGAGAGAGAGGTCCTCCAAGGGTGAAAGGGTTTCAAAATATGTCTCATTTTACATTTCATTATTTATTTACATTTGCATTTTGGGTTATTTTTACAGTACCGACTGTGGCTTTAAACCAAACACACAGCAGCACAACCCTTTCCATTTGAATGGCATAGCTGTGATGCACTAGAAACTGGTGTCTGCCGTCTTTCCTCTCAGCCTTTGTAGACCAAGGGGTGAGAGGACGATAAACATCTGCGGAGGTTCGTCTGTGTTTGCTGGACTCTGCATCTGTATTTGTCAACATATGTGTGGTTTGGTGTGGTTTGCTTGCCTTATAAACAATTCACTCTAACAATAGCCCAGAGACAGTGCTGTC
The DNA here is from genome assembly GCF_046254945.1 of Alosa pseudoharengus. NCBI lineage: Eukaryota > Metazoa > Chordata > Actinopteri > Clupeiformes > Clupeidae > Alosa > Alosa pseudoharengus. Next base: position 33,147,207 of record NW_027468587.1, on the reverse strand, counting down.
AGTTACAGATGTGCACACTGGCAGACCTTCACACATGCACACACACACACATATCTCTGTGATTTTCATCTGCAATGAAAATCCCCCAAACCTCCAATCCCAATGAAATGAAAAGCCCGGCTTTGTGCATCACCTTTGTCCAGTGTGTGAAAGTCGCAGTTGTAAACAGAATGGGTGGTAATCGCCTGACCGGCCCGGTCTGAGACTTCAGCGCTACGCTGCGCTCCTTTACGGGCCCGGCTGGCCAGTGAAGGCTAAAACTGAGGACCAATGAGCCACCCCCCTCCTCAACCCCAGGTGCACAGTGGAATCAACCAGCATGTGTGCTACAGATGTTCAGGACCGGTCCATTTACCACGTAAAGAGGGGGGTGAGGGGGCAGTTGTAGGTCAGGGGTAGAGGCTCCAAGACTGGTGGTAATGTGTTTAAGATGTATGAGCTGAAGTGGTAATTGTTCATCATGATGGTAGTTGTTCATTTTTGTCCTATTCACAAGCACTGGATATTTTGGGAGGATTATGTGACGTGAATTTCTTAGCATTGCTTAAATCCATCTGGGGACAATAGTGAATTATCTGGTTTGACAAAATGATTAGTCTGGTTCTGCTGAATTCAGACCAATGTATAATTACGCACTGTCTAGTCTTAAGCCTCACACACTGCCTACAAAGTTCACCACTGCACAACGAGAGAGAGCTGTGCCACATACCAGCAACAGATTTGTGTCTGTGTCAATGTCTGAGAAACAATCATTTGTCAGGATGACTGAAAACACATGTTCCTATGGCTTCCTATGGCTGAATAATTTTAACACTCCATAAATATAGTCACAAAGGGAACAAACAACTACAGAAATAGGCAGGTTTGTTTAAGAGAGAACAGCTTTCGATTGAATGCATCAGCTTGTGATGTGAGAATAAAATTAAATGTAAACAAAGTGCAGGAACAGGAAGAGGAAACAGGACACAAAGCCTTGAAAGTCATTAACTGCAGTGACAGAAATCAGAACAGGCAATCATCTGAACACGTTATAAGGGGACGCCAGTCAATTAGCACTGATTGTGTTTAAAATATTCCTGTATTAGCTATGGCATAATCATATTACTTTTTGAGTTAGTCTGTCTGCATCCATCACAGATGGAAATGGGGGGAGAGGATTATAAAGAAGGGTCTCCATCGTCAGAGTCCATGTTGAGATTAAAATGGCTAATACAGTAATTAAAGTTAATGCAGCCCTCGCTCAGATGTCGGAGATGCACTGTCTGTGTGCCAACGCAAAGCACTTGAGCACATCAAAGCTAATCTCAATGGGCACTCCCAAGGGAATGAAGACATACCAAGGTGGGCATGAGGGGGAAACAAAACGCAACACTGCCACCTAGTGGAACATAGAATAAAACCAGCTTGTGCCCAGTTTACTTGATATTTAATTGAAATAGGGACATTAACATAACACATTTAAATACAAGGAACAAGTTTAGGGTTTGTGAAAATCTATACCACTGACAAACAAAAATTGTTTCATTAGTATTTCATATATTACCTTACAAACAACCAGCAATGCAGGGAGACTCTCATTAATGCTCAGTGCAAAACATCCAGCTGGAAAAAACCCTTATAGGCTGCTATACAATAAAATGGATACATGAATCTTTTTTATCTTCCGAATTCATCCCCGTCATGTTGAACCTCCTGTGAACCACTGGCCATGATAAGAGACCAGCGGCTGTGATCCTGTCCTAAAACCTCACTGAGGTGTTTGGCTGCTGTTTTAAAAGACAGGAGGCCAACTAGAGTGCCACCTACAGGCCTCAGGTGAGAAAGCACTCTGTAAACAACAGAATGGACATCAATAAAAATCTACTTATACAGGGTGATCTCCCAGAGTTGTCTAATACTGAGTTGTCTAATACTATATAATGCAATATAATATATACATATCTTCATACAACCAAAAAGCCTTCTTATGTTCCAAATGTCACAGTGAATGTCATGGTGATTAGATGAGTGTGTGTGTGTGTGTGTGTGTGTGTGTGTGTGTGTGCGTACGTGCATGCATGCGGGTGTGTGTGTGTGTGTGTGTGTGCGTACGTGCGTGCATGCGTGTGTGTGTGTGTGTGTGTGCGTACGTGCATGCATGCGGGTGTGTGTGTGTGTGTGTGTGTGTGTGTGTGTGTGTGTGTGTGTGTGTGTGTGTGTGTGTGTGCGTACGTGCGTGCATGCATGTGTGTGTGTGTGTGCGGGTGTGCGTGCATGCGTGTGTGTGTGTGTGTGTGTGTGCGTGTGTGTGTGTGCGTGTGTGTGTGTGTGTGTGTGTGTGTGTGTGTGTGTGTGTGCGTACGTGCGTGCATGCATGTGTGTGTGTGTGTGCGTATGTCTCACTTACTCCTCGTGGTGCCATTTTCGTCTCCCCCCTCATCCTCGTCGCTGTTGATCACCATGGTGCCCAGGTTGGACTCCAGCGTGGCGTCACCATGTTCCATCACCGTCCGTCCCCCTTCACTGGCCGTGCCCGTCGAAACCGCCGGTGAGGTCCGCACGGTGCTACTGCTGCTACTGCTGTCCAGGCCCGTCTTCACCATGGTGTGGGCATCCACCTCCACCTCCTCCTCCTGAGAAGACCAAACACAGAGGAGGAGAGGAGGAGAGGAGGAGAGGAGGGCTGTCATACCTGTCTACAGGACATACAGTCCTGTGCAAAGGTTTTAGGAATTTATCTTAATGCATTCTTATCTAGCGTCTGAATTAGTGTGCCAGATTTAGGTTTAGTACACTGTATGTCACTAGTAATTAATAAGTAAAAGCTACTGTATTCATATTATCAATTTGAAATGAAAATCACTTTACATCATTGTTTAAATCTTTTGCACAGCAATGTACCTTCAAGGACATAAAAGACGTACGGATGGTTCATGGAGGTAAAATCACTGGAGTTTCCATATGGAGGGTTTTATGTTATGCTTTCTGTGCATATTTACATTTGCCAGACCAAATATAGATGCCATTTATAAACAAATCTAAGGAGTACATTAAAGTTGCAACGTTAGCCTCTACTGCTACACATAACCATACACACTGGCACACATGTATCAATTAAAGGCGCAGTCAGCTATTTCAAACCCATACATTTTTTTTTTCACATTCCACAATCATTTCCTCACAATCTGTTAGCGGCCCATTCCGTGAGTACACTGTACATAAAAGCGGGCTCTGTGGGTAACCCAGGCTCTGAAAACTAGACACAAACAATGTGAGGGCAGCCTGCCCCCCAAACCCTGTGTGGAGTTTCTCTAGGAGTGCTAAAGGTAGGAGTGAGCTACCTCTCTGGTATGTAAACATAAACAAACGTGACTTTCCGAGCAATCGCTGACTGCACCTTTAAGATAAATACAATAAAAGCAAATAAATAAGAGAATAATTTTAACATTCCATAAACATAAACATTCCAAGTACATGTTGAACAGCATATTGTCACACTCCCCTAGAACACCATCTGTGTGTGTGTGTGTGTAGTCATGTTATTACAGTTACCCTGCCACTGAACATAAAGTGTGACCCAACAGCTTTTGTTCCCAACAGTGAGTGGCAATTGGGTTTTAAAAAACACCCTGAAGTCTGTTTCTCTGTTTCTGCTCTCAGACGCGGTCACGGTGAGAAGTGCCTGCGGTCAGGATAGCACACACACACACACACACACACACACACACACACACACACACACACACACACACACACACACACACACACACACACACACAGGGCGGGAGAGTGTGTTTGGAGCAGCCGAGGAGAGGACATGCTCCCTGAGTCGTCGGTCTGTGCAAACATTGCCTCAACGCTTTTCCATGATTCCCTGTCTTTCGGAGACAGCCAAGTGGGGACAGGGGGATGAGGTCTTCCATAACACTTTTAGTTCATGAAATAATATCCCTCAAATGTTCCCGTCTGTTTGTGTGTGTGTGTGTGTCTGTGTGTGTGTGTGTGTGTGTGTGTGTGTGTGTGTCTGAGTCTGACTGTCTGACCGTACATGCGTCTGTGTGTGCATTTTGTGTCTATGAGTATGTTTGTGTGTACGTGTTTGTCTGGGTCTGTGGTTGGTTGTGAGCTCTCCAGGGAGATGCCTGAATCGCTGCACTCAATGAGTCGCAGCTCTGCCCTGTACATGACATCTTCACACACACACAGAGACAGAGAGAGAGAGAGAGAGACAGAGAGAAAGAGAGAGAGAGAGAGAGAGAGAGAGAGAGAAGGGGCGGCTGTGTTGTGGCCAGCTTCACACTGACGCTGACTGCTTGCCCATGTGTCCATGACATCAATCTCATGTCTGCCTCAAAAATTATTGTTCAGGAATCCCCTTCTGACCTTCACATGCCCTTCCCCGCTCCCTCTCTCTCTCTCTCTCTCTCTCTCTCTCTCTCTCTCTCTCTCTCTCTCTTCCCCTCTCTCCCGTTCTCCTCTTCTATCCCTCATTCTCTTTCTCTGAGTTTTGAAGACTGTCTTCTGATCTCTCTCTAACGACCTCCATTTCTCCTCTGTGCTTCCCTCCACACATTTTCCTAATGAGAAGTGTACACTGGAGAGAAAGTGGCTGCTGATTGATTAGCGGCCTTTTTGGTCTCTCTCTCTCTCTCTCTCTCTCTCTCTCACACACACACACACACACACACACACACACACACACACACACACAAGACCACACACACACACACACACTGGCTTTAATGTGGCAAGCCACTGTGCCAAAGCCCACGCCCAGCATGCCTGGCGCACTCAGACACTGGCGTCACCCCCCAACGTTAAGCGCCAGTGGAGATGGGTGATAGATGGATGGATGGATGGATGAATGGATGGATGGATGAATGGATGGATGATAGTTGGGCGCATTAGTGCAAATGTCTGCCCCCGAGCAGGGGCCGCCGCCTAATCAAGATGTCCTCTGAAGGAGACCGGGCAATCCATCTTGGGCTGGGCACGAAATGTGTCTGCCATGCCAGGAGGAGGAAGAGGGGCATATGTATGCGTGCGAGTGCATGTGACTGTGTGTGTGTGTGTGTGTGTGTGTGTGTGTGTGCGCGTGTTTAGGGGAAAAGTATTTGAAAAGCTTGGATGAGACTTCAAACACAACTAGATGGAGAGGAAAATGGGAAAAAGAGTGAGATAAAAAAGTGTGAAGGAATGATAAAAAGGGCAAGATAGATGGAGTGAAAGAGAGAGACAGACAGACGTAGGGAAGGGAAGAAACAGGAGAGCGTGGTGCTGGTGGTGGCTCAGTTTAAACAGAAGAGGACATGGACGAGTGACAACGAGACGACAGCCATCGTGCCAACACACACAGCGGCCGTGACAGAGGAGACGCGCGGCTGATTGTTGACATTTCACAAATGAACCCCTCCAGTGCGATCAGTGTGTGTGTGTGTGTGTGTGTGTGTGTGTGTGTCTGTGTGTGTGTGTGTGTGTGTGTGTGTGTGTGTGTGTGTGTGTGTGTGTGTGTGTGTGTGTGTGTGTGTGTACGCACAGGGCAGGTCTATGCTGCCATGGCAACATACTGTATATATGAGATATCAGTGTTAAAATGGGGCTTTGCATTAGATCACAGGTGGAGTAGACTCCCCAGCACTGGCATGGGTGTTGTGTGGCGTGGCGTGACCTTGAGGGGGTGCTAAATGGCCTCTGTCGTCCATGGCCACCACCCTAACCCCTCCCCCCCCCTAGACGTGGCCCAGTTAAATCCCCTCATCCTCCATGTGAGGGAAAGAGAAACAGGAGGAGGAGATGCGGCTCATCGACCCCAACAGCAGCAGCAACCACCCGGTCTGGGGGTCTAGGGCTCTGGGGTCTGGGGTGTGTGTGGAGAGACAGTGGGAGATAGAGAGAGAGATTAAAGGAAAGAGAGATAGAGAGAGAGATTAAAGGAAAGAGGAATAAAGTGATAGAGTAAAAAGAGAGGGAAAGGTGCAAGAGCCTTAATTAGAGAGGGGAGCTGAGACAGAAAGAGACGACTGCTGCGAGAGAGATACTGTCAAAAAGACGGAGAGAGAGCGAGAGAGAGAGAGAAAGAGAGAGAGAGGCGATGATACAGGCCACTGAGAGACTGACAGAGAAAATTGTGCAAGAGAGGGGGTGTAGGGGAGGAAGCGACAGACAGAGGAGTATGGCCAGTGAAACACTCCCAGCTGCACACAGTTATGCCGGGAAACAGAACATGTTGCTGTTCCCTCCACCATCGACCACATAGCTCAGACAACCTCCCACACCACTAATTCACTGCAGCTAGTCAGTCACCCCCACACTACTACTATCACTTATGGTCCACTTCCTCCTCTCTTCCAGGGAAGAGTGGACATGAAAGACAGCCGGGACTGCGACGCAAGAGCTACAGACGTGACGTAAATTCTCCTGGCCTCTGCCGGCCTATGAGTAATGCCTCAAACATGCCCCGAGTCTGTCCAGCATTTGGGAGGCACTGGGTTGGTGCAGAGTTTACCGGTCAATTCTGTAGAACTCTTCCAGTGTTTCCTCACTCTGAACCACAGGGGTGTGTGTGTGGGTGTGTGAGTGTGTGTGTGTGTGTGTGTGTGTGGGGGGGGGGGGTGCGGAGGTTGGACCGGGGTCAGTTTCAGCCTGTTACACGGTTACTGGGAGGCGAAGCCCTGAGAGGGAAACTGCCTCAGAGCCTTGCAGCTCCACCGTACAGACATAGGTGGAGGAGGCAGCAGTTAGGGTTTCTCCACACAAACAATCTACTGTTCTGTGCAATCTAGCGATGGCCCTGCTGGGATACGAATTCAATTAGGCCCAGCAACACTGCTCTGTGATTATGCTTTCAGGTTCCCCCAACCCCCCCTTTTTCCCTTCCAGAGGTTTAAAAAGGAAACATTTCATGCTAGAACAGTCCAAACTACGTCCACGCATCCTCCTCACCGATCCTATCGCATTAGGACGCCTGGGCAGCGATTCGAACTGGCAAAAGAGGAAACCAGCTCCATATTGTCCCTAATTGGCCATTTCCAGAGGATGCTTTGGTTTGTGAAAGCCACTTCCAGGGTAGCCACCCCCTCCTCCTTCAGGAACTCACTCCCCCCCCCCCCCCCCCAGCCCCCCGAATCCCCCAAACATTCATGGTTTTCCTCTTTCCCATCTCCTGAAACACGCCGCCGCTCCATATGCACCTTGAGGAGGCCGGGACTTGATTGGCCTGTCCCCACTGGCATGCACTGATTGCAGGAGACACACTGGCCACACTGCAGCAGAAGGTGGTGGAGGAGGAGGGGTGCTGTGCTTTACATTGCTGAGGTGAAACCCAACAGGCTGCTGTATGGCCAGGACATCAGAGCTTTGCTAACCTAAACCATGTATGGGGCCCAAACTAGGGCTCCGTTACCCCTTCCATTCGAGCTTGTTGATTATCTGTCACCTCCAAAATGTCACTTGCCACTGGCAGCCTGTTTCCCTCTCGCATGCAGATTACAAGATAAGTGACGGCAGGCAATGACGCACGTGACGTGCAGTGCCCTCGTGTCTTTCCCCCCCCCTGATTAATCGGCTGTTTAATTAGGAGGTGAGAAATTGCAATGCTTGTCCCAGACAGGGCACTATTTCCGACGCAGAATGCTAGATAATCGCCGTGTCTGTCTTAAGTGTCGACTACCATTGAATTAGGCAAAGGGTCAGTCACACTATCAAAGTCATTATACAGCGACCTTGAGTTTGAGAAAGGCGCTATATAAATAGAACATATTATTTTTAATTGTTTAAAGGAGCCATGTGTGGATGGAATACACACTGACAGGAGTGGCAGAAACTACATACACATCCATACAGTCTACAACTTTAAAGGTATATTCATTGTAAAGAACTTTAAAGGTATATTCATTGTAAAGAACTTTAAAGGTATATTCATTGTAAAGAACTTTAAAGGTATATTCATTGTAAAGAACTTTAAAGGTATATTCATTGTAAAGAACTGTTTCCTTGGGTTATTTGAATAAGGGTAGCTGATGGCCTCTGGCCCAGAGAGGGGGAGAGACTGAGGGGGTTAGTCTCGGTCTGGCCCTGTCACAGCCACTGGTGCAGGGAGTCAGACAGGAGACTGGGGTTTATAAAGCCCTGGAGCTCTGCTGGAATCACATTAACCTGGGCTCTGAATACGAACATGCAAACACACACACACACACACACACACACACACACACACACACACACCTCTGAAAACCTTATTGAAAACACACCTTTCAGTTTTACACCTTCAACAGACTTCTAGAGTCACACACACACACACACACACACACACACACACACACACACACACACACACTTGGAGGCACACAAACATAGCTTGGTGACATGGGACCAGGCCATTAAGTGCCTACAGATTGCAATCTCATGCCTGGCTATTGGGTTTCTAGCTGCAGGTACTGCACTGATGTGTATCAAACATGATGTAAATGTCAGCTTACCAGCAGAGCTTAAGTGTGGACGACATTGTTCCAAGGAGCCAAACAATGGCCTATTCACAGCACTCCAAATGCAACGGCTGGCGTGTAACCTGGTACGGCCACAGACCTCCGCAGGGCGCGAGGAACACACTCTGAAGCCAGCAGAGCCCATTTCAACACAGCTGACTCCCGCCACACCATACCCCATAGACACCTCGGCAGGTGATGACAACTGGCAGTCCAGTGCCATTGCCCGAGGGTCAAGTGTCTGCGGACCAGAGGTCAAGGAGGCCAGGTAATTGCTCCCCAGTGTATCTATTCCACAAGTCAAAACACTGTGTGAAACCATGCAACAAGCTCAACTCCAGCACAAGGCTGGTGTGCTCAGTGTGCAAGCTTCTCAGGCTGCTGTGAAAGGTATCAGGTGTTAAGGTATCGAAAGGTGAAAACAACAATGTTTTAGAAAATGTAAAATCTGTAGTTTAAATTTTCATGGTTTTTAAAACAATTTTTGACACAATTCAGCCGAGAGAAATGATCAGGCATTCAATCGCAAGACTGGAACAAGGTGTAAATGTATTAACATCTGCTCTTGACAAAAAAAGTCATATGTGAATATCTGTGAGGGCATTCATGCAGGACATTCCTGCAGTGAGCAGGCCTCTTGCCTTCAGGACACTTTGCAATGAAACACACTGAGGGCACGCTGACTCGTACCATGCATCAGTTAATAAACACTTATAAACGTTATTTATTTGACAGAGTTTATTCCTACATAATTATAGCCTGGTTAGCACACAGACTTTTTCACTAGTAATTGAGAGTGGGTCTGGAAAAGGTTCATTGACTTACAGCAGGGGTGTAACTAGCAGTGAAATTAAACTTAAATCGGTGCATTATACTCTTACCAAATCGTTTCAGAAGTGTAGCAATTTACTCAATTCCAAAGAAATACACACCCATGCCGGATAAGCAATTGTATTTGCACGCCCGGGACATTGGAAATGGGCTTCAATGGTCTCTTGGCCAGACGGAGCAAATCCCAAATTTGCTGAAATATCATATAGATATTCCCAGGCTAACATAATTAATGAGAACAGGTACATTTTATAATAATACAAAAATATGATATTAGCTCTTTGCTGTAAGGATAGTTTAAAACAAGGAATAGTACTCTAAATTGTAAATTTTTCATCAATGTTGCTGGACATCCACAGAACCAATTCCATGTGTTCTGATTTGATGATCATGGCAATTTGCCTACTGGTAATTCAAATCAGAAGATTGTTGCCCAATATGAATAGGAATGTGCCAGAATCTCAGGAACTCAGGAACATTGCTCAGCAAACTTGCTCAAAATGTTGCCTCAGGAGCTCTGGTGCGTGATACACAAACTGGACTTCAGCACGGAAAATATTCCCAGGCCTGATTCTGTACGTCAAACATCAACTTGCACACACACACATGAATGCATACACACACACACACACACACACACACACACACACACAAACACACACACACACACACACAAACACACACACACACACACACACACACACACACACACACACACAAACACGAACACAAAAGAAGCACACACAGACAGGACAGAGACAGGCTCAAGTCAGGATATGGAGTCTAAATGGGGGACTTGAGAGCAAGGGGTAGTGAATAGTCCCCGACACACTTGCTCTCTCACACACACACACACACACACACACACACACACACACACACACACACACACACACACACACACACACCCACACACACACACAGAGGCCAGTAGGCTGTTGAGCCCGGGGATGGAGAGTCGTCTGGAGGCTCTGGTGAGAAAACACGAGCAGGTGGCCAATGGAAAGCAGGTGTCCGAGCCCAAGTCTGGGGACCCAATTGAATTAATGTGCGAAAACAAATGACTCCATCAGCATGTCTCGGCTGTGACAAGCCAGAGTCTCAGCCGCACTGGACCTGCGTCACCCGACACTGGCCAGGGATAACACCATCGCATATTGCCCCAAGGATTCATGGGAAAACACGCCAGGGGCACGGGTCAGAGGCAGAGAGGACAGTGCCTCGCCGTGATCTTATTAGAGAGAGGGGGTGGGTGGTAATCGAGCGCGCTCTCGCCTCCTGCTGAAACTGAGCTCACCCGTTTAAAAGCGGGCATTAGGACGGCTTTCGGGGTGACACATTGCCGAGATGTTTTGTCTAATTGAAGGAGACGGTAGTCAATACACATACATGAATGACAGGCACGGCGTAATGGCGTCTCCCATTTCAGGATTACTCTGATAATCACGGGGGCGGCCATTTCCAAGATCCACAGCGGCCTGGCACTGGACCGCAGGGCCCCGAGCATGGACACCGAGCAGGCTCGAAGCCTTACAGCCCCAAACGCTTGCAGAAAGGCCTCTTCTTGGCCTCCGCAGTGTGAGAATGATCGGCGAGAGCGGTAAAAAAAAACGACAAAGTCAATCTGCGGGAAAATGGACAAGCGCACCTTTTGTTTCGCCAGAGACAGGCATTTGACAAATGCTTCAAGCAAAAGCTGGAAGGGAAAAGTGGACCCTCCGCAGGACGTGTGTGAGTTGTGTGTGAGTGTATGTGTGTGTGTGTGTGTGTGTGTGTGTGTGTGTGTGTGTGTGTGTGTGTGCTTGTAGGTATGTGTGAGCAGAAGTCAATTTCACCCGTGGGGGTCTCATGGATAAATGATCAGAGGAGCGGTGCTGGAGCAGGCTCACGTCCGTGTGAGCCAGAGCATTAAAGCCATGTAAATCCTGGGGGGAGAGTTGAGATGAGGTGGTTCTGTGTTCTGCAGTAGGTCTGTAACCTGCACCCCCCTCCCCTCCCCTCCAACTCCCCAGCAGCAAAGCTGCCCTCGTCCTCCCCGAATACCATTTACATAAATAGGCAGCTCACCGCCACCGGGACCCACGTCGGACAGCTATATTTACACTTGTTGCTGGTCCGTCACCAGGCAACCGAGGGTTTTCCTCTTTGTGATGCCAGAGAGCAACCAACAATCCCTTCCATAAAATGACCCTCCCCCCAACCCCCACAACACCAACCCTCCCTACCCCAAAAAAACATCTCATCCCAAACAAGCCGCTCACCAAACCTCATCAGACTATCATTATCCCCCCTCCCCACTTCCCCGATCCCCACTTCTCCATCCCCTCTCAGCTGCCTGACCTCCCGCTCACCCCTAGCGTGGGTGGGAGTGGACGAGGAGGCGGGGGTGGGGGGGGCATTCTTCATAAACTACATGGGTGTGTAGAGTGGAGGGAGGGGGGGGGGGTAAGGGCAGTGCATCAGCAGCGCAGTGCAGTACGGTGCGGTGCGGTGCGGAGATGAGATGAGATGAGAGCTGTGATCGAGGGATTAGCTTCCCGCTGCCTCCACACTCTGGCCTCTCTAATGAGGAAATACACCAGGAATGGCCACAGCAGCTATCCAAACACCCGTGCCAATCTACTGAGACCTCGAGTGTGAAGGGGAGATAGAGATAGAGGTGGCGCGTTGAGCTGTGTGTGTGTGTGTGTGTGAGAGCTGTGTGTGTGTGTGTGCTTGTGTGTGTGCGTGTACGCAAGCGGGTTGACGGTGGAAGGCTGGGTCGGCCACATTCTCCACAGGCCACAGACACTGGGAAAAGGGCAGACGTCTGACCCTTTCACAGAGAGATAGAAGTGGTGCATGCACCTGTGTGTGCGCGCGCGCGCGCGTGTGTGTGTCTGTGTCTGTGTCTGTGTGTGTGTGTGTGTGTGTGTGTGTGTGTGTGTGTGTGTGTGTGTGTGTGTGTGTGTGTGTGTGTGTGTGTGTGTGTGTGTGTGTGTGTGTGTGTGTGTGTGTGTGTGTGTGTGCGCGCGCTGAGGGTGGTTGGCAGGGTAGACCAGAGGTACACATCTCTCTGCACCCCTATTTATTCTCTCTCTCTCTTTCTCTCTCTCTCTCTCTCTCTCTCTCCTACATGTCCGTTCCTTCTCTGCTTGGATCTCTGCACTACTCTACTCTACAGCCAGATGCAGGAGGCCTGTTGGTTATCGACTCTGATAGCATTATCTGGGAGCAAACAGGAGAATCAGTGGACAAGGAGGAGTGTGTGTGTGTGTGTGTGTGTGTGTGTGTGTGTGTGTGTGTGTGTGTGTGTGTGTGTGTGTGTGTGATAGAGAGAGAGGAGGGGGGCAGGAAACTCTGAGTGGCTATGGTGGAATGTGGCCACTGTGTTACGTACATAGGCTGGAACTCAGCCCTCTCTTTTAGGCCACTCAGAAAGTGAGTGAGTGAGTAAATGTGTGCATGTGTGTGTGTGTGTGTGTGTGTGTGTGTGTGTGTGTGTGTGTGTGTGTGTGTGTGTGTGTGTGTGTGTGTGTGTGTGTGTGTGTGTGTGTTCGTATGTGTGTCTGTGTGCATGAATGGAGTCAGCCACTTCCAAAACTAAAGGTCCCTGTGGTGCAATTCGGCAGAAGCCTGAAGCTCTCAATCTCAAGTTGTTGTTGTGTTTGTGCATGAGTGTGGGCATGTGTGTGTGTGTGTGTGTGTGTGTGTGTGTGTGTGTGTGTGTGTGTGTGTGTGTGTGTGTGTGTGTGTGTGTGTGTGTGTGAAAGAGAGAGAGAGTATATAACAGCAAAGTAACTTTTCTGTTACACTGATGCATGTAAAACATCTACAGGCTACAGGCTACAAATGGATAAATAAGGAAACAAGAAAAGTGATTGCATTTTTTGCAGATTTGTATCCGATTACATCACTTTAAACTATCACTGTAAGAGTTACAGGCGAGCAAAAGAACATTCATTTGTTCAGCCCACTGATATCTTTCACTAAATCTCAGAAAAATGTCTTTTGAGATCACCTCGTTTCCCACCGCCCCTTACACCCCAAACCTCCCCCCACACTCTCCCACTGACTGTCATGTTGTCAGCACTCAGATTGGCTAGAATTAGCTACACTGCGAAAGGTCATGGAACATACTCAAGCTTAATTGTAAGTCATGTTGAATGAAAGCGTCTGCCAAAAGAATGTGAAGTGTCATTTGTAAAGGCGTGTGTATAAATTGGAAAAATCTTCAAAAAGTTTGAGCGAATGTCACGCAATGCATTCGAATATATATTCGAGCCTATACAAGAAATGTGGCCTTGAGCCCCGGTAGCACTTAGCGAGCGCGTGCAGAGCAGCGGCCTTACAGAGTTCTCCTCGTCCTCGTCCTCCTCCTCCTGCCTCTTGGCCTTGGCCTCCACGGCCTCCACAATCAGCTCCCTCAGGGTGGCCACGGGCTTGGCATTCTTAATGAAGGAGTGCTAGAGAGGGAGAGAGAGAGAGAGAGAGAGAGAGAGAGAAAGAGAGGGAGAGAGATGGAGGGTGGACATTATGGATGGATAGATTGAGAGAAAGTGAAAAAGATGAGGGATTCATTTTATCATTCGGACTAAAATTGATCCTGCATGACAGCCCCAAACAAATAGGCCCTTATGAGCTGTGACTCTGCCCTAGGATTCTTCCTTTCTTTTCTTTCTCTTCCTTGAGTTTTTCATTGTCCCTGTCGCCTTAGTCCTCACTCTGTAGGGGGTTCAAGTTCAAGTTCAACTTGAGCTGTGTAAAATGTCCATTAAAATTCATATTTTATGGCACTATATGAATAAAATTGAACTGATTTAGATGAAGTTAGTGCTTTTGTCTATGTATGCTGTATGTTCGTACCCTGTTCAAATGTTTTGCTTTGGAAACAAACTGGCTGTCAAGTAAAGCCAATAAAGCTCATTGAATTGGGCGAATACAACTGAACTGAGGGAAAGAGAGACGGAGAGAACCGTTTCAATGAATAATGGCCTTCCTGTCCTGATATAAATCAGCTCATTGCCTCGAGTATTTGTCTTTCCTTCTCTTTCGCTCCTGCGGTGTCCATTTCCCTCTCTCTCTTTCACCACGGCAGGATAAATGGTAGCAGCCTGAGCAAAAAAAGAATAAGACCTACTGATGGAAAACAACTGAAGACAAATTGGTCGAATTGTTGAGAGTAAATTGCATGTAAAACTCCTATTGGGATTCCCTTTCCCTGCCAGGGCTCTGTGTGCAGTGTAGGTCGATGGAGGCCAGCGTATACGCTAAAGACGAACCCAGTCCACCTTGTAAAGTTCTTTAATACCCCGATGCCTGCAGGAATGAAATTTTCGGCTTTGGTCGACAGTGATGCGTTTGGCCGTGTCTTGGCAAAACCGGTCGCATCTTAAAATACGTCCCCTGTCATTGTGGCGAACGCGCGCCAGGAAAGCATTACGAAATGTAAACGCCGGTCCTGCACAGCGTGAGAGCTACTGCTTTTCAGCGGTCCTGACAGCCGCGCCGGCCACAGCGGACGGGTGTGTGTTGTGTGTTTCGCTCGCTCTCTCTCTCTCTCTCTCTCTCGGCCCCGCGAAAATCCCCCCCGATGACAGTTTAGGAGCCGCGCGGGTCATCCATCTAAAGCGGAGCGGCGCTCTTGCCTCTCGGCCCCGGCCTGCAGCGAGGGATGCAGGTAGTTAAAAAGCAGTTGAGCGCTGAGCGCCGCAATGGAGTGGAACTGAGAAGCCGCGCTGCTGCAAGCTCGCTCCGGTGTGCCGCGCTCCAACGAGAACGAGAGCGAAAGATGAAGAAGAAAAGGAAAATCACACCCGCCTCAGCGGGCCTTTAATCATGGGACTCCCATCAGAGCCGTGGCAGGAGTCGAGCTTCATTTGCTTCAATTAGTGGGGCCATGGAAATGTGACCGCCCACCCAATGCATGCGGGGACGCACATACCACACGAGGGGGGTTGAGGGTTAGGGGTGTGGGGGGGGAGGGGTGGGGTGGGGGGGGGGGGGGGGCATGGGGGGCGAAACGTAAACAGCGCAACACGCTGACTGCCACGCAAGATTAGTTCCTCGCCCTGATTTACCCTAACCCTTCGCATTCTTCGCTTTCCTTTTTGAAGATCAATTCACCCCGGCTATCAAAAGCTGATCGAGTTTGCCAGAGTAGGGTAATTAATTTATTCATCTAATCAGCATTATCAACAAACACTCTGAACAACGCTATCAGCAGCCATTCTTAACGTGGAGATTAAACAAAACAAAAAAAAACGATTTCCACTGTGACTTTCCACCAGCACACGAGGCATCCTGCCTGTCTGCAAATTGAACATGAACGTGACCTTTCCGGGAGTTCGCCCTTCATCGACGGCCAAGCTCAATACCCCGCACAGCGGCCGCCGTACTGGACCGAGCGCAGGCATGAAATATGACGGCTCACGACTGGAGCGAACATGTCCTTCAGATCGGCTGGACGCTCGGGGGACTGATATCTGAGTGTGTGCGGTATCTGACCGGGTGTGCTGGGCAAGCACATCAGCGCCTGCCATGGAAGGTGTTTTCGTTGGAAGGGTGGACGCGGGGTATTTATGGTGGGCCAGGGGGAACAGCTAGGAAAATAAATTGGTTTGTTTTTGTAGCTTTCTGCGTTATTGAGTTCAACAAATGTGATCCGACCGAGACGCCCGCTGTCAGGAGGACAAGGGATCTTCTGGTGAAAAGCTGTTTCAACCTCACTACGTGAAAACACACACACATACGCGTGCATGCATACTGTTCACAAATGCATATACACTGACACCTCCACAAGTGATATACAGGGTTATAAACCCTTTCCCACACTCACACACACACACACACACACACGTTTGGACATACAACGCAAGTACACAGCTGATCAAACACATGCACACACTTCTTCACAATCGCACACGTTCTTCACGTCTTCAGGCACTGGAATAAACACTTGTCTTTTACTGTTTCTCTGTCAATCTCTCTCCCTCTTTGTACTTCTCCCTCTCTCTCTTACACACACACACATCCATGCTTACATACCCACCCCCCCACAAACACACACACACCTGTAGGAGTTGTGTGGCGGTGGCCCTCTGCTCTGGGTTCTTCACAAGGCATTTCTTGACGAAATCGGTGAACTGGTCCGACCACGCCTCAGGCTTCCGGAAGGTTGGCGGGGGGTTAGTGGGGATCATGAAGATGGCCTGGAGTTAAGAAAACACACAACTGAGCAGAGGGCAAATCACTGAAACAATACAGAGAGAGGGGGGGGGGGAGAGAGAGAGAGAGAGAGAGAGAGAGAAGAAAATAGACAGACAGAGAGAAGTTCTGCGTATGGAGAAATGGGTACAAGAGAAATGGTCAGCGGAGAAAATAAAATGAAAAGAAAAAAAGACCCGAATCAGCGAGAAATCAGAGGCGCCGCAGCCTCCGGTGAAGGCGAATAAACACATCCTCCTGGACGCATGCGGCCCTATCGGACTGTAAATCTGGACGCAAGAGGCCCTATCGGACTGTAAATCTGGCGAACAAATTTTGGGAGGCCTTCTAGGATTTCTACCATGACAGAGGGCCAGGAAGTGGGCCCATCTGCTACCAATGGAGCCCCTCTGCAGCGCTGCTGGACCTCTGAGGAGAGGGGAACAGGGTCCATCACACCACACACTGGGACAGCACAGGGACTCTCTCTCTCTCACGAACACACACACATTACACACACACACACACACACACACACACATACACACACACACACACACACACACACACACACACACACATATAGAGTCTATCTATATCTCTGTGCAGTGATTTTCTCTGTTCACTCTCCAGCTATGGGTTCAGGGCTGGAGCGCTGTGTAGTATTGTGAGGTGGTACCACATGTAGCACTCACCACTCTGTTTGTTTAGTTTGCCTGACACTAGTGATACCCTTAACTCAAAATCTCCTGGCTTTAACCTATGCCCCCTCTCTTTCTCTCGCTTTCTCCCTCCCTCTCCTCCCCTCTCTCTCTCTTCCCTTCCTTATGTACATGTCTGTCCTTCCCTCTATCTCAATAAAACACTCTTCTCTTTCCCTGTCAGGTCTCTCCTGGGGCTAAATATGAGCCCAGACGCCTTAAAAAAAGAGAAAAAAACAGGAAAGAAAAAACAGCTTCAGCAGCTCAGGAACCTAGGAGGAGATAAAAGCCGTGAAATTCAGTTACACAGTTGGCCTGCGCCCAGCTCTGTGGCGAGGGCTACTTCCACTATGGCACAGGATATTCACTGAGCTTCACATCCCAGGCCAAATTAAAACCACCAGCCGCTCGCTCTGGGGACCTTATCAGAGCAGCTTTCCCAGAGTCCCAGCATGGACAGGGAGCTTTAAAGACACACAGCGGACATTGTGGAGGGGAGGGAAGGATTGGTGTGTGTGTGTGTGTGTGTGTGTGTGTGTGTGTGTGTGTGTGTGTGTGTGTGTGTGTGTGTGTTTGTATGTGTTTGTATGTGTTTGTATGTGTGTGTGTGTGTGTGTCTGTGTGTGTGTGTTTAGGGCAGGGGTCTCAAACACCCGGCCCGCGGGCCAAATCCGGCCCGCGTCCGGCCCAATTCCGGCCCGCGACGCATGTCAAAATAATAATGTAATCCGGCCCTTGAGACTTTTTATTGTGACAAACAACGATACTGATTAAAATAGACGATAGTTCCAAGTACGGTGACAAATCTCATTTGTACTCTGCTCCACTATGTGCTAGACATCCAGAGCTTCATTCAAACCCAAAATCGCTGCGCAAAGTTTTCAGGAAATTCTTGTATTACACGCGAGAAACACAAAGACGTGTATTTGTAATGACGCGGAAGCGATGCAGGCCATAGTGTTGCATAAGTTGAAGCAGAAATTAAGCAGAAATAGGCCTACACCAAATGTTGAAAAACGTTTACGTGTGATAGATAGGCTATGTTATTCACCTATTCTAAATCTGAAGGAGAATATCCTTTTGGAGATTATGATCGATCGTCTAGGCTATTGAATGGAGGTGCGTCTGCGTGTATACGACGGTGTCCACTAAGCATACCATGCTTATTTCGACCCTCTGCCCAACATAACTTGGAGGTTGCAGTGGTAATCGTGATGATAGTGTCCGTAATGGACGTGGTAGAGACAGCAGGGCTAGTAGAAATAGGGCTCTAAACTACAAAGTCACCCGCAATATGATTACCCGCGATAGGAACTCATTTAACCAGAATACTTTATTGTAGGCCTTGTGGTTTAGAAACCATATACATCTTAGGTGTTGGTATACATCTTAGGTGTTTTCCTGTTAATTTGTTATGTGGGTAATATGAAAAAAGTAAAGTAAACCTGCTCAAATATGTTCATCCAGTATTTATTGAAAGGTGCATAATTTGAGGTGCTTGCCATCCAGTGGCAAATTAGATGGGTAAATTTACCCCCTTCATAAACTTTTGTTTTACTCAAAGATTTTTACATTTACAGTAGGACTTTATCTCTGACCACTTTCAAGCCATGGCCTTTTGAAATTTTGATATAAAAATCCAATAGTGTTGCTTTCTTAACCCTGACGCCTATAGTTTGCCAGGTTTGGTGTGAAACACACACATACCTGTTTTTATGCTTTTCATTTGTTTTATAATTTGTATTAATATTTATTTTATCATTATTTTATTTATAAGCTAAGGTTGCTAGCACAGGTGTCTAAAACTAGATAAAAACACGTGCACTTTCTGTTTGCAGTTTTGTGTGGTATTTGAAAAAAAGAACATTGCATTTTCAGAAATAGCCGGCCCTCCAATCAGATGACGTTGGCAGAATTGGCCCCCAGCTCATTTGAGTTTGAGACCCCTGGTTTAGGGGCTGTAATCATCCACTGCAAATAATCATAAACTAACTTGTTTTATAGACGGACAAGTTTTGATATGATTTGATATGATTTGTGGTATTTAATGAGGCAACTCAGCTTTTGTTTGCTCGCATTCAAATCATCATTATTCATATAATCATTCATGAGTCATATTATATTATTCTCTCTAAACAATTAGATAAAACAGACTGATGCACTTATCATTGCTACAAACAAGACTGGATTCATTTCAATGGTATTTCCAAACAGTAATTTCTCAATAATTTTTCCAATTTCTCAAGTATCTCACCGGGGGTTGTGTGAGTCACTCCCTGCTGGGACAGAGGGCTACGTGCTGGGGCTAACACCCTGATCAGCTCACGCTGACCGCATCAGTCGAAGCCCGGTCATGGGAGCCACTGACCAACACTTCATCCCAAATATAGTTTCCGCTCAGGATCAATCTCCCGCCTGTCTCAGAATTCATCATCCTCTCAGCCTCCACTAGTAACCCTGCACTCACCACCCCACACCCCACCCTCCACACACCCCTCTCTCTCCCCCTTTCTATCTCTCTGTATCGCATTCTCTCTCTCTCTCTCTCTCTCTCTCTCTCTATGTGTTTACATATTGAGGGACTTTTTGAGCAGTGCTGCCGGCCAATGTGGCTAACCAATGCTGTCCGGGTATTTTTCCAATGACATTGGGTAACAATTAATTACCTGGGAAACTTGAATCATTAGGGGGCAACATGCGAGCACTTGGATTTGACCATGTGATTGTCCACCAAACGTAAGCTTATCTCCCTGTAGCTCTGCCTCTCATCTATATATATATATATATATGGCTCTCTCCCCGCTTTCTCTTTATCTCTCTTCATCACTCTCTCCCTCTCTCTCTATCTCACAGTATATCTCTCCCTCCTTCTCCCTCTATCTCACAGTATATCTCTCCCACTCCTTCTCTCTCTTTCTATTTCACTGTATCCCCCTCTCTGTATCTCTCTCCATGTGTGTGCATCCCACTCTCTCAGTACCTCTCTCTGCATCCCTGTATTCTCCATTTCTCTCTGCAATCCTGTCTATCTATTGCTCTCCTCTTCTAATATCCCCCTCTCTCTCTCTCTCTCTCTCTCTCTCTCTCTCTCTCTGTCTGTGAGTGGGGAGTTGGGTGTTGGCTCCCTTTTCCCGCTCCAGCAAATAAATGCTGTGGCCAACCTCAGACAGGACCCACGCCGGCCATATTTATCTACCTCAGCTTCGGAAAGAAAAACAGCCTCGGCCGGCGCAGGTGGCAGCTCGGCCACAGTCACCCACGGCAACCCAGCATCTCGACATCTGCAGGCTATTACCAGCCCAGCCCCCGGGGCCACAGGGGCAGAGCGCCATTTTATTCCCCCCCGTGGGGGAGAGGGTGGGGTGGGGGGGTTGGGCTTTGGGTGGCCTGGATGCGGCCACAAGACACGGGGCAAAGCCCCCCAAATCCCCGGGCCTTTTTCCAGTAGTCTCACCGACCACCTCCGAACAGTCCCTCCAACCACCGGCCCATCCCCCACGTGCCCTCCCATCCGTCCACAAGGAGAGAGAGAGAGAGAGAGAGAGAGAGAGAGAGAGAGCGTAGGAGGCCAGTGCCAGGAATAGCCGAGGCGTTTGAGACGAGTTAACTAATCAGCGCTCATTATAGCCGATGTCTAGCCAGAAGACAAACAAAGGATCACAGGAGGGCTCAGTGGCTGACACACTGCGACAACTGAACTGCAGTCCTGTTACTGAGGCCCAGCAGAGCGCTGCTCCTGCTCCTTACAGGCCCACAGAGAGAGAGAGAGAGAGAGAGAGAGAAGAAGAGAGGGAGAGAGAGAGAGAGAGAGAGAGAGAGAAGAAGAGAGGGAGAGAGGGAGAGAGAGGAAGAAAGAAAGAGAAAGAGAAAGACAAAGAGAGAAAGAGAGAGAGAGAGAAAGAGAGAGAGAGAGAGAGAGAGAGAGAGAGAGAGAGAGAGAGGGAAAGGACAGGGGTCACAGGTCCTTAGGAGCTCTCTCTGGCCACAATTCAACATGGACCCTCACACACTCATAATAACACAAACACAAAAACACACAGCCACTCACATATTCATATGCATATGGAAACCCTTTCACACACCAATAGTTACACACACTTTCACACAAAAGGAGAAATACACACAGATACAGTGCAAGTGAGTGTTTCTCTAAGCCTTAACCTGTTCACTGGCAATGATAATATGGATGGTGGAGGCACATTCATCATCATGCATCATTTATAGATCCTATTATTTTATGGATTAATATTCAACATTACAAATGTGTGAAATGTCTTGCCCTTTAATAAACTACACCACCCAAATCAATTTGCACTAATATCATCTCACAATGCCTTAATATGGAGCCACACCAACATTAACATTAACAAGCTCTTCAGTGTACCAAGCTGCACACCTCCACCCAGTTTCCTGAAAACCAGGCCAGTAGTTTTGCATTATCTTGCTCGCTGACAGACAAACAGCACAAAACCTATAACCTCCTTGGTGCAGGTGATTGAACTGTTATCAGGTTGATACAGCTGTTTCTTTAGTAGTAAGCACTGAACAGTAGGTTAAATGTTGTCAGATATTGCCTGTTAAGTTTGATGGATTGGCATGACTTATCTCCTATGAATCATATCTCACCCAACTGTGTACAATTCACACGCACTGATAATGGGAACTTTATGATAAGATGATGACACAAACACACACTTCCCCCTCATACCCTGCTGGTACCTTGTTTTAAAAATGCCCCAGTTGAAGCATGCTCTCTCTCTCTTTCTCTCTCTCTCTGTGTGTGTGTGTGCGTGTGTGTGTGTGTGTACGTTGTGGTGTGAGCCGAGGACAACAAGGACTACAAAAGGATGGCCTGCTGGACAGGACAGTGAGCTCTGCTCCCCGTACCCTTTGAGCGGAGTCTCTCCTCGGCCTTATCAGTGCAGATAATGCTGCAATACTAAATGAGCTGGTAGCTATCTGAGCGCAGATAAAAAGCACCAAGTAATGCCTTTATTATCCAACCTTTTGCCACTTCCAGACTTCAGGGTCGGTGAGAGAGCCCATAAAACCGATCTTCGTCCCTGAGAGGTGATAGGACAGATCTGCCCACAAACTGGGTGAGGGGGGTATGTATGTCCCCAAACCCCCCCACACACACACACATGATGCCAATACCCCATGCCACCAACCACCACGGCAACATAAGATGTGCCAATATCCCATCAACCCAACAATGCAAGTAAACACAGCACATCTGTTCTCTTCACAAACATAAGCATATCTGATCCCTTCCACTTTGGGCCTGTGATAGGCATCCGATTAGCACTGCTGATGAGCCATGAGGGCCTGTGGTATCTTAGCACATCTTGCAAGGCCAAGCATGGGAAAACATGGCTGGACGATGGGCACCTTATGGCTCCCCACACCCCCCCTCCTCCCCACCCCCCACCTTTATCGTCTGCCGAGACGCTGAGGCGGGGTCTGTAATCTGTAAGTACCCTGGCCCTGCTCTCTCTCTGTGTACAGACCCTATAGCGTAATGAACGAACTGCCCGCCGCTGCCGCCATCGCCACTCCAAGCGACCGCCACGGTGACGCCTGCTGATGCGGACTGGCGGCCACATGGCACCATGGGCTGATGGGAAAATCTGATAGGGACGGCCACCTTATCTTATCGCCGCCATCGCTGAGCACAGGGAGGATCTGCCCACAGGGGCAGATAAGGTGCGTTTTATGTCCCCCATGGCGCTCTTTGGCAAGGGATAATTACCCTCCACGCCCCGAGGAGCAGGGGACAAGATACACACACCACACTGGCTGCTTAGGGAACATGGAGGGGGGACAGAGGTGAGGGAGGGAGATGGGAATGTGTGTGTTTAGGGTTGGGTGTGCGTATGTGTGTGTGTGTGTGTGTGTGTGTGTGTGTGGAGGGGGGGGGGGGGGGTTAATTGGGGAAATAAACAGCGAAATCTTCACAAAACACAGCAACTAGACTCCTGTTGGGTGCATTATGCTCAGAGCTAAATGTTATTTGCATTGAGTTTTGATGGCTCCATGTGAAATGTGAGAGTTATTCTGGGAATGCATGTGCCTTTGATGATGCATTGGGAATTGTTTACAAAGGTGGATGGGATATAGTTCATTGCCTGCAGATGTCTTGTGGCATTCTCAACTTCAATTAGCAGATTATTATGTTACAACATGCTGTCACCGATCAAACACAATGAAAAAGAAAATATATTAGAGTAAATTACTGATTAAAAGTAAAATTACATAGTTTGATGGCCTAGTTTGATGTTTACAATTTCATCAATGAAGTGACTATAAAATAAGATCAAACATTAGGGGGCGCTGTAAACTGGTAGTGTGTCGCCTGCAGCACAAAGCAATAAAAATGGATTGCAGCATCCATCTCCCTGTAAAAAGCAGAGGCAGCTGTATTTTAGATAAGCTTTGCTACTAGACAGCCCTAGATTAGCATATCTGTGGCAGAGCCTTGAGACAGCTTATGGCGACAACACTTATTTAATAATCTTAAAAGTGCACTGTCAGTGTGCAATTAGTGCAATCATTGCATTGCTATTCTGCAACATCATACTATGGACTTTAAACCAGTGAGATGGCAGAAAATAAAACTACAAACAAATTATAAAAGAAATAAAACAAATTTAATATCACGCCATAAAAAAATCACGATACAGTATAGTGCAAATAAAAAACAAGAATGCATTGCCCATTTAACTTCTGGCATCCAGCTGTCTCTATAAAAAGAAAAGAAAAAAAATAATGCAAGTGAAAAGACAAACCCAACGTCGATATTTCCACAACCAGATATCTCGGAGCCCTCCTTTTTTACCTTCCGCACAGACATCTGTTCAGGAACACGAACACAAACACGAACATGACTCTGACTCATCGGGCTGCGTCGTAATCAAGGACAGTCGGTCGGTCGGGGCTTTCCCTGTACCCCCTGCCCTCGCTGCCAAAACACACCAAACACATGCACTGCTTTTCTCCTTCACAAGGTCGAGACCACCACCACCACCACAACCATCGGGCCGCTTTTATGGTTAATAAACATTTGACAATTTGTTTCCCAATCCAGACCTCTCTGCTCACATATTGCAGTCATTTTGCCTGCAAGCTGCAGCTGCGGCCGCTTTGTTATTTCTCCCCAGAAAGAGAGGAGTTTTTCCATCGGTGGGCCTGGACAGGCCTGGCCCTCACACTCTCCTGAGGGAGCATGGCTGGCATCCCAAACCTGCTGCTATACTCGGCATGGGTGTGTGTGTGTATGTGCAGGGTGGGGGGTAAAGTGGTTCAGGGAAACATTGACCGTCAAAAGCAGCACTCTTATCACAACAAGCACAACCACTAGCCCATCAACATCACCATCACCTCATCATTACCGTTGCCCTCATCGTCATCATAATCATAATCAACATTGTGGTTTTGATGATCATCGTTTCTGTCGTCATCATCATCATCATCATCAACGTGGTTGTTGCCATCGTCAGCGTTCATGTAAAAACAAACAACTGAGCGGTGCCTGTGCACCTGTGCTTCCTTCAGGCTGGCTGCTTTCCTGGAGACCACTCAGGAGATATTCGCTCTCTCTCACACACACACACACACACACACACACACACACACACACACACACACACACACACACACACACACACACACACACACACACACACACACACACACACACACACACACACACACACACACACACACACACACACACACACACACACACACTCCACAAATACATAATCGCACAGTGAGTCAGAAAACCCCTGGAAACAGCAGCAGGGTTCGGTGCAGCAGAGCGCGCTATTTTTGTGAGCGTGTGATTTCACAGGCAGACCTGGTCGTCTCCTGACGCCGGGTTGGGTTGGCCTGACGGTCTCCCTGGGCCAGTGAGGTGAGGAGAGCCTCCAGAGCAGTCACCTCCAAACACAAAGCAGGCTTCTCCTTCCTCTCCGACCGTACAAAACAGAACAGAGCAAAAGAGAGAGAGAGAGAGAGATGAGATAGCGAGGAAGAAACAGAGTCCCCTCCGACCATAAAAAACAGAACAGAGAGCGAAAAAGAGAGAGAGAGAGAGAGAGAGAAAGAGAGATGGGGTGGGAGAACAAGATAGAGGCGGGGGAAACAGAGGGAGCGAGAATGAGAAAGAAAGAAATCAACAGAGTAGAGAGAGAGAGGGACAAGAAAGGCAGTGAAAAACAGAAGGGTGAGAGGATGACGAAGGGGTGTGAGAAACAGAGCAAGAGAGAAGAAGGAGTGAAAAATGTGGTGATCAGCAATATGAGGACAAAAGGAGAGGAACAGAGGGGAGAGGAGAGGAGAGGAGAGGAGAGGAGAGGAGAGGAGAGGAGAGGAGTGACGAGGAGTCAAGTGAAGCAGAGGTGGCCAATGAAACGGTCATCAGATCAGATCAGAGGGGAGAGGAGAGGAGCACAGAGGAGCGCAGAGGAGCAGCTAAGCCCTGCTGTGGGAGGCCTTGCTCCCAATGGCCAGGGCCTCCAGGATGAGTTCCAACTAAAACAATCCCCCCCCCCCCAGCCTGGAACGCATCTCCCACTTTATAGTGAGCAAAGGTCTGCTGCAGCTGGCACTGCGAGGTCCGAGGCAGGAATAATCTTATCTGCCATCAGCTATAAATATATGACAGGGAGAGGGGGAGAGAGAGAGAGAGAGAGAGAGACAGAGATGAATAGAGAGAGATGAAGAGAGAGACGGAGTGAAGAGAGAGAGATAGTGAAGTGAGGGGGCGGAGAGAGAGAGAGAGAGAGAGAGAGAGAGAGAGAGAGAGAGAGAGAGAGAGAGTGGGGTGTAGAGGGAGGCAGAGAGGTGGTGAGACCTTCTTCTTCTTCTTCTTTTTTAACTGCCCTTACAAATA
This sequence comes from Alosa pseudoharengus, assembly GCF_046254945.1. Classification (NCBI taxonomy): domain Eukaryota; kingdom Metazoa; phylum Chordata; class Actinopteri; order Clupeiformes; family Clupeidae; genus Alosa; species Alosa pseudoharengus. The sequence goes on along the minus strand of NW_027468587.1, from coordinate 33,121,132 downwards.
AACAAAGATCTCCACGAGGATCTGAAGAGGGGGGAAAAGCGAAGGGTCGTATAAAGGCCAAAGAACTTTGAAGGACGACATGATATATATCATGCCTGTGCAATACATAAATCAAATGATTATATATGCACATAAGGACATACAAAGGTTGAGGCTATTTTGTCTATTTGTTTTCTTTAGAGATCCATAAGATACAAATATCAGACATAAAAACCTACGCTGAGAGACAGACTAATATGTTCTATAATGTTATTCTGAATGAGAGAGCATTATGTACTATCTTGCATGAAAGTCACCCCAAAACACCCTAAAACAACTTTTGATGGTTTCAAGATGATTGTACTCAGCCAAGTCAAGTCCACTGAGTTTGCATTTGGGATAACAAAACAAAAATCAAGCCCTCTTTAGTCTGGGGAGGTTCTAGCCTGGGGCCTGTTATCACACTTTTTTCACTATGACAGCAAATGATACATCATAATAATGGAGGAAATGAATCAAACGAGAGAGACACATCTTGGGCACAAACAGTAGTTTGTATTCATTGCATTATCATCGAATATTTCAATGCAATATCGTGACCCAGCGATTCTGACCTAGTGATTCAGCTGGCCAGAGCCATAGAGACACGGCTTTGACCCGACTAGTTGCATCTCAGGGGAGAAAACCTGCCCGGGCTTTGAATAGTCAACATGTGATAGTCAAGCACAAACTCACTAATTACCTAATTAGCTCAAGATAAAGGACTGCAGTTGTAAACACATTCAACCACACAGTGGAAACTCCTCTAATCATATAGTATGAAAGTTAAAAATGTAAATTCCCATTAGAAGTGGGTAAATTGAGTTGAGCTCAGTTTAGAGTGACCCAAACTAACGGTAAACAAGATGCTGACACAAAGGGTTGAATGACACAATGCAGCTATATCAGTGTTGAGATTGTTAGTTTTGGACCAATCACCAATGTGATTAAGTTCTCTTTGTGACAATTTACTCCGCTCTGCCTTCGGTAGAAAGCATAACCTGCCAAATATCCTTTGAGAGGAGCAGCGAGAAATGTCTGACAGACACAAACTTCTCTGCTGTGTTTCAATTTGCCCATGAAACACGTAAACAGTGTAGCGAAAACAATTGGAGCCCCACCGTGCAAAGCATCTTAACCCAATCAAAAGTCCATCAGGAGGACCTCTTGAGCAGCGCTGCTGTCACACAATCTGGGCTAAGATGGATGAGCTGTGCGGGTGCTCCACATACGCACCCACGCGCATCCATGCTTCATTCCCACACCTCGTCACTGGCCCGAGAGGTGGAAAAAGCTGGAGGAGCGCTGAAGGTGTTTTGGAGCCCGCCGTGCGGTCCGAAACACAATTATACGAAACAAAACTATCCCATTTGTGTGGACACTCACACATTAATCACTCGGTATTGACAGATCGCTGGGTGTGAAACACTGGTTTCCAGAGATGGCGTACAGCTGGGGGTATCCCAAGTGGCGATGATGGCGATGATGATCGTGATAATAATAATGATGATGACATCATTGTTCTGGCGGGCCAGAGGCCACGTCCAGTAAGAGATGGTGTGAAACATTCCAGGACACCATGGAGAGAAGAACAGGCAACTGCATTACCAAGAGCATGCAGATCAATCTGCCCATGTGAATGACATAGGGACCAAAATACACAAAAACAGTTTCCTAACAGCAACATAACATCATATTAACCCATGCACCTGTCCAATAACTAGCATGCTTCTCTCGACCCATTGTGCTTTTCTCTCTAAAAACGCCTAAACAACAACACTGGTAGCAAACTTTTACAGGCACATCTTGACATTTAATCACCAATTAACTACTGTAAACTGTTATCTTTCCTGGAAGAAACACCTTTGAACACTGCTGTGGTTGAACAGTCGCACACAAGGGGTGGTAAAGCTGTAAAAGTGACCTGGGCCCTGTTCAGCATGGAGCGCAATTCTGCTCTACACGCCACTAAGGTGAAGGCCATGGAGCCATGAGAAGGCGCTGATAAGGCCCCCTATTAGAGGTCAACCCATCTCCTGATTGGGAGTTGGGGTGGGTGGGGAGGTGTGAGAGTGGGGGTGAGATTAGATGGGGGGGGGGGTGGACTAGAGGGGTACTGAGCTGGGGGCTAGAGGTCTGTGCTGTCTCAATCCTGACCACTCTCCTCTCCGGCTTCCTCTTCTAGGTCATGGCAGTTATGCAATGCGACAGTAAAAAGGCGGTCGTAAACTACTGTTTATGCTCTGGGCCATAAACGAAGAGGTGCGTTTCCTGCGGACATTTACAGCCGCACTGTATCGCCGGCTCCCTTCACACACTTCTTTTATAAGGCAGCTTGTTAAAAAACCAAATGCAAATGTTATTCAATTAAAGAGCAAACACGGGCCACCGTTGCGGCAGAGCACGTGGGTCTGTTCCGTTTGCCCGAGTTGGATGCCGCAGTCGAAGAACCTCGCAGTGAGGGTTTATCCCTTTGACGTCAGCATCGGCTCTAGCTGTTGCAGTCAAATCACATCTGCTATATCATTTATTTGATCTGCCTTGGCCCAGTATAAATACTGCTTATCGAGGGGGGAATATTGAAGAATGGCGATAGCCTTGGGAGGGAGGCTCTAAATAACTAGCGCATGATAAGAGTTGATATCAGTGGAGGTATCTGTCTGGACATTTGCTAAGAGTTTCCACAACAAGCCTACGCCACCGGCGCAGCTGCTTCAAGCTAAATCCTGCACATCCAAATGTTACCAAGCACAGAATATATCAGAACCCATCACCTGCTGAGAGCTGGTAAACCAACAAGTGATTTATAGTTCCAAAAGCAAAGCAATCCAAATGCTAAATGCGACGTCTTTCCATTCTCAGAAGAACAAAATGGCAAAATTGAGAAATAGAACTATAGAAGGAATCTGCTTAGTTCAGTGCAAATCTTATATTTGTATTTTCCGATGCCAGAGATTATACACAGTACCTTTAAGCAGACACTAGTTGTGTGATGTATATGTGGCTCTCACCTCCAAGCCAAACCTCCAGAAGTTAAAAACAGCAGTGACCTCAGGCCTAGCTCATGTGAGTTCCCCCCACACACACGCTCTCTCGCTCTCACACACACTCTCGCTCATACACACACACACACACACACACACACACACACACACACACACACACACACACACACAGTGCTTGCTCGTGGCACTACAGCATGGGAGCACACCGCTCTCTCTCTTGCAACCACCGTCCCATCTGCGACGGCCCCGGGACGGCAGGCGCACACAGGGTGGGGTGGGGTGGGGGGGGGCGTTGGTCCAAGAGCAACAGGCCCGGCCACTTAAAGTGTCACAGTGCAATTAGAAGTGCATTAGGAAGCTGTGCAAACACAACCAAACCCCATGACAACCTCAACGGGGCAGAACACGACTTCCTCCTCCAGCGTAGCAGGCTCAGAGGGGTAGTGGGGGGTGGGGTCGGGTGGGGTGGGGGGGTGCAGGGGGTGGAGGAAGTTGATGAAGAGGCAAGGACAGAGTTGATGAGTTAATGAAGCTCGCCTTCAAGAACAACAAAGCGGCAGCGCGTCGGCCACTTGGACCGCTCTTCAAAGCGCCGCGGACCAGGGCTAAACACTTGCAGAGGAAGAATTCTTCTCAGTGATCAGCAGAGAATGGTGGGAGGCTGAGAGTGGGGTGGGGGGTGCTCAGAAAGAGAGAAAGAGAGGAGGAAAGGAGGAGAGGAGGAAAGGAGGAAACAAGGCAAAAAAGAGAAAGAAAGGGGAAGAAAAAAAAAGAGAACCTGGACAGATTGGTGACACGCCAGTAAAACATAGTGTCCACCAACACGGAGGTTGGTCTCAGGTTTCCCTTTTTTATCAGATGGAACTATTTCACCCCACTTTTCCTTTCCTGTACACGGAACAGACCGGCGTGTTCCTCTCCTCAAGTTAGCATGTAGGCTAATTAAACACAGGTCACCGGGCATTCCATGGGTCCAGATGACCCAACGTATGAGACCCAGCTGCTGCATGGTCAGTGTGGCTTCGTCTTCACCCCCGCTTACAGACCATTACAGGATGAGAGGCACAAACGGCATCACCCTGGACATACCTCCAGCCAATACAAGTAGTCCATATCTCTTCATGTCTGCATGTGAATTGTTATTTTCCACAGCACAACAAATATGGGGTAAATATAAGCAGCTGTGGGAATGTTGATGAATGGCAGTTAGTAAAGTCTTTGGCTTTACTGAAGGTCATACACTCATTTGCATACCTACACTGTACTCAGCTTTACCAACATCTGAACATTGGGTGCAGTCCTCCCGAAGAGGCCAGATGGCGCTTCAGGAGCTAACAATAAGCACGGTCCAGAGCAGAGCGCCGACCGATTCTGGGGTGGGTCTGGATCTGGTTCCTATTCTGGACAGTTCCAGAGCCCAGTAAAGAGACAAAATGGCTGGATCAAATTTAGAGTCAAAATGAGCTCCGAAATAGAGTTTCAAAACAAATTTGCTAGGCCGGGAGTTTTGAAAGGAAGTGGTCGAGCTGGAAAGCAGACTCTCTTGTTGTTCCATTAGACTGTTTTTTTTTTTTGTAATTGTGAAATTGCGCATCAATCTTTACAATCTTTGCAATCAAGTTCATAAACCACAAGCCTCGCCTGATACCTTTTTCGCCATTCGAAATGACGTGTGAGTGTGCGCACACACAATGCAAGGCCCTGGAGTGTCTTCAGAGAGCTGTGAGCTAACACCTCCCAGGCCATCTTAAGTGTGAGAGAAATAAATAAGAGCAGCGCGTAATTATTACAATACATCATCGATCCATTAGCATGGGATCAGACAAGTGCTTTATTTACGGAGCAAATGCACGCTGATAGAGAAGGCTGTGGCTTGTGACTCAACGCCTCTGCTATGGAGCCACAAAGGAGAGAGCATACTTTCCACAGGGTTCACAGCACACAAGAAAACATTTCAAATTACCCCGCAAAAATATACAAGTACTCAAAGACTTCAATAGGGGCCCATCCAGAGAAGGCTATGGAAGAATGAGGAAAGAGAGACTGAAGGAAAGGGGGGGGAAAAGAGCCTGAAAAAAAAAGCTGGTATAGGGTGTTTTTCATTCTAATTATTTTACCAGACCGACTGCTTACTCTGAGAATGATTAATCAGGGAGAGCTGAGCCAACCATCAACTGAGGCATGTTTTGCATTTCCTCTACTGGTGGATCCGTCCTTATTGCCAGTTAATTGAAACCTTGTTTAGGAATACCAAGGTCAACGTTTCCACCCATGTTATCCGAATTAGCCTGAAATGAATCCCTTCTAAATGGGAAGTGCGGTGTGGGCGAAACGGAGTGCTACTTGAATTCCGGCTGGGACACCCACATAGATACCTAAATGGGGTGTGTGTGTGTGTGTGTGTGTGTGTGTGTTTGGGGGGGGGGGGTGTAGTGGGATGGCCAGTTTGGGGGGGTGGATGATGTAGACCTTGAGGGAGCAGCAGGAACAACAGCAGCAGCAGCAGCACATTCAGCCTTGAGCAGTTGCAGGAGGGGAAAAGAGGGAATGCATGCATGCGAGACCGGGCTTCACTTTCCATAAGGCTTATATCAGTGACACAACACCCTCGGCAATCTGGACCGGCTTACGCAGGTCTTCGCCTCATCTCCAACAAACACTGTTTAAAATTGGTCTTGAAAAAAACCCAAATTGCATCAACAGACCCTTCTGCAAAGATAGGGTGGGAAAATCTGATGTGCAGTCCCACATGACTGCACAAACCACAAAGTCCTTAACACTGTCCTCGCTCTTTTCAGAGCACGAGATTGAGTGGAGGATGGGACGGAAACCGCCGCGCTCGTAGAACAAGGGGATGCTGACGCTGCAGAAGATCAATGCTGTCGCCCGGACTCTGTCTGGCGAATAAAAAGCCTTCCGAATCGCCGCATCAGCAGTGGGCCGCTGGCTCAGCTGCTTCAAAGGGACTCCCTGTGGTGATTTCATACCTTGCAGAACGCAAGCAGACAATGACATTAGCCCGGCATTAGCCAAGATGTCTAGAAGAAGGCCTCAGCGAAAAACACACTCATGCCCCCTTTCCACCTCCACCTTCGGATCCATGTTCGTGGGTAAAAAAAAAACGCTGAGCTTGTGTGCTTTGGCATATGGACTGAGAGCGAGAAAAAAAAATAAAAGAGCGCTTTGAGACAGCAATAAACTGTTTATGCATGCCGTCAGAGAATTGGGCCGGCCGGGGCGACAGGGCGGCTTTTAAAACCGGGAAGCAGAAGTGCATATGGCGTACAGAAGTCACGATACCCCAGTGAGCCAGAGAGAGGGGTATAAATCCTGGACGCCGGTAGGTGATTGACACAAGGCTGTGACGAGGCCCGGCTCCAGTGGGCTAATCATCTCTCAACCCTACGTGTGGCCGACCACTTTCCCTTACCAGTTAGTGACAGGATGTCAGTTGACAACTCATTTGATCGGCGGTGAGTGAGTGTGTGAGTATATGTGTGTGTGAGAGTCTGCATACGTGGTTGTGTGCGCGTTTCGGGGAGGTGGGGTTACGCGACAGGCGTGGGGGCGGGGGGGGGGGTGAGGTGGTGGGGGGCACGGGAAGGAGATTTACGGCAGCAAGCGGAGCAGCAGCTGGCTAGGTGGCGCGCAGTGCCGGGCGAGAGGGAAGCTAATCTTGTTTACATTCAATCTGCTATTTCCTTCCCTCTGAAACCCTGCTAGAAGAAAGTCATGTAATATGTGTATTAAAAATAAGTGTAGCAGACCAGGAAACAACCTAACTGGCAGCACGGGGCCTTTGTGGGGCAGCCAACGTACCCTGCGGCTACGCGCAATTGATACATGCTCTATTCCAGGATGGATTCCTGAATCACAAAAAAAAGGAATTTGCTCCAGTCGGGCCCCTCACTGAGACACATTACTGGGTTAGAACACAGCAATGTGTAGCGTCTGTAGCAATACATGAACTGTGGTTAATATGGTCAAACTGTGCAACTGAGTATATACAGATATACTTGGGTGTGTATGTGTGTGTGAGAGTGTGTGTAGACATTAAGGCGAGGTAGATTACTTTGTTGAGAACTGGCGATAATTGAGACGTGAGGAATTAATTTCTTTTTCCAAGCGTGGTTCCTCGTCTCTGACTCACACAGAAGCCTGAATTTAATTATGCTAACGTGTTGCTGCTACGGGCATCTCACGGCACTGATACACTGCACACAGTACCAGGCACTGCCAGGCAGATATATACTTTCAATGGCTTTCTATGCTTCTATGGATGCAACTTTGCATCCTGCCAGTACTTCCACCTAAGTCATATGATAAGTATAAGTAGATATAAGATATCACGTCCGGCACAGGGAAACCTGATTCTAAATATGTAATATATAGTGCAGAGTCCAACTGAACCTCAGTCATGAGATAAAAGGTTAAGTGTACACAAGGTTCACAACTTTGGCTTTCTAAAAAAAATGGTGAGAATGCCCTGAGAAGACAAAAGCTGATAACCGAGGGGAGAAGGAAATGTTAATAGAATTGAAGAAGAAGAAAAAAACAGCGGAAAAGCTTGTGGCTTTTTTTTATGGAAACTAAAATTTCAACTTCAACCATGCAATCACCACATTAAAGGAGCCCCATTCTGGAGACGACCGCCGGTATGCACGGCCAGTGCCAGGCTAGTGTTTTTCATTAGATTTGTCCATTTTTTCAGTTGATTTGGCAAATTAACTTACTGCAGGCCAAGCACACCATCCAGACATGGCAGCGCATAGCAGCAAATTGCATTTATCAAAAACACACACAAGACCTGTTTAATTAGCGTGATGTGTTTAAAACAAACACAGGCACACACACACACACACATACTCACACAAACTATTCTCAGTAGCATAGGAGCAACAGAGAAGCCATCTCTTTACCAGTCACTGTATACAAAAGGGAACACATTTAAACTTCATCATTTGTATTTAGGTACTGGTGGTAATCCTTTAGTCTATCTTGGTAACGCAGCTTTTTCCTACAATCTTCATTTGTTGGTAAGACTTCAAAGTCTGTGATTGATCACACAAACAATGTCCTTGCTCCGGCTTCTTGGTTTGTTAAAGAAAAAACAACATCAGCTTAGATAATTTTGCTCTATTATTTGGAAAGCACACCTAACAACTTCAAGCTTTTTTCCCAGGAAACAAATTTGTTTGTAGTTGCATGATGAGGATGATAGATGTACGATGTGGTTTTGGAGCTCAAACGCGGCCCGAGGACGAGGAAGGAGGAGAAG